>NC_081318.1:8277644-8587644 GCF_026419965.1 Kogia breviceps | reverse complement strand
GTATAAGAGAAAAAAGTATGGGAGGCTTTTAATACTTTATAACCATGTTTTTTCATTTGAAATAAAACCTGCTATGATTAGTTTTGTTTTTTCCTTCTCTCTCCTTTTTGTGGCTATGTATTTCCAGTTTCCAGTTGGACATCTTCTCCTAAACATCCTACAGGCCCTTCAAACTGAACATATCCAGAATCAAACTACTTGTCACCCCCAAACTTGATCTTGCTCATTTGTTACAAGTTGTGACTCTAGTCTTTGCCTGGGGACATTTCTTAATAAATGCTGTTTATGATTTTTTGGTTTTGATCTTATCTGATTATCAATGAATGGGTAGGTGAAAATATCCCAGGATATTTTAAACTTTAACACTGTGAACTCACATCACAAAGGGGATTTAATTCAATCCAACCATCCTCCTATTGCTTAAATGTGGACATTAATGTGAAGATTCGTGTCTGAAATTAAGATATTAGTAAATAATTTTTTTAAATCTGGAAATATATATATTACATGACTATGCTGTGACTCCTGTGGTGTTTGTATATCTCTTTTGTGGTGGAATTTAACAACTACAAATTTATGAGAATGATAGTCTAGTAGAGGCCCCATTTAATTTCCCACGAAACTACAGCTCACCTTTCTAACTTGGTTATTTTATGTACTGCTACTGACTTTCCTTCAGTTTTATGTATGATGCATAGCCCAGTGAATAATAAAAAATGTATTATTACATTGACTTTAACTCTTAGCCTTTGCTTTGACTCTGCAGGAGGAGACCTTTAATTTTCATATGCTTTGAAATTTATAAAAATTGACATTTTTTCCTGACAACTTATTTTTCCACTCTCATATGCTTTTCCTCTTGACTGAACTGAGTTTTTGGTAGTATTGTGGAGGCTTCCAATTACAGAATTCTCCCAGATTCACAGAACGACCGTGGGCTTGAAGAATATGCTGAGTAAAATTGGAGAATGGTTATATTCTCTCAGATATTTTCAGATAACAATCTTAAATGGACATTCTTTTTCAAATCAATAGTATGTTATTAACAATTGTTACAGTAACAGAACATATTTAGTGCAAAATGTTTGATCATGGCATGGTTAAAGTAATTATTTTGATCATATTAATCACTTCACTGTTTTTTAAATTTATGTGAGTATTTTATTTTATTTTTTGTAATTGAAGTATCGTTGACTTACAGTGTTGTATTAGTTTCTGCTCTACAGCAAAGCAATTCAGTTATACATATATACGTTCTTTTTAAAATTCTTTTCCATTATGGTTTAATCACAGGACATTGAATATAGTTCTCTGTGCTATACAGTAGGACCTTGTTGTTTATCCATCCTGTATATAAAAGCTTACATCTGCTAACCCTGACCTCCCACTCCATCCCTCCCCCAACCCCCTCCTCCTTGGCAGCCACCAGTCCGTTCTCTGTGTCTCAATCATTTCACTATTAAACTTAAGTATCACTCGTTTGACATGAAAAGAAATATAGGGCTAGTTTGTTTGCTCTGGCAGCCTCTCCAGGCTCACTCATTCGTGTGTGTGTACTTTGTGTATGTGTATTTTGTTACATTTAATAATACATATTATAGTCATACATATATATTAGTACACCTATGTGCGTGTCTTTAAATGTATATGAGGGATGGGTGATGATCTATTGTATTGTTCAGCGACGAACAAGATTATGTAAACACTGTCTCTAAACCACATTGCATAGCAGAGCTTTCAGTGGACGGCAGATGCTATTACTACCACAGTGGCTTTGAGAGAGAGGATACAGCTCCCCATCCTGAGCATTTGCCCACAACACAGCCAGCGATAGGCTGAAACATTTGAAATAGCTTCCTTGCCTACGGGGAGAAAGCTGCACAGGCTATCAGGCCGTGGCACAGTTACAGTTTTCATTTTAATATGTTAATAAACAAACATTCCTCTAAACTTAGCTGACATGCTTTTACCCCTGAAAGATAAATCTGGTTTGGGAATGCTGACACAGCGAATCTTCTGAGCCTATTAGAGTGAAAACAGTTCACTGTGGTCTAAGGTAACTAAAACTGTAAGTTGATGAATGTGCCTGGAGCGACCACTTAAGAACAGACACTGGCCATCTGGGCTATATTTTAATGTCCCTTTCAGCTTTTTGATTTGGCAACATTTCATCTTACTTCTGTTTGGCTCCTATCTGAATTTTCCTCAGTTTAAGTTGTTATACTCAGTTGTTCATTCCTGAAACGTATCCCAGGAACTTTTTTTCTCTCACTCTTATCAGAAGTCAAGAGAAATAGATCAGTCTTCAGTAATTTAGTAATTAATTTGGTACCATTTTACTCAGTCCTATCTTTTAAACGTATGACAATTACTCTGCATCTCCATTCTATTCTAGTGATGGAATTAATACTGAGACTTTTTCTTACCTGAGAGTTGATGGGAAGAAAGTTTTAGCCAGTTATATGATTTTTTTTAATGGCATAAAGTTAGAAAGCCTGCTGCATGCATTTCCATAATGCAAATGGCATCACAACACTTGATAGTATTAGCCTAGACTCCACTCATCTCTACGCTGAAGATGGCTAAGCCATTGCGAACCTGATACTCAAAGTTCTTGGCAAAGCTCCTTCTCCACCGGTCCTCACTTCCTCTGTGGCTCCTTTTGCTTCTATATTGGCTTGCTGACCAAGCCTCCATTGGTTCATATTCACCTTATATACATTAGTCTATTCAATCACAATATTTCAATCTAACTGATCAGAGAGGCCTCACTGAGAAAAGATGAAGGATGTCCTAACTGTTTTTAACCCAGGATACCATTTTTTTTTTTTTTTTTTTGCTGCACAGAATGTGGGTCTTGGTTCCCTGACTAGGAACCAAACCCGCGCCCCCTGCAGTGGAAACGTGGAGTCTTAACCACTGGACTGCCAGGGAAGTACCCCCAGGATACCACTTTTTACAGCATTCCAAATGGCCAGCCTCAAAGTTACTTACTAATATTTCCCATGATTTGCATATTATCAAAATATCTATCTTATTAGATTTTTTTTTTTACCAAGAAAAGTCATCATATTAAACTTACCATTTACCTACCAATTGAGATAGGTACAAAAATAACTACAGCCCTGACAACTGTAAAATAATATTTTCATATTCTTTACGGCAAATGTAGTATAAACTTCTTTTACTAGTTTATTATTTTGATAAATTAAGCCCAAAGGAAAGAGGGTATGTCTTATTATTTTAATATTTAATTGTTAGAGCATTGAATTATTATTTGAGCATACTTATTACTTTATAAAGGAGACTTCTTCCTTTGACAAATGTATCATTCCCTCGAGCTGTTTCTAGGCATAGGCAATAAATAGAAGATACAATGTCCAGAAACTTTCCTTGAATTTACCAGTTTTTATATTAAGTGTAGATCCTGGTACTGAATCGGAGAGCAATGCTTGTTAATCACAGAGAGTCAGGGCAGGAGCGTATTAGTTTGTTGTACCCAAGCCCAGGTTTATTTTTTATTTTTTGGCTGAGTAAATAATTATATTTTCTTTGGCACATGTTTTTATATGCAGAAAAAGATATACGTTGGAGGTAGAATAAACATTTTAAAAAATATAAACTGCCAGTATTTTACTTACGCTTCCAAAAAGAAGACTTGGGACAGATTCATTCATCAGAAGAAAGCAGGGCTTCCCTGGTGGCGCAGTGGTTGAGAATCCGCCTGCCGATGCAGGGGACACGGGTTCGTGCCCAGGTCCGGAAAGATCCCACATGCCGCGGAGCGTCTAGGCCCGTGAGCCATGGCCGCTGAGCCTGCGCGTCCGGAGCCTGTGCTCCGCAACGGGAGAGGCCACAACAGTGAGAGGCCCCGCGTACCGCAAAAAAAAAAAAGAAAAGAAAAGAAGAAAGCAAACGTAGTCTGCAAATCCATTTGTTTTATGTATCTTTCTCATAGGTGGTAGCAGTTTAGTCTAAATAATGGAAAGCCATACTGACAATAAAACTCATTCCACAGAGATGAATCTCAAATATTCCAATAGACCTGCATTGAGCCCTGTAAACCTTCAGACTGTAATTCAAATTTTATCATTTTTCCCTTTACTCATAAAGGAGCAGGTTTTATCCCTATTTTCCCAAAAATATGACTAGGAAGGTGAAAATCTGCTAATGTTATAGACTTCTTAAGAAGGAATTTGGCCCCTTAGGGGTTCAATTAAATGGCTAAATGTCTGCTTTTTTATTTGTAACATGATTTTTCCACTGTTATCACTAAAAAGTAATTTTTGGTCTCTATGGACACTTACATTTCCCTCATCCACAATTTAACCAGTGCATTTATTTGAAATCAGTGTTGATTTAAAATTTTTTTTAACAATTTGGAGCAATGCCTGTAAATCATTTATCCATATGTGGTTTGTAATATGCATTCCCAATCCCTGTACATATTAAACAACAAAGTGCCATGAAGAGGTATTTGTCTCTAGGTGAAGCTTGTTGACTGCTGTATTTATCATATGATCAGGGACAATGAAGTGGTTCTTAAACTGTACTCCAAAGTCTTTTTATGAGACTACTTCCTCCAGAGGACGATCTGGTAGTTTCTGGCTGTGTTCTGGAAGCACAGGAAGGGAAGACACCCGGAGATTCCACTGTCCAATTTGCAGTATCACTAGCAATCCTAGTTTCACTCTCTCAAGGGCACACACACCCTCCTCTACCACTGGCTGAATCCAACTAGGATTCCCAGTGTCGGCTTCTCTCACAGCCTTTCATGGGAGGGCAGGGGACAGAAAGAGGAGAGATGCTGTCTGCCATTTGTCATCTCTCATGACACCTTGCACCTCGTGTGAACCTTTCTGAGGTTCAGCCCTGAAGCCTGGCTCACTTCTCTTAGGTTATTTCTCTCCACAGGTACTTAAATACTTTTTCTCTTCATCATCTCTGTTTTTACATCTCATCTACTTCACTATCTTTTAAAACTTTGTTGAAATCTCTCCCCCATCACTGCACTCCAATTTCTTTGACTTTGCAAAATTTATACTTTTTATTGATCTTGTTATGTGGGTGAATTTTTAGAGACAGAAGGGTAGAACCATGGTCAGTTTATCCATTCCTATGTCAGGATTTCTTATATGTTTGCGATTCATAGATATTTATGAGAAATTAATGAATGTTTCTGTCATCTTTCATAGAAATGTATGTACATATGACAATCTGCATAATACTGGGGTTTACGATAGGATGAATGGGTGGAAAGAAATACAATAATGTGTGGAGATTTCCTACATAGGCTGAGGAAGGTTAATCTTTTTTGGGGAAAAAAAAGCTGTCTGTCAAACTTTCTTTTTTAAAGCCATTTTTTTTTACTAATTGTGAAGCATGCATGTTTTGGATGCTTACTGAGAATACAGAAGGTAGTTCTAGTGTTCAGGGAGCTTAAAGCACTTGGTAGGAGAGAAGTGAGAAACAAAGAATTATAACTAATATGATAGGAGCCTATAATCTAATTTATGCACTGGGAGCTCCGGAAGCACTTAGGAAAGGGACCAAGAGTTGGGGGTAAGGGAGCAATCATCTGGGAAGGTTTTCCTGAGGGAGTGGTTGCTTGCATTTTTTGAAAATTTATTTTATCTATTTGAATACTAGGTGCAGACATATTTAGAATATTTATAACTTTCTAGTGAATTTTACCTTTGTCATTATATACTAACCTTCCTTATCCCTCATGGTGCCTTTTCCTTCATTTGTTTTAGGTTTTATCCTAAAATAGATTTTTGTCACTTCATCCTCCTCAGAAACAGTGAACATTACTGTGTATCAGACCTTATGCTTAACAATTTACATATATTCACTCCATAATATATGTGTATTCAATTCATTCTCAAAATGATACTGTAAGATAGATACTATTATTTTCTCTCTTTAGAGATGAGGAAAAACCATGATGCTCAATTTTTAAGTAATTTAGTGAAATATGGATTGGGAAAACTAGAAAAAGCAAGATCAAACTCTACCTCTTCACATATTAATACTGAAGCCAATATTATACACTGTATCAGTATTTTTGGATTATATCATTAAGGCTGGTATATTAATATCATCATAGCCACACCAGGTTTTTTAAACTTGTATTTGCCTTACTTATATTTTTTCATTTCCTTTACTCTCAACTTTTCTTAGTTCTTATGTTTCAGGCCTGCTTCTTAGACATAGTATATTGTTAGATTAAAAAAAAAATCTTATGGTACAATCTGTCTTTTCAGTATGAAATTCAGTGTTTTTAAAATCGATTTTCATTATTGCTATACTTGGGTATACTTCTACCATTTCTTTTGCTTTTGGTCCAGCTTTTTTTTTTTTTTTTAAATAAATTTATTTATTTATTTTTGGCTGCACTGGGTCTTTGTTGCCACACACGGGCTTTCTCTAGTTGCAGCCAGCGGGGGCTACTGTTCGTTGCGGTGCGTGGGCTTCTCATTGTGGTGGTTTCTCTTGTTGCAGAGCACGGGCTCTAGGCACGTGGGCTTCAGTAGTTGTGGCACATGGGCTTCAATAGTTGTGGCTTGCGGGCTCTAGAGCACAGGCTCAGTAGTTGTGGCGCACAGGCTTAGTTGTTCCGCAGCATGTGGGATCTTCCCGGACCAGGGCTCAAACCCATGTCCCCTGCACTGGCAGGTGGATTCTTAACCAGTGCACCACCAGGGAAGTCCCTCTTTTTTTTTTTTCAGTAGGTCTTTATTGGAGTATAATTGCTTCACAATACGGTGTTAGTTTCTGTTGTACGTCAAAGTGAATCGGCCATATGCATACATATATCTCCATATGCCCTCCTTCATGAGCCTCCTTCCCAACCTCCCTGTCCCACCCCTCTAGGTCATCACGAAGCACCGAGCTGACCTCCCTGGCTATGCTGCTGCTTCCCACTAGCTATCTGTTTTACATTCGGTAGTGCATATATGTCGATGCTACTCTCACTTAGCCCCAGTTCCCCACCCGCTGCACACCCCGTGTCCTCAAGTCCATTCTCTATGTCTGTATTCCTGCCCTGCCACCAGGTTCATCAGTACCATTTTTTCTTTCTTTTAGACTGCATATATATGCGTTAGCATACAGTATTTGTTTTTCTCTTTCTGGCTTACTTCACTCTGACTACTATATATTCATTTATTTTTGTTTTTATTTCCATTACTCAAGGAGGTGGATCAAAAAAGATCTTGCTCTGTTTTATGTCAAAGAGTGTTTTTCCTATGTTTTCCTCTAAGAGTTTTATAGTGGACTCCTATTTTGGGCCAAGCACCCTTCTAAGCACCAAAGCCAAAACAGGTTGAAAATTTCTTGCCGATCCAGTTTCAAAGCAACTCCTGGAATAAATCTTCACAATATGGCTTTGTATTGATTTGAAGTTAATTTCCAGAATATCAAATATAGTCATATTTAGAAGCATTCCAAAGCCAGGTAGAAATTGCCTTGATTTCCTAGTATTTTGGATTATAGATATTATTGTAATGCAGATAATTGTGATTCTAGTTTACATGCATATTTTCCTTTTTCTCATGTAAAAATACTAATAAAGAAAGGCAGAGTCCTCCCCCCCCAAAATATTAAAAAATACATAGGCTTTTAAAATGGCACTATTTATAGGAGTGATGAGAAACTAATTTCTAATTTTCTTTATAGTATAAAACAAATCTCTCAAATATCAAAATACTCTTAAATGTGAGAAATTACCATGTTATTTAATCAAAGCCATACATTTAACAGGCTCCTAATGATAATAATTACCATTATTGAGCACCTACTGAGTGCCAGTCACTGTGCTAGGTGCTTTTCTTATAGTATTTTATTTAATGTTTACAAAAAGCACATGAATTGTGTATTATTAATCCTGGTCTTCAACTGAAGAAACTGAAGTTAAGACCAGACAGGGGGAGGTAGGGGAAAGCAGAAGATGTTGGTCAAAGGATGCAAATACACAGTTATGTAGGATTGTAAGTCTAGAGAGAGATCTAATGTACAGCATGGTGTTAATCCTATTATAATTAATCATATTGTGTAGTGGAAATTTGCTAAGAGAACAGATTTCAGGTCCTCTCACCACACACCAAAAATTGGTAGCTCTCTAGGAGATGGATGTGTTAATTAGCTTGACAGTAATAATCATTTCACTATTTAGATATATATTAAAACATAATGTTGTACACCCTAAATATATACAGTTTAATTTTAAAAAATACATTAAACAAAAGCAAAGTGACCTAGTCAAGGCATAACTACGTAACTAATATATGCAGGACTGGGATTCCAACCAGTTCTGCTGTTCTGCAGCCCCTACTCCTGACCACTAAGATTGTATTTTACAAAATATTGTATTATTCCATAGTAATCAACAAACAGCTTATACAGAAGAATCAAGAAGACAATATTATTTTATTTTGTGAATGTATGAATGTACTTGTCTATTTTATGTTACATACACTAATGGGAATGGTCATAAAGAATCAAAGTTATCAAATGTAAAAGTCTTTTATTTTGCATTTTGTACTCTACATACGAATACACAACTCAGTTTTCAGAAATTCTCTTAACATTTAAAAAAAGTCATAAAAGAGTTAAATTATTCAGTTTGGTAATTCTGCTCTTCTTTTTATGGTGGCCCAGGGGCAACAATGGCTTTTAAAATCATATTGTACAATTTGATATGCAAATTGCTAACTATCCCACTCTGTCAAGATACCTAGTCTGCTCCTCTGATTTCCTTTTATTTTTCTATGTTCTTGTAATTTTTTCATGATTATTAAAAGATACTCATAGAAATATGTCTAGTTTCTTCTAAATTTAAGCTAATTTTGGTATAAATACACTTTACTTATCTTATGAGTATTGTATGAGGATAGGAGGGAAGATTCACAAATAATTTTATTTGAAAAATTTTGATCCTGCTAAGGCAATAAAGTTTTGATAGTGTTTTTTAAACAATATATTGATACTAATGTTTATATATTTTAAAATATTCTAAAATATACATATTTTACACTGTAAAGCAATTATACTCCAATAAAGAAGTTAAAAATATATATATATATACATATTTTAAATTAACCTAGCTTCCTAAGTGGTCCAATAAATTATATTAAATTAATTTTAATTAAATAAAGTCAAACTGATAAATACTATTTTTAAAAACAAAATTTTGTTTTCATAATGTAAGAACCCATGTTTTGTATATCTCTATAAATATATTTTACATTTGGAAAACTAGAACATTAGAGGGAAAGAAAAACCTTGGAAAATCTTTTAAAATCCTATTAATTCATTTTATCAAATAAATAAGACTCCTGATCAGGTTGTAACATGATCAGATTAATATTTTTAATACGGGTCACTTAGGCTTCATGCTGGAGATGGATTGGAAGTGGGTGGTGGAGAAGGTGTGATAATCTGATCTCAGATGGTCATGAAGAGACTGAGGATTATTTAAAAGATAGAACTGATATGATGTGATTGTGCATACAGGGAGTGAGGATGGAGGTGCCAGGGATTACTCTTGGTTGTTTAATATGTGCAACATTTTAGATGAGGAAATTGAAGTTGACTTTTTGAGTGACTGCTGGTATAGGGACGATGACATAATACCACCTGGGATGAAGAACAATATATCCTGAGTTTTGAACATGTGTTAAATATTAGAATGAGGAAGTCCAAGAACCTCTGGATACATTAGTCCTCAGCTCAGAAAAAAGACCTGTGATGGAGATATCATTGGAGACCTACTCATACAGTTGGTAGTTCAAGCAATGGGTTTGGGTAATGCTATTATTTTGGAGAGACTACCAAGAAAACTGACATGGCCCAGGACAAACTTTGATGAACTCCTACATTTATACACCAGGTAGGAGGCAAGCAATCAGTAAATTAAATTGAAATGATACTGCTAGAAAAGTATAAAGAAAACCTGGGACAATATAATATTCTGTTAGCCAAGGAAAGAGGTAAAATATTCAAAAAGTGAGAATGGTCTTCTCAGACTCTTCCATTACTTGCATTTTACTTACTCATTTGGATAGGCAGTAACATTTTTAATATAATTATGTTCATGTTTCTGAGACCTGTCTTTCTAATGAGATTTTAACATTCTTAAGGATAAAAATAACATAGTTTTGGATCTCTGATAAATACACAAACAATTGAAATAATATAAACCATTTGAAATAATAGAAATGGTGATGATGTTGATTTCTGGATCTCTTTGGTGTATACTCTGGGCATTTTCTAGGCACTTACTTTGTAGTTATATTCTTACTAATTCTTTACAACAACCTCCTGTGATTATACATTTCATAAGTTTTATAAAATATTGTAAGTTTTCCTACTTTATAGACAAAGAAATAAGAAACAGAGCATTTAATTAATTTCCCCAAGGGAAAAAAATTGATAGAGACAAAATTCTTAATATTATATCTACTACTCATTTATTATAAATAAACAGTAGATAAACATAAATGTAATAAACATAAATGACATCCTAAATTTGAAAAAGCCAACAGATTATATTAAATAATTTACAAAATTAAAATTAACTCATAAACATTACCTCCAAAGATGTTAGTTAGCCTTTCATTAGTAGACCACTGTTTGATAATGGAACGTTAGGAGCACTGTGCTTTCTGCTCTCCCACATGTTGTGTGCTCTTTAAACAATGCAATTTGTTATCCACACCCACTTTTCCAGTTTCCCATTGATCTAAATGGTAAACCCAAGTCAAGCCCAAAGTCTTCATGTAATTTGGTTTCTATGATCTTTGATATTGTTAATCATTCATTCACTTCCTTAATATCACTCCTTGGTTTTTCTTCTACCTCTTTCTCAGTTTTATTCACTAGTTTATTTTCCTGCTTCTACCACTGATATGTAGATTATTTCTAGAGTTCCAGCCTTGAAGTTCTTTGCTTAACACACTATACAATTTCTTTATACAATCTCCTCCACCTCCATAGCATAGTGACTGAAAAACTTCCCCGAATTCTGATCCCTCTCCTGATGTCCAGATATTAATATTAATCTATGGATTGAATATTTTACCTTAGATATCCCAGTGGTACTTCAAACTTGAAAAGGCTAGCTTTGAACTCATCAGAACCACCCACCACCCTTTCTCCTCTCCTTTCATCCCACTCCTTAAAGACCTGATGGTTTTCCTGCATCTTCTTTTTCATAGAGGCAAAAGCATCCATGTAGTTGCTCACCCAGAAATCTGAGTCATTCTAATCGTCTCTCTCTGTGTGCAGTACTCATATCCAGTAGATCAGCCAGTTCTGTCATATCTTCCTGTGAAATATTTTTCATCCATTCCCTCTACATCAGCTTTATTGACATAGTTTAGATAAGAATTTGTAATTTATCCAATGACTCTTTTGTAAAACAATCCTTATCTCCTGTTTTCCCTCTACCAGCTTATTCCTATCTCCACCAGAGAGAAAATAACATAGTACAAATTGATTAAGTTATTTCCTTGCTCAGAATTCTTCAGTGGCTTTTTGTTCATTCAGTAGACAATGTTTGAACCCCTACTACGTAAGAGATCTAGGAGTCAAAGTCTCATGGAGGGTACATTCCAGTAAAAGGAGAAAAAACAGTAAATAAAAATATAATATATAATGTGGTGATAAGAGTTATGAAAAATGAATCAGATAAGGGGGATAGAGCATCTAGGGGGTGGGGGAATGTTATTTAACTGGTGATCAGAGAAGGCCTCTCTGATAAGGTAACTGAAACAGAGTCCTGAAGGAAGTGAAGATGCAAGGTTAGATATTACCTCATTCCAGGATAAAAATGCAAACATATTCACTCACTTGATCATTCACCTAACAAATACAGAGGGGTCAATAAAGCCTGAAAAATGGAGATTATATTATGTTATGAAGGAGAGCTTCAATCTGTTGAAAAATAATTTATTTCCAAACTTTATAATAGACACTTTGTATCTTGAACATCTCCCTTATATCCCATGGATTGTTTTAATATAAATAGGTTGGTAAGTTTTATGCTATGTGTGTTTTTCTCAACAAATATGTTTTTTTTAATTCATAGAGAAATAAGAATACAATTGCTGTCTTGAAACTATTATACTAAAGGGGAGAAAAACACATTCAGAAACACACACACGTGTAAGTAAATAAATAAACCAATCCAGATAATTATAAATTGTGACAAATTCTGTGACAAGAAATAAGTAGCTGAAGACCTGGAATGAGAAAATGGATAGAATAATTTTAAGGAGAGTAGTCTTGGAAGGCCCCCTCTCAGAAGGTGGTATTTGAGCTGACCTGAATCATAAGTCAGCCATGAAAAATGCAAGTGGGAAGAAAATTCCAGGCAGAAAGATCTTGGTTTTCCTAAAGCACAGGCAAGAGAATGGGGGTGGCTGAAGCATAGTGAGCAAGAATAGGCACTTTTTAAAAAACTGAAGTATATAGTTCTGTCAGTTTCAGGTGTACATCAAAGTGACTCAGATTTTTTTGAGGGGGGTAGGAATAGACAAAGCATTTAATTTGGGAGCTCGTAGTCACCCCCAAATACAACAGAACCATTTTTAAATCTGACAAATTTATTTGAAGCATAAAGTATATACTGAGGGAAAAAAAATCTATCTTTTGTAGGATTTTCTTATACTTATTTAATGGTTTAACTAATATTGTTTTAATTTTTAAATCTTGGAAGGGGATTTGAGTGTTTGCATGTGTCCTACCTAATATTTTTAGGGTTTAGGAACTCCCTAGATCTAGAAATCGGGCTAAGAGGGATATGAATTGAAATTGGAATGTGGGCAGGATTCAGAATATTCAGTCTTTTAAGGCCACAAAAGTCACCCTGGCCTGGTAACATAGAACATAAAATGAGGATCAAGTGTTAAATGCCACCGGGAGGTCTAGTTAAAGGGTAAAAGATGTCCTTTGGTTACCTGAAAATGATCACTGAAGTTAGGAAGAGCAATTTCATTGACAATTCATGGGCACTGAATGCAGATTAAAGTGGAATAAAGCGGGACATGGGGAAATGGAGACAGGATAATTTCCTTTTATTGGGAAATAATTTAATCCAAAATAAGGTTCTCGAATGGCATTATGTTTAGCATAAAGCACCATCTCATGTCAAATGGATCATAATCTTTTTAAAAATAATTTTTATTTTCAAACAATTTAAAATGTGAAAAAAAATTTGCAAGAAGAGTTCAAAAGCCACCATTATAACTTTCACTTAGAGAACTCATTCAAGTTTTGTCAATTGTCCGGTAACGTCCGTTATAGTAAAAGATCCAGTCTGGGATCACGTGTTACACCGTTTTCCTGCCTCTCCAGTCTCTGCTGATTGAAATCAGATTCTCAGCTGTTCGTTGGCTTTCACGACCTTATCATTCCTGAAGATCCTCTCAGTTTGAGTCTGTCTGATGTTCTCTCATGATTGGACCTGGAATCTGTGTCTTGGGCAGGAGTACCACCAGGAGTCATTGCATTCTTCTCATTGCAACTTATCAGGTGTCCCACAGTGTCAGTGGGTCCCATTACTGGTGGTGATAACTTGGATCATTTGATTACAGAGATGTCTGCCGGGTTTCTTTGCTGTAAAATGACTACTTTTCCCTTTGAAATTAGTGAATATATTCATAGGGAGACACTTTGAGACTGTTCATCATCCAATGTCACCCACTCATTTGAGCATCAGTTAATATTTCTTGCCTGGATTAATTACTACTATGATGGTTGCCAGATTGTACCTTTCTACTTCCAACATGCTTTTTACATTTGTTAGTTATCACAGGAAGATATTTCTATTCTCCTATTTATTCATTTTTATGCAAGTGGACTCATGGATTCCTGTTATTCGATGAAATATATCTATAAATTATTTCCTTTTCATCTTATTTCCTCCCTCCCTCCCTCCCTCCCTCCCTCCCTCCCTCCCTCCCTCCCTCCCTCCCTCCCTTCCTCCCTTCCTTCCTTCCTTCCTTCCTTCCTACCTTCCTTTCTTTGGATACTCAGAATATCTTTCTGATGCTCAAATTATTTATTTTGTTTTAACATGTCCAGATCGGAGCAGTAGGAGCCCTCTTCAGACCGGCCCCTGTGGCATTCTGACATGACACCATCGTTCTTTGAGTGCTTCTTTACTTTCCTGGGCAGCGAAATGTTCCAGGCTCATACTGTGCTTTCTGTGACCCAGCTCTAGGATCAGCCTTTCTCCAAAGAGTCCTGGTTTTATTCAGGAGAGAAACTAAGATCTGAACTCTAAGGGGACTCATTTCTTCTAGGTATAGTCCTTCTCTGGACCATCTTCAGTGGATGGTAGGAACCACCTGTATGTGGAGCATATACACAATTCCATCTAGATTTCTTTCTGTATCTATCTCTATATACTGAAAACCACAGTGCACACTTACAGATTAAATTCCAATCCAAACCCATAGGATCCATTCAAGATCTCCCTCTTTTCATTTGCACCCTCCTTTCCTGACAGTGTGAACCTGGCTCCCTCTATCGTCAATCTATTTATTTATTTGCTCAATCAACCTGCATTGTAGTCAGTCTCCCAGCCATGCCAGGTGGGCAGGTGCTTGGCTGTCCTTACTGCAGGCACCAAGCACCACTGGGCTCACTCCTGGCTCACTCTAACACACTGCTTGCTTGGGCCCAACCCCACCAGGGTGAATCATTTAGGAAGGTTTGGTAAACAGTAGAGATTAGTAGACACTTTGCACAATATTCCAAGGTTATTTTGAAAGGAAAAGCCTAAATGGTTTTTAGCATATTTATAGCATTCTACCAGCCTTTCTCAACCTCCCAAACTTCCCAACTTTAAAATAAGTATAAATAGAGACATCTTGAATGCATGTAGTTTTAGACATAAGATATTCAGCCCTGTTGCCTGTTGTTTGCTTTTCTTGTCCCATCAAGTTACCATTATAATTTACAACAACTTAGATTGGCATTTTAATGTCAAAACAAATACCAGCATGCTTTTCACTAATGTATATCTGAGTTAAATTTTTAAAACTTTGAAAACGCATGTGTTTCTTTTGTCAACAAGAATAACTAAATGCTGAAAGGACTTCAAATCAGGTATAAAGTTTTTATATGCCAAGTCTTGAAATGGAAATCTCAAACATGCCAGTAAGGTAACATAGTTATAATGACCCAGTTCACTGATAGCTGCAATTGAGAATGACACAGTTACAATTCACTGTGGGTATTACAACATATCATCAGATTACCAGTAACTACAACCCATGTATGAACATTGTATTTTTTATTTCAAATTCATAGATATAATAAATTTAAAGGTCTAAGCCAAAACAAGCAAAAGTTTACTTTTTTACTGTTTTTAATTTTTATAATAACTTGGCAAATTTTAGTTGAGTTTAACCCTCTATCCATTTTATATCTATTCATTTCTGACCCTCAAATCCCAGCTGCAAATTTGTTTCTCCAAACAATCCTACTGTTAATCTACTAAGTAGGTTAAATCTTTACTAAGCTTTAGTCACTAAAAGTATCACAGACACTATTACACTAAGACTTTTTACTGAAATTATATTTGTACATACAGGGAACAATAACAGAAATAAATAATAATATGCTGTCCTCCATTTCAAGGGTAGGAGGGTGTTAGAGCACCCGGAATTTCAGTACCAGAGACTCAACATCTTTAACCCATTGCTAACTCTAAGGGAGTGGTGTACATTCTACTAGTACAGTTCTTTTAAAAATGTGTAGGCTTCCTGTGAATGCTGTTTAGCTTTACTTCATTAAACAAAAGCCATATCCACACTTTCATAAAGATAAGCTCTTTTTCACATTGGGCTTCCACTGACATGCTGAGGGGATAATGTCCATAAGATTATTAGAACCATTATTGTTTAACTCAGAGGCTCTGTAAGACATACCAGTAAGCTGGCTAGAAGTTATTTTGTCTGAATGAATGGTTCTTGGAGGCACCATCTAAGATATTTCTGAGGTCTTAATCTGGATTGTATAGCCACACCTCATTATCATCTTTAGATCATGTTTTCCTGGTAGTAGAAATTTGCCATGAAGTGATTTCTTAATTTTTTGCATTCAACATCTGGAGAGACTGAAATTAAGAAAATATTTTATTTTCAAATCCATCAAGACCTAGCTTCCTCATATTTAACAGTTTGTCTTTAGTTTTTCTCGCTTCTTTTTCCCTTTTACTATAAACAAAGAGAAGACGCCAGAGTACTCTGTGTGGAAATGTCCTTAGCTAGATTATGCATTTCATTAAGTACAGTGTTTTCCTTTCCACATTATCACAGTTTTGCCAAACTTTCCACTGCAACATAGCAATGATCCAGTTTTCTTCCATTTCCAGTAACATTGCTCCCTCACCTTCCTTTCAGTCATAACTGACAACTTCTTCATGAGCCATGAGGCTCCATGGCTACATTATAATGGACATGTAGTAGTTTGTACTATAATTATCTTCTCCTAGAATGTATCCCGTGTAGAAAAATGAAAGGAATTGACAATTTCAAACTCCATAATTCATCAGGGCCAAACAACATTGTTATGAGTGACTGATGAAGTCTTGTTTTATGAGCTTGACTGTACCGATTTGATAGTGATCTGTGTGTTATGCAGCTGCCTTGCTTCTGAGAAGGTCTTGTTCTCACAATAGATCTACCCATTTTGGAATACTTCAAAGCAAGTGTGGATATTTAGAGACTCCCAAGTATTCAAAAAACAGAATCATATGATTGTCTCGTTAAGAATAGTCAATAAAGTTACAGCTGGATGTTTTCTTTTTGCTAAGTTTAGACATTAAACTCCATTCAATTTTATCTTGATTAGACAGAGTGAAAATCATATGTATGCATACAGCTAGTCTAAATAGACCACTTAGCTAAGATCAGCAAGTTTCTGAGAGGATTAAGTCAATGCAAATGCAAAAAAAAAAAAAAAAGTGACTCAGAAAAGAAAAAAGAAAAAAATACCATATGTTTGACATTGAAATAGAGCCTTATTTATTTTTAAGCCAAGAAATTAAGTATAATCGTATTTTTACATCGTACTGTGTTGATGGAAAATGATTGTATACACTTCTGTGATTAATCGTTAAAGAGGATTCAATTGATAATTATTAGATTTTAATTATTGTAACCCATTAATAAAGGGAGAAGGAGATTTCTGTTGTTCTAAACTACTATTACTAGTCAAACAGAATAGGACATTAAAAAAAAATCACTTAATGGAGACTTCCCTGGTGGTCCAGTGGGTAGGACTCCGCGTTCCCAATGCAGGGGGCCCGAGTTTGATCCCTGGCAACTAAGAGTTCGCATGCCACAACTAAGAAGCCCGCATGCCGCAAGTAGACATCCCACATGCCACAACTAAGACCCAGCACAGCGAAAATAAATAAAAAATAAAATAAATAAATATTTAAAATAAAAAATCACTTAATGGTCATTTTTTGGACAATGTTTTTATTGAAAATTCCGTTTTATCCAATTAATGACACATCCTGCTACCAACCCATTTTGTATAGATTGTTTTTTTGCTATAGGTATAATATTAAATTGAAAAGAATGTGTGAATAACTTAAGTTTTGTTTTTTTTTTTTTTGGTGGTACGTGGGCCTCTCACTGCTGTGGCTTCTCCCGTTGAGGAGCACAGGGTCCAGACGCGCAGGTTCAGCGGCCATAGCTCACGGGCCCAGCCGCTCCACGGCATGTGAGATCCTCCCGGACCGGGGCACGAACCCGTGTCCGTTGCATTGGCAGGTGGACTCTCAACCACTGTGCCACCAGGGAAGCCCAAACTTAAGATTTTTAAGCAGACAAATTACTAAGTTTAAATTTGCTCTGATAGGCGAAGTTCATTTGGGGGACTTTGTGGAGATATTTAATGTGATCAAGAAAGTTTATTCCATATGACCTACAGATTTTCTATGCATAATATGAATTATGATCTTTTCCTACTGAAAAGCATAAAGGCAATTTATTTGTGTTGCTATTTTAAAGTTACTTTGCAATAAAATTTTTAAAATTATCTGATCTCAAACTTAGTATATGTATATCCTACTCTGTAATAGAACCAGTAGTTGCTAACCCTAATAGAAACTTTCTTTTTTTGTTTTGTTATTCATTCTTTTAAGCTTTTAGTTTCACTTCTTATCACTTATGCTACCTATACCATGTTAGGTACCTTATATGAGATGGATATTCAGAGCAAGGTGGCTGACCCTTATGCCTAAATTTATCTCTTTATGTTTCTTTGGGTTTTATAAATTGGGAAATCATTTGTAATGCAAATGTCTCTTTAGATTGAATTAGATATTAATCTATAAAAGAAACCCGCCTTAGTAGATAATAGTAAGTTTAGCTTCTTGACATCTGAATAACAGACCTCTGAGGAATTAAGAAAATAACGGTAAATATTAAAGACATAAAAGGAAGAAGTTTGGATAGTTGGGAAAGGTGTAAAATTTTACATCCTGAATTCTGAAGACAGGGTCAGATGAAGAAGTATAGCCCTGAGCAGATGGACAGAGATGTGACAGAGTGAAAAAGAAGTTGTCAAAAGAGAAAATATGAAGGATGCTTCATAGACATAGACCAGAGACAAACATTTGCCTAGGTTCAACCCTTAACAACTTCCCCTGAAATAATACCGTTTTCTCAGAAGACTTCATTCTTCCACACTGAGTACAACATCAGCAAGGATCAGCGAAACACAGCAGTTGGATACGATGGCTGTGGTCAGGGAAAACACCCAGAGGAATTTTTGTGAAGCATGCTGGACACAGAGTTCAACATTCCCGTTTTTTCTCTCTCACAGGTTATCTGAACCAGATGAATAACTCAAGTCACTCTGTCCTTCAGCCTTCATTCCAAGGATGCATGCAGCTCATTCAAGTGGATGATCAACTTGTAAATTTATACGAAGTGGCACAAAGAAGGCCAGGAAGTTTTGCGAATGTCAGCATTGATATGTGTGCCATCATAGACAGGTAGACGGTCTTTCATCCTTCCTTGAATTGTTCAAGTTTCAGAATTCATGTTTTTGTTGTAGGACAAGTGAAACACCTGAACACACAACCCTGTAAGGGGTAAGGAGACAGGAGCCATTTGCCATGCCTGTGGCCTTTGTTTGTGATGTTAGCAGTGATGTTATATCAGGACATGGTTATATATGACAGAACAATATGTGATGTCACATTAACCCATTCAACCTCCCTTGGTGAATGTGAGCATTATGCATGTAGTTTTGCAAGTAACAGCTGGAAAAGGAACTTAGTTCATTTTTAGTTTTGCTTCTGATGCCCATAGCAGAAATGTCCCTTCTTCTTGTCTTGGTCATGACTCATCCTCAGTATATGGTCCCCTCTGAAGGCCCCTCTTGAAGGGAAGGAAACACTGAAGTGTGTTGGCAGGCATTGTGGGGACGTCCTGAAGTGGACTGTTTCATGTAGTTGAGTCTGCCTACACAACAGACACACTGCAGTGTTACCACAAGATCTCATCTCTGTCAGTGTCTGCAAACCTGGGGAGAAACTTTTTATAAAAACGTACTTGACCTCTCACATGCTGGAAAGATACAACCTTTATATGAAATATTATGACAGCATTACGTATACTACCTTAACATACTTCTAAAAAGTGCCTTTCATTCCAACAGAAAAAATTTCATTTTGAGATGTTTTGCCCACAAACCAACTACATCTAATTTTGAGTTGAATTTAACCCGGTGAATTTAGGTGATATTCTGTCCTATTTTCAAATCTTTTATGAGAGGGCTATGTTATTCTGAAAAGAATTTTATTAATTTTATATTTTGAAGATAAAAGTTCTATAAGTCTCAGCCAGCCCCCAATAAAGTACAGACCTTAAGTCTCTAATAATCTTAATTCATTTAAGAGAGGATCCTTGGGGAAGTCATCCAAAGACATATCATGAATCTTAAAAATATACAAAAATCATCTATTATGAAATAAGCTTGCTTCCATATAATCTTAATATAGTAGTATTCACATGAATGGTAAATTAGTTTATGATGTCTGTAGAATGTAACTTTTTAAAGCTTTAATATGTTTATAATAAAACATAACATAGCACTTATTTTTATTACATATATGCAGGTATGGGTCCTGATAGCCTAAACAGTTTATATTTAAGCAGAACAGCAAACAATTTTAATAAAAATATACTCCTAGTTTTTGAACCATCAATAATGTAATAGCTGTTATTTCTGCTAAAGCAAGTGGTGGCAATAATCACAAAAACTGAGAGATGAATGTTTTAAGATAATATATTCTGATATTAGATGTGTATTCATAAATTTTAATAATGGTTTTCCATACAGGAAGACTTTCCTTCTTAGTAATAGACAGTATATTGAGTCATTTTAGTACCTTGTTCATTTTCCGTGTCAGTAACTTTAATGATACAATAATTTCTGTCGGTAACTCCCAAGTTAGTTCATCCAGCTTTCGTAAACTGCTAGGTTTTATGGTGATGTTGCTATTTCACTTCAAACAGCATGTTTCCTGGGCATTAAATTTAAATTGTTTGTTACCAAAGAAGTGCGGGTGAGGTGTTGAGATTTTACTGTTTTGCCCCCATGGCAAGATTAGGAGTTAAAATATCTCCAGAAGAAGATTTTGGTAAACGAACCAGGCACTCTTGGTAAGGAGAACAACACAAGAGATGATGTAGAGTGGGGGTTGCAAATTTCAATTTTTGGCAGGTAGAGAAATATACAAAATAGCTTTTTGCCAAAAAGGCATCATGCAACTGTCTATGTTGCCAAGTATCCTGTGGCTGAAGGAACAAGGACTATGTCTTTCTTACCCTCCAGGGTGATAACCTGGAAGAGTGGCTACAGGGAAGTAGTCACCTCTGATGCGTCACAGATTTCCTGAATCCACTACTGAATACATTTTCTGCTTGTCTTTTTGAGGACAATGACTTCTTTTTTTAGGTATAATTGACATATAACATTATATTCGTTTCAGGTGTGCAATGTAATGATTTGATATTTACATATATTTTGAAATGATCACCAGGGCAATGATTTCTGCACATTAATTACCAATGTGTGAAATAGCAGATTCCTTTATTCACCCAAAATGTGCTCAGTTCAGAATCTTAATCTGTGAAGTGCTGCATTTTTGCAGGTATGATACAGGGCTGTATTCACCTTATTCAAACCGTTGAGGGGCTCATTGATGAGCTCACCCTTAATCTGTGTCTTTGCCTATGAGAGTACCAGTGACGTTACCCTGTCCTCACATAGCTGTGACCCATCAGATAACATTTTAATGATACATCCCTGGCTCTTCTCTGGTTTGATCTTTTCCCCCTCACTGACTGAAACTTTGCAACTGCCTGATCTCTACCATTTTATTTTCAGACTACCTAAATTCTCCCTAAGCAAGCCTACACTGTCTCTTTCTTACTTTTATCCTTTCAAATCTCAGCTTGGTTGATTTGAGAGCTATTTTTGAAAAAAATTAAAAAACGTAAATGAAAATATAGGGTAAAAAAATAGAAATCACAGGCATGATTTTTTTAAAATGTTTAGAGATTATAGGAGCAGCTGCAATGATTTTATGAGTAGAACTTAGGGAAATAGTTTGGGAAGATGATTCTAAAGGAGTTTTGCTATATGTCATACTGAAATATCCTATGAGTTGAACGTTTTCGTTTTTTGGGTGTGGATTTATATGTGCCTTGTTTTGTTTATTTGTTTGCTTTCTGAACACAGCATTGAAATCAAGGAAAGAGCAAGCATGCCAAGCTATAAAATTATTTGTTCCGTAGTATTTTCCGAGTACATCCATGGTGCCAGACACTGTTCTAGGCACTTAGGATAAATCATTGAACAACACAGACAAAGATCCTTGCACTTGTGAAGCTCACATTCTGGAGGAAGGGGAGGAAGCACAGATGTGATAAATAAATATTATAGTAAGTTAGAAGGAATAAGTGCTATAAAAAAAAGAAAGAAAGAAAGTTGAGCAAATCAAGGAGGACTGGCATTTCAGCAGATTGGTGTTGAGTTGCTGTTTAAATAGGTTGGTCAGAGTTAGCCTCAATTATTAGTTCAAGACCTGAAAGAGTAATAGAATTCACCAATCTGGGGAAAGACCACTACAGGCTGAGAGAATAGTCAATGCATCAAGGCTGCCTGGTATCATCTAGGGCTAGCAAGGGGCCGGGGTGGCAAGTTTGGAAGGACGGGGAGGAGAGCCGCATAAGAGGAGGCCAGAACAATCCTCGAGGCCAGGCCCTGGAGACCTGTAGGTAACTAACTGTAAGGATTTGGCTTTTACTCTCAGAGAACTAGGGAGTCATTGCAGGTTTCTGAGGAGAGCAGTGGCATGCTTTAGCTTACATTTTTAAAGGATAACTCTGGCTGTGGGAGGAGGAAAGGTAGAAGCTGGGAGCCTGTCTTAGTAATCCAGGCGAGAGATGCCGGTGGCCTAAGACTGGGGTGCTGTTAGCACAAGAGGTAGTGTCATGTGGTCAATTCTGAATATACCGAGAAGGGTTGGTCAGTAGGGTTTCTTAATGGATTGGTTTCGAGGCATGAGAGGAAGAGAAGATATAAGGATAAACCGAAATGATTTGGTAACAGCAACTGGAAGGAAGGAGTTACCACGTCCTCCAATGGGAAGGCTAGTGGTAGAGAAGATTAGTCATGGCATGGAAGGAAAAATCAGGAATTCACTGTTGGGCATGAGTTGAAAGGTCTATTTGACATCTAAGTAGACATTTCAAGAAGGCAGTTGGATACATGCATCGTACAAGCACACATCTGCAGATTAAACAATGAGGTGTTGTGTCTGACAAAATCGTCGTGCTTATCTATTGAAGACCTCTGGTTTTTTCAGCTGTATTTCATAAACAGCAGAAGAACTGGAAAGGGAGATGGTGAATAGTGGGCAGGAAGCCTCTTTCAATGTCAGGAGCCTGTAGCCTTACCCTTCAAGTGAGACCATCTCTTAGGGAGGAGGACTTCATCAAACCCTCAGTTGCTAGAATATTCTCCGTAAACAGTAAGAGATCTAGCAGATAATCTCCTTGTTTCTCCTTGCATGAGTACCGTTTTTTGTCTGCTCCTTTGCGCCCTCACATTGTTGGTTGCCTGTGGCAAACATCTTCAGGCACCAGACTCAACTCCTGTCCTTGACCCACTTTTCTCTATCCTCTTTCTGGGTGTGAAAATCTGAGAGGCAAAAGCCTGCAAAAACACTCCTATAACTAAAGTTAGGTTTATTTACTTCCTCCTGCAAGTGGGAACCAAAAGAGAACCAAGGGTCTTCTCAGAGGGAGGTGGGGGAGAGGAAGGGAGTGAGGAAAGTGTATCGGGGGTGAGTGAGTCCTGGGAGGGTCCTGGCAGGTACTGGTCATAACTTATAAACTAGGAGAGTTGCTGCACTAGAGGGTGGAACTTGTGAATCCTTGCAGAGCTCTTGCTTGTTTGTCTGTGATTCTGATTCACGTCACATGGAATGGAGAAGCTGGTGTTAAAATATTTTGAGCTAAAGTAAGTGGTGTTCATGACTGGTTTGGCAATTTTTTTTCTGTTTTGTGAGTAACAGTAAAGTCCATTTTGCTATCTGTGACTTATATCAATCCTAAGATCACCCTCGTAGATTAGCTGCCAGGGAGAGATTTTTTTTTTCTTTGTCATCGCAGTGATGATGTGACACAGTCCTGGCTCATGAGAGGTATGCAGAAGTCAGCCAAGGTATTTCGAGAAAACTTTTATTTTTCTGATACAGAGGTCCCCTGTTACTCTCCACTGTCCTTGTTCAAATGCAGACACCATGCCTGGAGCTGTATGATCAAGAAAACCAGAGCTCCAGTGAACCACAGCCAGCAACCACCTTCACTCCTTTTTGTGTGAGGAAAAAAAGCAATCCTTGTTTATTTATGTCACTGTGAGTCAAATATTATTTTTCTTGGAGTTGAAAGCATCTGTCCTTTTTTCATCCTCCATGTCTAAAATAAACCAATACCATCTTTTTACTAGAACACAGAACAACAAATTCCTAATTATGGAAATGGCTTTGAAAGAAAAGGCGATACATTTATTTTAGGATATATTAAGTTGCATGCCAGTGATGTCCCCTAGAGATTGGAACCTGGGGACTAAATGGCTGTTCAGAGGCCAAAGCAAATTCATATCATTAGTCAGCATCTGGGAGAAAACCTGGTAAAAGTAGTTCATTAGAATTAGAATCTTCTGTACCTTTTCTATAACCTCCCTTGTAATTATATTAAGAAACAAAACCAGTAAACATTCTGGATAGCACAGAAAGCGGAAAAGGAAAAGTAGACATCCCAGCTTAAGTACAGCCCACAAAATTACCCCTTGAGAAACTGCGAAGAGACTGGATCCTATTTCTGAGTTAGTAATTAAGTCTTCATTTTATTTTTGGATGGAAATGCATAATCACAGACACGGTTTTTGTTTCTTAATTCAATGCTTTCTTTTCAAGAACACCTACCCAGTTTGTTAGATTTTTTTTCCCTTGGAAGGAAAGTATATGATTTTTGATAAGAGCACTTAAGTGAGGGTTGGATAGATACAGTGTGAGGTGCTTCAAAACTAAGCTAACTCTGCTGAAAAGGTGAACAATGAATAAATAGATTAATACTAACAATTCAGAAGGAGGTCATGACTTCTTATAAAAACAAGTTTAAGACTTACAGTCCTGAGATGAAGAATACGTGCACCATTTTTTTTTCTAAAATCGATCTTCATTTGTTCATAAGCTCCCATTTCCAGTCAGTAGCCGCAGAAAATAAATATTGGCGCACATACCTTCGGAGCCTAATAACTATATATGTGAGTCAGTATGGGATTCAGACTTAGTCAGAGGTCAAGTTCCCATGCGGGGCATGTCCTCCTGGACTCGTCGAGCACAGCCCTTGGGTAAGGCCCAGCCAACGGTGTGACATCATCAGAGGCGTGGGTTCTGCCCCAGATGCTCTGCTCAGGTTCCTCCTGGGCTCCCCGCTGCTCTGGCCATCCTTCCTCCTGGCTGTGGGGGAAGCCTTGGCTCCTGCTGGGCTCACGTTTGGGGATGTGGGTAAGAAGGTCACCTGTCCCAGTTTTTCAAGGACTCTCTTGCTTTGGGGATTGAGAATCCTTGACCTGGAGAAACTCCGCAGTTCTGGGTAAACCACGATGGTTGGTCACTCAAGATCCATGCACCTTCTGGGCACTGGTCTTCTCCTAAGTCCCCTTTCTGGTCTACCGGCCATCCAAGCACTTTTATAGACCCTCATAGGGACACGCAGTGATTTTGCGATCTCTTGCAAACTGTGTAAAGCTGAGTGGGAGTGGGAATAACTATATTAGGCCCCGCTCTGACTTAGCATATCATGCTCTGTATCTACTCTGTACACCTCAGGCTGACATGGGGCCTCATAAATCAGATTCCCAAAGGCGGAAAGCGAGGCACAAGCCACCACTGCCAGAGGATTTCGAAGTCTCTGTTGAGATTCATTCAGTCAATAAACACTTATTAAAGATCACTCAGTGAACATTTCTTCCTGGAGCTTTAATGCTGAGGTAGTGGAGGGGGAGGGTCGTTGATCAGACCTTACACTGTGCTGATACTTTGTTCCTCTCTTTTGTTCTCAAAGACAGATCTCTTTCAACCCCAGAGCCCCAGGGTTTTAGACCATCTTCCCAAAATTGAATCTGCATGTCTACTAACTTTGTGTTCCAGTCCAGGATCCAGTGGTGAACTCTCCCAGCCCCCACTCCTTGTGAAACATGTCACTGATCCACTGAACAAGAAAAATAAATAAAATCTAAACTTTGACTTCAAATATCTAAAAATTATTTCCGCTATAGGGAAAGGAAGGCTTTTCTCACAAACATAGGTATTTCTGCAGTGACACTATTTATGCCATATTTCCTTTCTGTTTCACCTGGATATGGCTACCTGCAAATTGCCACCCTGTGGCTCTGGCACCTTTTCATAGATTTGCAGGCTGACGGTTCCTTCCATTCTTCTTTACAAATGTTCATGTGGTCACTTAGGCTGGTGTCAAACTGTGCTAGTGCTTCTTTTACGCTGGGAAACATTTTGTCTTCTATCATTAGAGTCTTGTTACAAAACTGTAGGTTTTTCCGGGAATATCTTACTTTCACTTCATGATAATTATGCAAAAGTGGTAAAAGAGGCGGAAAGTCCCTCAGATAAACTTCAGATTATTCAGAACTTCACGCCTGTTCAATTCTGACTTCATTGTGGCTCTGATCCCATCAGACTTCAAAGGAGCAAAGAACAGGTCAGCTGGAACTCATTCCCTGAGAACTGGAGCCAGCAAGCAATTTTCCAGGCATGAAGCTAGATTTCTTTTTGGGAAACACCCTTCACAAATACCCTTAGGATAGAAGGTATTCAGGGTCCTAAAACCAGATCTCTAGCTCAAAATAAAAAACAAAACAAGAACAGTTACATAATTCAGTTTTAATTTTCATATATGACAGTTCATATTGTGATTCTTTATTCTTGGTATGTTTACTTTGTCTCTTCAGCTTATCTCAGTTGACTCCCCATCTGGGATTCCATCCATTTTATATTGCAAATGGCTGTGTTCTTTCCTTCTTTGAGCTTAATCAAATTATTTTTTAGTAGATTTCTGGAAAGCCCTGTTTCCTCATGCTAGATCTGATTCATTTCTGGTGCATGGATCTCTGTATAAATTTTCTTGGCCTTCCAAGCTAAACCCAGACTCCTCTTTAGTCTTTAACTCCGTTGCCAGAGCCATTGGGTTTCCTATAGAAGGATCCAGAGAGGAGTATCCTGTTGATACGTAAACATTTAAACCATAGTCATCTATCTTAGCAAAAAAAAACATAAGCTCAATGACGTAAAAGTATGACACACCCAGGTGAACCCATGTTCAAGTCAGTTGCCTCTCTGAAGTGATTTCAAAGTGGTTTCATTTTTAAGTACAAGTAAAGTACTAGAGTGCCAAAATTATTTTTTTAACATCTTTATTGGAGTATAATTGCTTTACAATGTTGTGTTAGTTTCTGCTGTATAACAAAGTGAATCAGCTGTACTTATACATGTATCCCCATATCTCTTCCCTCTTGCGTCTCCCTCCTTTCCACCCTCCCTATCCCACCCCTCTAGGTGGTCACAAAGCACCAAGCTGATCTCTCTGTGCTATGCGGCTGCTTCCCACTAGCTATCTATTTTACATTTGGTAGTGTATATATGTCCATGCCACTCTCACACTTTTTTTGTCTTTGAATTTTTGAATTTTATTTTATTTATTTTTTTATACAGCAGGTTCTTATTACTTATCTATTTCATACATGTTAGTGTATGCATGTCATTCCCAACCTCCCAATTCATCCCACCCCTCCCTCTGCCGCTTTCCCCCCTTGGTGTCCATACGTTTGTTCTCTACATCTGTGTCTCTATTTCTGCCCTGCAAACCAGTTCATCTGTACCATCTTCTAGGTTCCACATATATGGATTAATATATGATATTTGTTTTTCTCTTTCTGACTTGCTTCACTCTGTATGACAGACTCTAGGTCCATCCACCTTGCTACAAATAACTCAGTTTTGTTTCTTTTTTTAAAATTCTCCCTAAGAAGGTCCTTTTAAATTTATTTATTTATTTATTTATTTATTTATGGCTGTGTTGGGTCTTTGTTTCTGTGCGAGGGCTTTCTCTAGTTGTGGCAAGTGGGGGCCACTCTTCATCGCGGTGCATGGGCCTCTCACTATTGCGGCCTCTCTTGTTGCGGAGCACAGGCTCCAGACGCGCAGGCTCAGTAATTGTGGCTCATGGGCCCAGTTGCTCTGTGGCATGTGGGATCTTCCCAGACCAGGGCTCGAACCCCTGTCTGCTGCATTGGCAGGCAGATTCTCAACCACTGCGCCACCAAGGAAGCCCAAGTTTTGTTTCTTTTTATGGCTGGGTAATATTCCATTGTATATATGTGCCACATCTTCTTTATCCATTCACCTGTCGATGGACACTTAGGTTGCTTCAATGTCCTGCCTATTGTAAATAGAGCTGCAATGAACATTGTGGTAAATGTCTCTATTTGAATTATGGTGTTCTCAGGGTATATGCCCAGTAGTGAGATTGCTGGGTCAATGGTAGTTCACTTTTTAGTTTCTAAAGGAACCTCCATACTGTTCTCCATAGTGGCTGTATCAATTTACATCCCCACCAACAGTGCAAGAAGGTTCCCTTTTCTCCACACCCCCTCCAGCACTTATTGTGTCTAGAGCTTTTGATGATGGCCATTCTGACGCATGTGAGGTGATACCTCATTGTAATTTTGATTTGCATTTCTCTAATGATTAGCAATGTTGAGCATCCTTTCATTTCATGTGTTTGTTGGCAATCTGTATATCTTCTTTGGAGAAATGTCTATTTAGGTCTTCTACCCATTTCAGAATGGGTTGTTTTTTTGATACTGAGTTGCATGAACTCCTTGTGTATTTTGGAGATTAATCCTTTGTCAGTTGCTTCATTTTCAAATATTTTCTCCCATTCTGAGGGTTGTCTTTTGGTCTTGTTCATGGTATCCTTTGCTGTGCAAAAGCTTTTAAGTCTCATTAGGCCCCATTTGTTTATTTTTGTTTTTATTTCCATTTCTCTAGGAGGTGGGTCAGAAAGGATCTTGCTGTGATTTATGTCATAGAGTGTTCTGCCTATGTTTTCCTCTAAGAGTTTGATAGTGTCTGCCCTTATATTTAGGTCTTTAATCCGTTTTGAGTTTATTTTTGTGTATGGTGTTAGGGACTGTTCTAATTTCATTCTTTTACATGTAGGTGTCCAGTTTTCCCAGCACCATTTATTGAAGAGGCTGTCTTTTCTCTGTTGTATATTCTTGCCTCCTTTGTCGTGGATTAGTTACCTATAGATGTGTGGTTTTATCTGTGGTCTTTCTGTCCTGTTCCATTGATCTACATTTCTGTTTTTATGCGAGTTCCATACTGCCTTGATTACTGTAGCTTTATAGTATAGTCTGAAGACAGGAAGCCTGATTCCTCCAGCTCTGTTTTTTTTCTCAAGATTGTTTCAGCTACTCAGGGGCTTTTGTGTTTCCATTACAAATTGTGCAATTTTTTGTTCCAGTTCTATGAAAAATGCCTTTGGTAGTTTGATGGGGATTGCATTGAATCTGTAGTTTGCTTTGGGTAGTTTAGTCATTTTCACAATGTTGATTCTTCCAATCCAAGAACATGGTATATTTTGCCATCTGTTTTTATCATCTTTAATTTCTTTCATCAGTGTCTTATAGTTTTCTGCATACAGGTCTTTTGTCTCGTTTGGTAGGTTTATTCCTAGGTATTTTATTCTTGTTGCAATGGTAAATGGGAGTGTTTCCTTAATTTCTCCCTCAGATTTTTTATCATTAGTGTATAGGAATGCAAGAGATTTCTGTGCATTAATTTTGTATCCTGCTACTTTAGCAAATTCATTGACTAGCTCTAATAGTTTACTGGTAGTATCTTTAGGATTGTCTGTGTATAATATCATGTCATCTGCAAAACAGTGACAGCTTTACTTCTTGTTTTCCAATTTAGATTCCTTTTATTTCTTTTCTTCTCTGATTGGTGTGGCTAAAACTTCCAAAACTATGTTGTATAATAGTGGTGAGAGTGGGCAACCTTGTCTTGTTCCTGATCTTAGTGGAAATGGTTTCAGTTTTTCACCATTGAGGATGCTTTTGGCTGTGGGTTTGTCATATATGGCCTTTATTATGTTGAGGTAAGTTCCCTCTATACCTACTTTCTGGAGAGTTTTTATCATAAATGGGTGTTGAATTTTGTCAAAAGCTCTTTCTGAATCTACTGAGATGATCATGTGGTTTTTATGCTTCAGTTTGTTAATATGTTGTATCACATTGATTGATTTGCATATATTGAAGAATCCTTGCATTCCTGGGATAAACCCCAATTGATCATGGTGTATGATCCTTTTAATGTGCTGCTGAATTTTGTTTGCTAGTATTTGTTGAGGATTTTTGCATTTATGTTCATCAGTGATATTGGCCTGTAGTTTTCTTTTTTTGTGACCACTTTTTCTGGTTTTGGTGTCAGGGTGATGGTGGCCTCATAGAATGAGTTTGGGAGTGTTCTTCCCTCTGCTATATTTTGGAAGAGTCTGAGAAGGATAGGTGTTAGATCTTCTTTAAATGTTTGACAGAATGTGCCTGTGAATCCATCTGGTTCTGGGCTTTCATTTGTTGGAAGATTTTTAATCACAGTTCCAATTTCAGTGCTTGTGATTGGTCTGTTTATATTTTCTATTTCTTCCTGGTTCAGTCTCAGAAAGTTGTGGTTTTCTAAGAATTAGTTCATTTCTTCCAGATAGTCAATTTTATTGGCATAGCGTTGCTTGTAGTAATCTCTCATGATCCTTTGTATTTCTGCTGTGTCAGTTGTTACTTCTCCTTTTTCATTTTGAATTCTGTTGACTTGAGTCTTCTCCCGTTTTTTCTTGATGAGTCTGGCTAATAGTTTATCAATTTTGTTTTATCTTCTCAAAGAACCAGCTTTTAGTTTTATTGACCTTTGCTATCGGTTCCTTCATTTCTTTTTCATTTATTTCTGATCTGATCTTTATGATTTCTTTCCTTCTGCTAACTTTGGGGTGTTTTTTGTTCTTTCTGTAATTGCTTTAGGTGTAAAGTTACGGTTGTTTATTTGAGATTTTTCTTGTTTCTTGAGGTAGGATTGTATTGCTATACACTTCCCTCTTAGAACTGCTTTTGCTGCATCCCATAGGTTTTGGGTTGTCGTATTTTCTTTGTCATTTATTTCTAGGTATTTTTTGATTTCCTCTTTGATTCCTTCAGTCATCTCTTGGTTATTTAGTAGTGTATTGTTTAGACTCCTTGTGTTTGTAGTTTTTTTCCTATAATTGATATCTAGTCTTATAGTGTTGTGTTTGGAAAATGTACTGGGTATGATTTCAATTTTCTTAAATTTACCAAGGCTTGATTTGTGACCCAAGATATGATCTGTCCTGGAGAATGTTCCATGAGCACTTGTGAAGAAAGTATATTCTGTTGTTTTTGGATGGACTGTCGTATAATATCAGTTATGTCCATCTTGTTTAATGTGTCATTTAAAGCTTGTGTTTTCTTTTTTATTTTCATTCTGGAAAATCTGTCCATTGGTGAAAGTGGGGTGTTAAAATCCCCTTCTATTATTGTGTTACTGTCGATTTCCCCTTTTATAGCTGTTAGCATTTGCCTTATGCATTGAGGTGCTCCTGTGTTGGGTGGTTAAATATTTACAATTGTTATATCTTTTTGCTGGATTGATCCTTTGATCATTATGTAGTGTCCTTCTTTGTCTCTTGTAATGGTTTTTATTTTAAAGTCTATTTTGTCTGATATGAGAATTGCTACTCCAGCTTTCTTCTGATTTCCATTTGCATGGAATATCTTTTTCCATCTCCTCACTTTCGGTCTGTATGTGTCCCTAGGTCTGAAGTGGGTGTCTCGTAGACAGCATATAGATGGGTCATGTTTTTGTATCCATTCAGCCAGTCTGTGTCTTTTGGTGTCTTTAATCCATTTACATTTAAGGTAATTATTAATATGTATGTTCCTATTACCATTTTCTTAGCTGTCTTGGGTTTGTTGTTGTAGATCTTTTCCTTCTCTTGTGTCTCCTGCTTAGAGAAGTTCCTTTAGCATTTGTTGTAAAGCTGGTTTGGTAGTGCTGAGTTCTCTTAGCTTCTGCTTGTCTGTAAAGGTTTTAATTTCGCATCGAATCTGAATGAGATCCTTGCTGGGTAGAGTAATCTTGGTTGTAGGTTTTTCCCTTTCATCACTTTAAATATGTCCTGCCACTCCCTTCTGGCTTGCAGAGTTTCTGCTGAAAGATCAGCTGTGAACTTTATGGGAATCCCTTGTTTGTTATTTGTTGCTTCTCCCTTGCTGCTTTTAATATTTTTTCTTTGTATTTAATTTTTGATAGTTTGATTAATATGTGTCTTGGCATGTTTCTCCTCAGATTTATCCTATATGGGACTCTCTGTGTTTCCTGGACTGATTGACTATTTACTTTCCCATATTAGGGAAGTTTTCAACTATAATCTCTGCAAATATTTTCACAATCCCTTTCTTTTTCTTTCCTTCTTCTGCGACCCCTATAGTTCAAATGTTGGTGCATTTAATATTGTCCCTGAGGTCTCTGAGACTGTCCTGAATTCTCTTCATTCTTTTTTCTTTATTTTGCTCTGTGGTAGTTATTTCCACTATTTTATCTTCAAGGTCACTTATCCATTCTTCTGCCTCAGTTATTCTGCTATTGATTCCTTCCAGAGAATTTTTAATTTCATTTATTGTGTTCTTCATCATTGTTTGCTCTTTAGTTCTTCTAGGTCCTTGTTAAACGTTTCTTATATATTCTCCCTTCTATTTCCAAGATTTTGGATCATCTTTACTATCATTACTCTGAATTCTTTTTCAGGTAGACTGCCTATTTCCTCTTCATTTGTTTGGTGTGGTGGGTTTTTACCTTGCTCCTTCATCTGCCTGTGTATTTCTCTGTCTTCTCATTTTGCTTAAGCTATTGTGTTTGGGGTCTCCTTTTCGCAGGCTGCAGGTCGTAGTTCCCCTTGTTTTTGGTGTCTGCCCCCAGTGGGTAAGGTTGGTTCAGTGGGTTGTGTAGTCTTCCTGGTGGAGGGGAGTGGTGCCTGTGTTCTGGTGGATAAGGCTGTATTTTGTCTTTCTGGTGGGCAGGACCGAGTCCAGTGGTGTGTTTTGGGGTGTCTGTGAACTTATTACGATTTTAGGCAGCCTCTCTCCTATGCGTGGGTTTGTGTTCCTGTCTTGCTAGTTGTTTGGCATGGGGTGTCCAGCACTGAAACTTGCTGGTCATTGAGTGGAGCTGTGTCTTAGCATTGAGATGAAGATCTCTGGAAGAGCTCTTGCCGATTGATATTATGTGGGGCCTGGAGGCCTCTGGTGGACCAGTGTCCGGAACTCAGCTCTCCCACCTCTGAGGCTCAGGCCTGACACCCAGCTGGAGCACCATGACCCTGTCAGCCACACGGCTCTCACGGCACACATTCCTGGAGTCTTCCTCTCTGAAGTATTCAGAAGCACTACTAAAGGAGATAGGGGTGGCAGGATGCTGGGGCCGCTGGGCCCATGGACCTCTTGCACTGGAAATCTGCTTCTGTTAGGAATCAGAATCCTTTTCCCCTGGGATAGCACCACAGCAAGATGCCAGATTGGTGTAAATTCCCTCCACACCTTCTGAGCTCTACCCTCAGAGGATGTCAAGGCCAGAGAAGTCAAGAGCCTTCTTTAGTTTGATGGGAAAGGTCAGCTGTACTTTAATGGTCCTTCCCATGTTCTCTTTATATGACTAAGAGGGCAGTCTTTTGGAGGCACATGGCTCCTTTCTTTTTGCATCAAGTCCGAAGTGATATAAGCAGCTCTGGAATTCCACTGCCTTCAGTGTGATTCTTTTTCTTGTCTGCTTATAGCACTCCCAGCACCCCCTTCTAATCAACAGGAAAGAATGACAAAACTTATTTTTAATGGGATAATACAGTAGTGAAATGCCAGAGGAGATAACTCTCCTAGGAGAAAAGGAAAAAAAAAATTTTTGAATTAACTGTTTTAAGATTCAACAGTAGCCTTATTCTTCTTTGATGTATTGCATGTATTAGGACAAAAGAAAACTATATTTGCTTTTGGTGTAGCATATAGCTGTGCTTTGACATTTAAATCCCAAGGAGGGCCCAGTGCATAAAAGTAATGTCAGACAATAGTTGTGTTTGAAGATAAGCAAGAAGGAAAATGGTAAATAATTTTAACATGTAGCTAAATCAACTACAGAGAGATTTAAATGAGTCATTAAATTTTATTTCTTGCTTTTGATATTAGATTACCTGAAAAATAAAAACAAAAGCAAGTAATTAAAGAATATATTTAAAACATCTGCCTTAACAAATATTTTCTTCTTAAGATAATTGCTTTTGTCAGTTTCTTAACTATATTGCAAAATTTTTTTTTTTTAATTTTTTTTTTTGTGTGTGTGGTAGGCGGGCCTCTCACTGTTGTGGCCTCTCCCTTTGCGGAGCACAGGCTCCTGACGCGCAGGCTCAGCAGCCATGGCTCACGGGCCCAGCCGCTCTGCGGCATGTGGGATCCTCCCGGACCGGGGCACGAACCCGTGTCCCCTGCATCGGCAGGCGGATTCTCAACCACTGCGCCACCAGGGAAGCCCTATTGCAAAATTTTGAATGAACTCTAAGAACTTATTTAACTGCCCTCCCCTTAAACCGACCTTATGGATTAATGGATACTCACCATTCACTTTGTAAAATATAGGGAATGATCCCGTAGCCTGGTAGATGAAGAGCTGGAGCTAGTAGGCTACCATCTTTAACCCCTTGTACTCTCCCACATGCTGTGTAGGAGTTAGGTGTTCTTCCTCAGGTATGCTTATGCAACTCATACTTGTTATTGTAATAACATGGTCCAATTAAACTAACTACACTTTTAAGTAGGTAGGGACAGAAAGAAGTAGTTTCCATTAAAGCCAAATTAAAAAGTTTTAGAAGAGCAAGTGGCCAGAAACAAACAAAACCATCAATTTAGGTACAACGGACAGGGCCAATGTAAAAATTTGCAGGTTCCTTGGTGACTTTAGTTTTCACTACACTTTAGGAAGCCAAGACTGGAAATCAAGAGTGATGGAAATGGTTCATCAAAAAAACAGTTTCAATCAGTGGGCCCATACCCAATGACTCCAGAGCAAATCCCTCTGGCAAGTGAGTTATTGAATTTACACGATGAAGGGTTTTAAGTTAATTAAAATGATTAAGATAAGTATCCTACTAATGTTTAGTTTCTTTACTTCCTCTCTAATCCGGAAAAATAAGGAAGTAGAATTCGCTTTTTTCTTTTGCTTTCTATATTTCAAATAATAGAGGGAGAGAGAGAGAAGGAGGGAAGGAGGGAGGAAGAAAGTAAAGAAGGAAGGAAGGGAAAGAGGAAGGTAGGAAGGAAAGAAAGAAAGGAAGAAAGAAAAGAAAGAGAAAAGAAAGGGAAGGAAGAAAAGAAAGGAAAACTTAATTCACATTGCTTTCTGGTTTATTGATATGGGACATTATCTACTTTCATTAAAATATAAATTAGGATAAAATTTAAACAATGCTGTCTATTTATTATTGTGGTTTTAAAATGATATTTTCTTTGAGAATTTTCCTTTGCTATTTAAATTATCCATGACCTGAGAAGAAGGAGAGAGTAGTCATAGATTTTTCTGTGCCAGGAAAAACAGCTTTATTAAGACTTGGGACTTGTCATTATTTTTATTTCATTTGTTAATTTGTTAATTTCACTTGTTAATTGAACAAAAATACTTCCTCTCCTGTGATTGTATTTATACTACCTAAAAACTAGTTTCAGGAGGGTTAACAAGCTAAGTGTTTTAGATAACATTGTTTAAAATTCTGCAAGGTACCCATTGTCCTATTAGAGAGAAATACTTCTTCATTGTCTGTGTCTATGAATTCATTGAGGAACTTACTAGAGTCTGAATCTCATTTTGTTTACCAAATCCTGCTTATATTGAAAAGAATGTTACATGAGCAAGAGGGGAATGCAGATGGCAGGGGTGGGGAATATGTGCGTGTTTGTTTGGAATGTTGTTGAAAAGCAAATCTGTAATAAATTTTAATAGACAAATTGTAGTATCTGAGAAGGGTCTCTTAATCAGAAAACAGATTGATTTAAATAGATCATTATCTACAATTGTAATAAGGAGAGACCCTTTAAGTACAATGCAACATTTGTTTATAAGATTAACTTAGTTTGCCTTAAAGAAATGGTGCCTGTAAACTTTTACTCCAGTAGCGTCATGGTGTTTGATCCTTTGGCATAGTCCCCAAAGGGCTTCATCAACGTGAAAACTATTCTCATGGAGACACTTCACTGAAGACCCCTCCTGAGCAAATGGACATGACATCAAAGTGAATTATTTTTTCTTGAAACTTCAGGCATTTGAAAATTAGAAAATTAAAACAAAAACCAAACCTTTAAAATCTTAAAGAATGACATTTCCAAGGTTAGATGGAAGCACCATACACAGGAGGCAAATTCCTTTCTCATAGTTATTATACAGTTGTCTCTCTATGTACGCTGATAATTGGTTCTAGGAACCCCCGGGATACCAAAATCTGTAGATGCTCAAGTCCCTTCTATGAAGTAGTGTAGTATTTGCATATAACCTATGCACATCCTCTTGTAAACTTTAAATCATCTCTAGATTACTTGCAATGCCTAATAACAATGTAAAGTCTATGTAAGTTGTTGTACATACAATGTAAATGCTATATAATTTTGCTTTTTGGAACTTCCTGGAATGTTTTTTCCAAATGCTTTTGACCCGAGGTTGGTTGAACTCACAAACGTGGAACCCATGGATACAGAGGGCCAACTATATTTTATTAAGTCAAGAGACATTTGTTAATATCCCGAGATGGTAAGAGCACTGTTACTGACGTACACAATGAGGAAATGAAGAGATTCAGAATGGGGTCTTTTCTCACAGGGAATGTACTACTTTAGCCATGGAAATATGAAACATTCATAACAAATTTGAAAGCTATGTAAGAAGCCTGTGCTTCATAATCATTACAGATAATTGTTTTTCATAGGAAATTAATGAAGGGGGAATCACTGTGGGCTACAGTGGCTGGTGGAGGCTTCAAAGAAATATGTTGAACCTTAAAGGAACTGTAGCCCTAGATAAGAAGGAACATCCCAGGCCAAAGCAAAAGCATGAGCAGAATTGTGGAAGCACAGATGACCATGCTGTATTTCTGAAACAGTAAAGTGACTATTTAAAGTAGTGCAGAAAGTTTGTGTAGGGGGTCAAGGAAGAGGTGGAAAGATATGTCATTCATTCATTCACTTATCCATTCATCCCACAGTCCTTCACTGATAACCTACCATGTGCCAAGGATAGTGTTAGCCTTGATGAATAAGATGTAGGCTTATGGACCCTGCATCCTTACTGGCTAATAAAAGAGACAGACATTAAAAAAATTATTATTATTATTGAAAAAACTGGGAAATGCCAAAATTGAAGTATGCAGAGGGATGGCACTTCTCGTTCAGCCAGGGGTCAAGATTAGCATGGAGGATCTCATACAGAGGAGCATTCACAGGCACACGGGAAGGACTTTTTAGGGAGACAGAAAGCAGATGCAAAAGGATGCAGGTGTGAGTGACATGGGGACCCACAGGGAACTCAGGTAGTTACAGCAGAGTCTTCCAGACATTAGCAGCTACTAGTGTGAAGCTAGAAATGTCATGTGGAGATCTGAGGCTAGATATTTAGGGAGAACTGACTGGAAGCAGGCCTACTGAAAAGATTATAATTTATCCTCCAGGCAATAAGGAATCATTGAAGGATTTGCAGGAAAGTCAGTTTTGCATTACTGACATTTGCTCTGATGTCTGAGCAAAGGTGGTGAGAGCCTAAACTATGGCAGTAGCCATAGAAGTGGACAGGAAAGGGTCAATCCAAGGTATTTAGGAGTTGGACTGAGGAGAACTCATTGGATGTGGAGGTTGGGAAGGTATTGCAGGAAAGAGAAACTGGTTTCAGAGTGAGAAGATGCTTTCCTGCAAGATGAAATGCTACCTCCACTAGTCCCTGAACAATGTCCTGACTGAATATTTAAGTTATTTAGTTATTAAGACATGAATAGTTAATTAACTGTTTAGTCATGAGCATATTAGTCCCTTCTCATCCGCGGTTTCACTTTCTTTCCATGGTCAACTGTAGTCTGAAAAAATTAATTGGAAAATTTCAGAAACAATTCATAAGTTTTAAGTTGACGCCGTTCTGAGTAGCAAGATGAAGTCTCCGGCCATTGCGCTGCATCCCACCTGGGAGTATGAATCATATCTTAGTCCAGTGCATCTCCTCTCTTAGTCACTTAGTAGCCAGCGGGGTGATCAGATCAGCTGTCGGTACTGCAGTGCTTGTATTCAAGAAACCGTTATTTTACTGAATAATGGCCCCAAAGCCCAAGAGTAGTGATGCTGCCAATTCAGATAAGCCAAAGAGAAGCTGTGAAGTGCCTCCTCTAAGTGAAAAGGTGAATGTTCTGGACTTAATAAGGAATGAAAAAAAAATCATATGTTGAGGTTGCCAAGATCTATGGTAAGAACGAATCTTCCATCCGTGAAATTGTGAAGAAGGAAAAACAAATTTGTGCTAGTTTTGCTGTCACATCTCAAACTGCAGGAGTTATAGCCACACTGTGTGACAAGTACTTAGTTAAGATGAAAAAGGCATTAAACTTGTACAGTGAGATATTCTGAGAGAGACCACATTCACATGGCATTTATTATATTACATTGTTAAGATTATTCTATTTATTATTAGTTATTGTTGTTAATTTCATACTGTGCCTAATTTATAAATTAAACTTTATCATAGGTATGTATATATTGGAAAAAAACATAGTATATATAGGATTTCCCCAAGGCCCCCGGTGGATGCCTGTCCAAGGTTTTAGGCATCCGCTGGGAACCTTGGAACGTATCCCCTGAGGATAGGGGGGAGCTGCTCTATATCAGTTAGAATAAGCTTTTACTGGGATCTAGAAAAATGGTGAAAACTATTAGCAGCAGTTGAGCAATGGGGAGAGGTAAAAGAAAGTTAAAATAGGAAAAGCAGAGCTGAGTTAGAAATGCAGGTAATGACATTATGGAATAAAGAGGAAGACGGGAGATGTGAAGAGCTGTACTGTTGAACATAGCCGTCCCTAGCCAAATTTGGCTATTGGACACTTAAAACACTACTCGAATTGAGATGTGCCATAAGTGTAAAATACACACTAGGTTGTGAACACTTAGTATACATAAAGGAATATAATATTATTAAAATTAATTCCACCTTTTTCTTTTCACTTTTTAAAATGTGGTTACCATAATATTTAAAATTACACATAGTATGTGACTCACATGGTATTTCTATTGGACATTGCTGGTCTAGAATCCTTGCATAGTTTCAGCTGGATACTGTGCAGCTATAAAGAGCCCTCCAGCTTCTGTGTTGGTCTTGTCCAAAGATGAGTTCAAAGATCCATACAACTTCTGATAAGACTCAGTAAGTTGCCCTTTAGAATTGCCTTATCCCAGAGACAATGGGGACTCCCAGAAGGTCTGTGAAACTGGCATCGTTCTGAAATTCTCAGTCCCTTTTAATTAGTTAGAAGTTTTCTTAAGCCCTAAATCGGCTTGAAAGACCACCGACTCCAGAGAGTATCTTTACAGACTTAGAATCCAGATGTGTTGGTTTTCTTCTAGAATATTAATGCCCTATTCATTAAAAGTGAAAAGTATTCACTGAAAAGAATGAGGCCTAAATTAACTAGACAGTATTTTAGTTGAGCACAAGTTAGAATTCAAAGATTAATTTCTTCCACTAAAATATGTGTCAGTCATACAAATGTGTACAAGTCGACATCCCTGAAGTAAAAGGTAGGGTTTCAATTAGAAATTGCTTTCAGGTGATGGGAACAAAGACAGTTACAATTTCTTTTTTTCTTTCTCTCTTTCTTTTTTATTGAGGTATAATTGACATACAACATTATATTAGTTTTAGGTATGCTATATCATGATTTTCTTTTTGAAGTTTGCATTGTCAATTTTATTTATTTATTTTATTGGAGTAAAATTGCTTTATAATGTTGTGTTAGTTTCTGCTGTACAAGGAAGTGAATCAGCTATACATATACCTATATTCCCTCCCTCTTGGACCTCCCTCTCCCTCTTCTCCTCATCCCGCCCCCGGCCATCTAGGTCATCACAGAGCACTGAGCTGAGCTCCAGATACTTGAATGTATTGTGAAATGATCACCACAATAAGTCTAGTTAACATCCCTCACCATAAATAGTTACAGAATTGTTTTTCTTGTGATGAAACTTTTAAGATCTGCTCTCTTACCAACTTTCAATTATGCAATACAGCATAATTAACTATAGTTGCCATGCTGTACATCATATCTCCATGACTTACTTATTTTACAACTGGAAGTTTGTACCTTTTGACCCCCTTTACTCATTTCTCCCCTCCCCACCTGCCCCTTCTGGCAACCACCAACTACTTCTCTGTATCCATGAGCTCTCTGGCTTTTCTTTTGTTTTGTTTTAAAATTCCACATATAAGTGAGATCATGTGGTATTTGCCTTTCTCTGTCTGACTTATTTCACTTAGCATAATGCCCTCAAGGTCCATACATGTTGTTGAAAATGGTAAGATTTTGTTCTTCTTTATGGCTGAATACTATTCCATTGTGTATATATATCGCACATTTTCTTTATCCATTCATTCATTGGTCTTAGGTTGTTTCCATGTCTTGGCTATTGTAAATAATGCTGCAGTTGACATGGGGGTGCAGATATCTTTCTGAGTTAGTGTTTTCTTCAGATAAATACCCAGAAGTGGATATGCTTGATCCTATCAACTACAGTTTCTTAGACAAATCTGAAATTTTAAATTGCACATGTAAGGTTTCTGAAACAGATAATTCAAAGCTTATATGATAAGTCCTAAGAGCAACCACAGATCCAGACTCTACCATTCTGCTTTAATTTCCTTAGCTCATGATTTCCATGCTCCCAGTCACAAAACGACTGCTAGAACTCCAGGCATTTCATCTGCTTCTCCCAAAGAAAGTAGGAGGGCCCACCTCCCCTTTAAATTAGTATTCTCAGAAGTTTCATGCAACCCTTTTACTTACAGTTCATTGGCCAGATTTATTCAAAACTGCAGTGAATTTCAAGATAGACTGGGAGTTCTTCTCTTATTCTAGGTAGTAATGTGCTTACTAAAACTTAGGAGTTTGTTACTGAGATGGAAGGAGAAAATTTGTAATTAGGGAGACAAATAGCAGTTGATAGCCCAGTTGATATTTCAAAAAGCTTTTTTAATTAAAAATTATGCTTCCATAAAAAAATGGATGCAGCATTTATATAATTATTCAAGCTATATGTATATTTTGTATTTTTCCTCCCAACTACTGAAAAATATATTTACCAATCTTTAGTCTAAGATGATAGGCATTTGGGGGCATTCAAGGATGAATAAGATACTTCAAGAATTTTATGTGTAGATCTGTAGATATGTATGGATCTTCAATGATTTAATAATAGAATGGCAGAGGTGGTTATAAACTCTAGTTCTTTTTTTTTTTTTTTTTTTTTTTTTTTTTTTTTGGTATGCGGGCCTCTCACTGCTGTGGCCTCTCCCGTTGCGGAGCACAGGCTCCGGACACGCAGGCCTAGCAGCCATGGCTCACGGGCCCAGTCGCTCCGCGGCATGTGGGATCTTCCCGGACCAGGGCACGAACCCGTGTCCCCTGCATCGGCAGGCGGATTCTCAACCACTGCGCCACCAGGGAAGCCCTAAACTCTAGTTCTTATACTTCTGCTCCTTGATATTCATCAGTAACTTCTCATTGCCCTTAGGAAGAACTGCCAGATCCTTTCAAGTGGTGTGTAAGGCTTTTCCAATCTGGCCCTTGCTTCCCTCTCCAGCTCCACCTGACATCATTTGCCACGCCCCCTGCCACACTCACTGCCTGTGGTCGGTGCCTGGAGTGTGCCCTCAGTGGCGCTTGCCTGCACTGTGCTGTGGGTCTGGAGTTTCTCTACCCCCGACTCTCATCACCTCTCCTCTGCCTTCTTATCCTTCAGATCAATTCCAAGATAACTTCCTCAGAGAAGCCATCCCAGACCTTCTATGACTGGGCCAAGTTCTTTTAAACTTCTTGATAATCACACTTTCAAGACTGTGTTTACATGCTGTCTTTTCTTAGAGACTTTAAGCTTCATAAGAATGGGGTGCAGACCCGAGCTTGCTCCCCACTCTGGCCGCAGTGCCTAACAAAGTGCCTGACGTGCAGTGTGCCCTAAACACATAGTTCTTGAGTGTGTAATGAATGAATGAGTACAATGGTAGCACACACACAAAAAGGCTATACAAGTACAAAGAAAGAAAAGAATAATTCCAAATGGAGGAATTCAGCAATGCATTTGGAACATATGGGATTAAAACTGGTCCTTCAAGGGCAAAAGAAGCCAGCATCAGATGATAAGGGAGAAAGCTGTCTTGGGAAAATGGACAATTTAGACTAAGGCATGTGACATGGCTGAAACAGGGAGTTGCCCCAAATTCTCAGAATGTCTGAAAAAAACATCCTGAGAATGTGTGCTATATAGTCCATAGGTCAGAAAAACCATTAACTTTTTGGAATATACCCATGGCTTGTTTTTAACTCTATATAGCCCAGAGGAATTGAGTCATCAGATTTTACCCATTTGAAGGAAAGCCCACTTCAACCCTTCATTCTTAAAACTCACCTGCTTCTCTTTTCCCTACCCATCCTCTTTGAGTCAGTGGTCAGAAAATCCTAGAAGTGGGTACATAGGAAAAGAGTTTACTGAAAATATTTTAAAATAATGGTTTAGAATTATGGAATGTTGTAAACTCTTCTCTCAATAATGAGTTGAGTAGAAAAGGAAATGACTGGTTTCTATTGACAAGTTTACTGTAGAATGTTTTCTTAATGGAGAAACTAGATTTTGTAGTTATGAATGTACAGAAGTGTTGGAGAAAAATGTTCAAGGTCAGAAGGAGTTTGTTTAAATACAACAACAGTTCCCTAGGAGAGGACTTCATAAAGAAGCCCTGGAAGGGTAGGTGGAAACACTGTAGCACAGCTGATATGGATCAGAATAAAAATTAAGAGTCCAAAAGTTATTTACAGGGTAAATATCTTGCCAAGAGGAGTACTTTCAATAACAGGGATGGGTGATGAAGGGGTTGGCTGGAGATGCACGCTCACGATGAGCAGGTGAACACGGGGTGCAGAGAGGAGTATGACCAAAAAAAATTTTTTTTGGAGACGAAATGTTTTAGTCCAGGACGTCTCAACCTTGTATGTGCATGCGAATCACCAGGGATCTTGTGAAAAGATCGATTCTATTCAGTGGGTGTGTAGTGAGGACAGAGTTCCGACATTTCTAACAAGCTCTAAGATGCTGCTGCTGTTCCTGGTCCACGGGCCACACCTTGAGTACCAAAGACCCAGCCTCTGCACCTGGGCCCATGTGAGGAAAATGCAGCTCAGGTGATGCGCAGCCAGGCTGGCGTTATGGGCCTTTGAGGTGCTGTGGCTTATCGAAGAAAAAAGCCTATTTTCTCCACCCTTTGCAGGGAAAATAAATTAAAGCTGATGATGTAGAAGTGATATCACATGAGACAGCATGGCACAGTGCTTGGAGTGCCCCAGGAAGTAATGAGCATTCTCTCAAAACTTTAAGTACTTCTGTTTCTCACCTGTATCGCCTGTTCTCTTCAGAGTTCCATGACTTACATTACTATTAGAAAGGAAAACAGAAAGTTGTTTTTTAATAAATCACTGTCTGTTTCTATGTATAGAAAGGATACAAACAATATACTATAACACAATATCTAAATTTATGATAGTTTCTCCAAACTTACTGCCTGACTCATTCCTAGATTCTCTCTCAGCAACTGAGTTAATTTGGCCCATTCATAGCAAGGAACTATACAAGTCAGGTTCTTGGTTATAAACAAACTAGCAAAAATAAATAAGTAAACAAAGTAAAAACTCTGCCGAATTTAAGAAACATCATTCTCTGGCTCAGAATTGACGAAAGGCAGAACCCAGATGGGTAAAGAGAAGCCAAGGTCTTTCGCCTCTCACCAGAGCACAACGTTCCAGACTCCCTCGGCCCCCCAGATGTCCTCTGTGACCCTGCATCTCTGTGTGCCCCTGTCGAATATTAGTTTCAGGTGGGAGCATCCAGTTGGCTGTGCTGACGTTTCTTGCAGGACCCTCACGCTTGCTCTCCCACCGCAGTCCTCCTTAGTTGAAGGTGCTGCCTGGCCTCCCACTTATCCTGGAATTTCCTCCTGATATTGTAGATATGCCTTCTACAGAGACGAACTCAAACGAATCCATGTAAAGCCAACTTATTATAAAGCTATGCATGGAATGATTAGGGGAAAATGTAGGGAAATTCCAAAGTAGGTGCCATCACAGTATGATGACCATATAATTTGCCAGAAAACTGGGGCACTTTTGAGAAAGAAAGGAGTATAACAGGCATGAACTGGTCCTCTGCTGAACAAGCTGAGATGCGTGGTCAACCTTACCTAACAGGTATGGATCTTGCTGTGACTGGAACCAGAGGGAGTTCTTGATTCAAGACAGTTTAAAGGGCACAAGTTCTTCACCCAAAACACTCTGCATTTACATATTTGAGCCCTCATTTTTTCCCCCTTTAATCCGTAAACCAGCTGGATCGCTCTGCTTATAGTTTTTGTACTCTTGTAAGTTCTGTGATGGGTGCACATCTCTTGCTTGGTCAGCAGCCAATTTCTTGTGGGCTGCCCCTACCCTATCCCTTTCAACACCTCCTGGTTTCTGTTTGGGTTCAAGGAAGCTAATCTGTCTTCAGGTACAATCAATATTTCAACCTGTGGGCTTCCCCGGTGGCGCAGTGGTTAAGAATCCACCTGCCGATGCAGGGGACACGGGTTCAAGCCCTGGTCTGGGAAGATCCCACATGCCGCGGAGCAACTAAGCCCACGCACCACAACTACTGAGCCTGCGCTCTAGAGCTCACGAGCCACAACTACTGACCCCATGTGCCACAACTACTGAAGCCCACGCAACTAGAACCTGTGCTCCGCAACAGGAGAAGCCACCACAATGAGAAGCCCGCGCACCGCAATGAAGAGTAGCCCCCGCTTGCCGCAACTAGAGAAAGCCCGCGAGCAGCAGCAAAGACCCAAAGCAGCCAAAAATAAATAAATAAATAAATAAATAAATGTATTAAAAAAAATATCTCAAGCCACGGTCACTGAGGCTACTTTACAGAAATGCATGTGATCAAGGCCAGCCATCCTGGAAAGCTTCTGGAATGATGGGTGGGGCAGCCTTAGGTGAAAGACAAAGTGGAGAGAGAGCCCTTGGAAGGACAAGCTAGCCGGAATCTGGCGAACTTTCTTGAGCCTCTTCATCATGCCTACACCCAGCCCGATACTCTTCATTTATTTGGACCAACTGATTTCCTTTTTCGTGAAGGCAGATCCACTGCTGTTTTCTGTTATTTACAACTGAAACCATCCAAACTAATGCAACTGCAGTGTTCACAGTGCCCCGTATTTGTTCCTACAACTCTATTATGACCTTTTTTTCAGCTACCATGGCTAGCTGGCCAATTATTGTCATATTTCTTCAGATCCTAGAAAGGAAATATGTTGGCTCAATTTATCTTGTTTCACCAGGCTCTAGTCCTAAGTTGCTATAAATCTTTGGCTGCTCCTAAGTCAGGTGCCCAGTAGGAGCCAGTCACGGGGGCTGACTGGGGGGGCTGGATCCCCTCAGAAGAGCTGTGTCAGTTTTCCTTCCAGGAGAGCACAAGTAGGACAGGTATTGGGGGCATCTATAAAGGTATAATTTCATACTCTATATTACTTATAATCCTTGCTTTTTATTAATTTTTATTGGAGTATAGTTGATTTACAATGTTGTGTTTCTGCTGTACAGCAAGGTGAATCAGTTATACGTATACATATATCCCCTCGTTTTTAGATTTTCTTCCCATTTAGGTCACCACAGAGCATTGTGTAGAGTTTCCTGTTCTATACAGTAGGTTCTCATCTATCTTTATCTATTTCATACATAGTAGTGTATATATGTCAATCCCAATAATCTTTGCTTTTTTACTATAACACTGGAATTGCTGATATGTATCACAAAAACACTATAGAAATACTTAGAAATACTATAACTCACCTTTTACATTTTAGAGAACACCTACAAAGAAAAAGTTGAAGTTTGAAAAACTTCCCTCCTTTTTCTCATTTTTATTATTTCCTTTTGAAATGTAATTATTATTATTATATGGAACCTGTATCTGATGATGGTGAGTTTAAATGGATCAAAATTACTGCTCCTTAAAAGCAACACCAAAATTTTAAGATATGATGCTTACTAATTAAAGTTCAAGGAGCCCTAGGCAAGAAAAAAAGATAAGCCTTTGCTTAAGTTATGCAAAAGCGTTTTAAATATTCAAGATTAATTAAAATTGAGGGAAAGAATTTTTTAAGGGTACCATTTAAAATTTGCATAAAAGTTAGTATAATTATGCAATGTTTGCTCTCAAACTGGTTTGATGAATAAGAGAAGTCAGTTAGTTAACATAGTGAAATAAGAGTTAATTCATGTTGCTCTAGCTAGTTTCTTTCCTTTGTTCTATAGAAGTCACTTATAACCAAATAATAATTACATTTCTATACCCACAATTTCACAAGGTGATGGAAGGCATAATTCTATGGTATTTATTTTCTAAAACTAATACTTTTCCTCCAATACCCCATCCTGATGATTTCTACAATGAAATTTCCATTAGTAGGAAATCAGAAGATTTGATTTTTGGTGCTCTTCCTTTGATCAAAGGAGAAAGCACATCTTTTACTGAACAGGAGATTCCTGATGTATGAATACTCCGTTAAAGAATGATTAATAGGGACTTCCCTGATGGCACAGTGGTTAAGAATCCGCCTGCCAGTGCAGGGGACACACGTTCGAGCCCTGGTCCGGGAAGACTCCACATGCCGCGGAGCAGCTAAGCCTGTGGGCCACAACTGCTGAAGCCCGCGTGCTTAGAGCCCATGCTCCATAACGAGAAGCCACCGCAATGAGAAGCTTGCGCACCGCAACGAAGAGTAGCCCCCTTGCTGGAACTAGAGAAAGCCCGTGTGCAGCAACGAAGACCCAACACAGCCAAAACTAAATTAATTAATTAATTTAAAGAAAGAATGATTAATAACACTGGGAAATATCTGGTTCTGACTTCTGAAATTAACCTTTATTCTCCAATACAGAACACATGACTTGGAGTATCCCTTTTCTTAAATAGACGTAGATACACAGTGAGCTAATAAAGTCAGACGTTTCCAAGAAAATCTTCCCTTGTCCATCTGACATGGCTTGTTATTTGAGGGGCCATCACCAAATGGGAAAATATTCTCCTAAAGCCCTAATATAAAATTACAAATGCAGTTCCCCATAGTAACAGTAATCTAAAAATTAGGAGCAGTGGCTGATAATTAGGATTAGGCTTTGTGGGCTGGCCTGAGAAACAAGTCTATTTATAGCATATTTTTATACTCAAACGGAAAAGTAGTCTGAATTTCAAACAGTTGACTGGTAAATGCACTTTTTAAATGTTGTCTGTTCATAAATGGTTAGACTTATTCAAAGAACACAAGTTACTTTCTCTAGAAAATAAAGTGGGACAAATCACCAACATTTCACTTCATTACAAGTTAGGATGACATCTGAAGGTAAGTGAAGCTTCAGGCAATGCCTCCAGTCTGGGGGCGCCAGCTTTATTCTCTTTGGGGAATGGAGTCTAAAGCACATCCTTCTCCCTTTGCTTTCATGCCTGCTGTGTCTAATAGAGAATCAAATTTCTGCTAAACCTTCTGGTGAAAGTACTCGTTATTAAATGGACTCTGAAATGCTATGGTTCAAAGCATGTTTCAAAAAAAAAAAAAAAAAAAAATTTGGCCTATGAAGAAACATTCCCTTCGACACCAGTGTTACAAAACAACTCCAGCAGCTTCCAGACATTGAATCTGTAACCACTATATGAGATATGTGAGCAAGTCAATAAATAGTCATTCAAATCAACAGATTCAGGGTGAGTGTTTATTTCCCAGGGAAGAGGATTCCTGCCGTCCTGTCTCCACTCTGCCCCCTGCCTGTCTCGCCATCTTCTAGCCTGCAGGAAAATTCCTTAGGGCTTGACTGGAGAAGCTTTCAAACTTCAGTGTGTGTGGTGTCACAGGAGTGCCCTGCTTGCCCCTTGACAACCCCTCTCTACCCCTGCCACTGCTCCTGGTGGCATCCATCTGCGTGGAGGCCCCACATAGATGCAGACAACTGGCCAGGGTTATGGGAGAAATTTTTTTCTTGATGTTTGGTAGGAGTATTTTAAAAAGTGAGAAACAGAAACAGAGCCCAGAGTTCTGTGTTCTACATCGTAACACACTATCTGGCACGATGACATTTTAGTTTTTTTATTTTTTTCGGTACGCGGGCCTCTCACTGCTGTGGCCTCTCCCGTTGCGGAGCACAGGCTCCGGACGCGCAGGCTCAGCGGCCATGGCGCACGGGCCCAGCCACTCCACGGCACGTGGGATCCTCCCGGACCGGGGCACGAATCCGTGTCCCCTGCATCGGCAGGCGGACTCTCAACCACTGCGCCACCAGGGAAGCCCGACATTTTAATTTAATGACTTATAAACTGCCTATTTCCAATTAAGATTGAAAACTGGGGCCAAGGGCAAAAGAGAAGGCAGAAGTTAATATATTTCCTGTGCTTGAGCTTGAAATTTGGCTTGAAGTTTCTTGGAAGCTTTATTATATTTGTTGGAAATACGGGATTAGCCAACATACAAAGCTGGGGTTCCCTGTTGGACTGTTTACCAGCATTTTTGTGGGTATTGGTTTAGTATATAACCAACATTGCTGTGGCAAATTTAGAGAGAATTCTTCTTGATCTGGGCTCCAATGTGAGCCAGGAAGCACACGAACCTGTAGGATGTATCCAGAGTTGGAGCCCTAGAAGAGTCATTAGTTATGGCCCCTCCAAAATTCTCTAATCCAATGCCATGAGCTCTCTCTTGAGTCTTTGCTTTGCCACTTGCTCTGGTGGGTAAAAAACTGACAAAAGGAGGCAGTTTTCCTTTCCTACCCAGTCACCTTATCAAAGGAACCTTAGAAGTAGAGGTTCTACAAGATACTAAAGGGTACAAGTTAACGTCTGTGAATAATCTCAATGTTAAATTTTGGGACAAGGGGAAAAAAACTGAACTTGCTAATGGCATACATTTGCCTAAAATTATAAATTACACCATTCACCAAGTACATATTTCTAGAAATCAAAGCAATAACCTGCACTTACTATTTAATTCCAGTATAATGAGGGGACTCCATGTCAAAATGTCATCTCTGTTGAGGTGCTATTAAAAAAAAAAAAGCCTCAAGCAGTGCCAAGGCATTCTAAAGTGTTAAGTATAATTTTAAAAAAGTATTCTTTTGTGTTCTGAAAATGAAATAACCAAAGTACATATTGAACACAACAATTTCTGATATTAAACTGAATTCTTTTCACTAAATATTGCAGTGTTGTCAAGAGGAATAAAACAGAAGAGCAAAATAAAGTTAGAAATAGTATGTGTTCAATATTGCTCCCTGAATTTTCCCAGAGAATTGTTTTTCATACAACAGTATTTCTAGAGGGCTAGAAGAGACACTGTAGTTATTTATTTGTATACAGCTCAAGATCTTCATGTATTTTTCCCCATCCTTATTGAGGTATAATTGACAAATAAAATTTATTATATTTAAAGTGTACAATGTGATGATTTGATATATATATATACATTGTGAAAGGAGGCCCACAATTAAGTTAATTAACGTATTAATCACCTCACATTATTATCTTTCTTGTGTGTATGGGAATGCTTAAGATCTATTCTCTTAGCAAACTTCAAGTATACAATACAGAATTATTAACTATAGTCACCATGCTGTGTAAGATCTTTAGAACTTATTCATCTTATAACTGAAAGTTTGTCCCCTTTGACCAACATCTTCTTGTTTCTCCCGCCCTCCATCCTCTGGCAACCAACATTTCACTCTGTTTCTAAAAGTTTGACTTTAATTTTAGTTTTTCTAGATTCCACATGTAAGTGATACCATACAGTATTGGTCTCTCTCTGTCTGGCTTATTTCACCTAGTATAATGCCCTGCAGGTTGTCACACATGGCAAGATTTCCTTCCTTTTTAAGCATGAATAATATTCCACTGTGCATATGTGTTTGAATGTGTATGTGTGTATATATATATATATTTGATATGTGTATTTGTGCTATAGATATCTATCATATTTTCTTTATCCACTCATCTGTTGACATGCACGTAGGTTGTGTCCATATCTTGACCACTGTGGATAATGCTGCAGTGAAGGGTGTTCATGTGTATAAACTCATTTTGTCCCATTCTGCCACAGGTCATCTTTGGCAGCAAGGATGCAGGAGTGAATGTTTGAAAGTTACCCCCTTCAAAATAGTTATTTAAATTGATACGTTTTAAAAGGGATTATGAAATGTTAATGTATTAGTTTTCTAAATAGAGTTTACATTGTGTATGATTGACACTAGTAAATATTCATTGTTAATTTTACTCTGCAGTAATAAATATTATATTAGGAACAATTTCTGAGAGCAACCAAAAAATCCTAACTGCAAAAATCAGCTGCAGACATGGATTTGTACATGAGTACTGTAAATCTGTGTCAATATTTGTCATCTAGTCCTCTGAGAATACAAAATTCATTACAAAGAGGGAGGTTATCGAGTGTTTTCTTAGTTCATCTCCAACAGAGGATCAGAAAAAAAATCATCCCTGAAAATAATTTTAATGCAAGCTGCACCGGAAAAGCCTATCTCTGCAGTATAGAAATACAGTGAAAAGGAGCACAGATGGAATCTCTACTTGAAGAGTTTGGTTTTGCCCTTTAAGAATTGTATTTTATCACTGGTTTGAATTAAGCTATTACTGGCTCATTGTAGGTTCAGCAGCTAACACATGAGTTGGTGTTTTGGAAAGTAGTGTTTAGTATCATTTAAGATGTTATTTTAAAAGTTCATTTCTGCTGAGAAGATTTTCTAATAAGCATGGTTCTATTAGTAACTCATCTATGTATGTACAAAAATATTGAAATTAGAGAAATAGGATATATTGGTGTGATACAATTTTATAGAGAAATGTTTATAGATAATAGACATTACAGTTTCTTTTCTATATAGAAAGGTTACATTGGAGGATTTTCAGCATTTCTATCCATTCAAAATATAGTTGCATCACCTATCCTTCTATTTAAAACTATTAAAAAATAAATCATGGATAAATATACCAATATAAACATCATTTCTGGGATGTATAGACCATTTAGACCCTGGCAGATGCAGTCTCTTTAACTAAGACATCACACAAGCTAAAGGGATGGTTCAGCAGGATCACTAATAATTACCCCCATCTAAGCAGAATATAGTCACAGATAATTAGTAAAGTTACTTGTACTTAAATGTGGGAAACCTTCTTCACAGAGGATCAATTTTTAGTTCACAGAAATGTACGTGGAAACACACCAGAATTACTTCCTGTAACATCATATTCAAAGTAAATGTAGTTTCCCAAAACACTTTAAATACTTGAACATATTTTTATAAACTCACAGAATACTTTGTTACTATTGCTTTGGAACAAAGTGCCCCAGTTGTAAATATTTAATGGTCAGTTTTTACATGGGACTTGTCTGTATATGAGTTTGCTAAGAAGAAAAAAAAAGTCATATTTCAGCTCTTTGTTAGAAATCATTGGTAGATTAGGATCAATTGAGCTACTTTTCTTACCAGTAATGGACTACAAACAGGTGCTTAGGTTGAGTTGAATAGGTGTTGCTAAGGCTTTACAGGCAAGTCACCATCACACTCTGAGTGTCCTGTATGACAGGCTGAGATATGTAGATTTTTTGACTAATGACCTCTTCTAATTGTAAGACATGTAATGAACAATAAAAGGCACACTCTGACCACCCTTCAGATCCTTTTCCCAACTCCCTAAATTAGATTTTTTGTGAAATGCCTGTGATTGTTATGTAAGTGTTGGAATTTAATTTCCAGGAGTCTCTTAATTAAGTTAGCCCAGCGAGTCTGATTTTTGTCACAAAGATCATGGAATCAGCAAAGCAGTAACTTATATGCCCAAGAAAAATCCAGTTAAAATGTTTAATATAATGACCATACCTTTAATAATCTTAATTATAGAGCACATATTACTTACATCTTTTGAAGTGGTTCCAAAATCATGTTTTCCATTGTGTGTATGTTTGTTGAATAAGCAATTCCCTACACCTCCCTCCTCCACTGCCCCAGGATAAAGCTAATTATATCACGTTCTACCTTTTCTTACTGTGTATATTTACAGACTCTTGGCCCATTACCTCTTCACCTTTGCAGATTCAATACCTGGACCACTGCCACATGCTCCAATAACTCCCCTGTCATGTTCTTTGAAGCTTTCAAAGTTCTGTTGGTCCCAATTATTGGACCTTCTCTCCTCCTCCAATGTGTTATAGCCACTGACTTCCAGGGTCATCCCCTGGACCTCAACATGATCATTAAGTAAAACCACTCCATCATTTTTCTGTTCCTTATCTCTGGTTCTCTAAATCAGCCAAAACAAAAATACATTTTTCCTACACTTTCTTCACTCACACCCTCACTTCCCTTTCACCCACTTTCAGTTCTGTGTCTGAGCATTATAATGACTCCCTTATAATCATCCTCAGTTTCTTTGCTCCTTTCTCCTTTCATTATACTTCCTCAGAAAAATGCCAGTGCTGGTGAAGTGTAGGGTTCCGTGGGCTTTGTTTCTCCCCAGGGAGGAGGGATGTGGCTGGGAAAACTGCACAAGTATCCTGATTGATCTTATTTTAAGTTCATGGCCACTGACTCAAGTGAGACCCTGGGGCTGCAACCCTGCTTCATTCCCTTTCATTCCATCTTCTCACTTCCAACCTGTTCTCTTTCCTTTCAGCTAATTATGTTTCCCCATTCATTAAAAATACCAGCTGATTTCTTTGTTCCCTTTAAAATTAGTCATCATCGTGACCTTCACTTTCTTTTGTCTCATTCTTTCTTGAACCTGTTTCAAAAGGCTGTCATCCACAGCAGAACAGTTCTTGTCAACTCACCAGCAGTCTTCATGTTGCTAAATCCAGTGAGGAATTCTCAGTCCTCTTCTTGACTAACCATCAGTATTAGACACAGACCATTCCCTCTTTCTTAAAACATTTTCTTGGTGTTCACGTGCTGTTTCTCTCTTCCTTCTCATCCTTCTGCTCCTTCATATTTAAATTCTTCCTCATTTTTGTCATATGTAAACAGTGGGAGCCCCAGTTTTCAGTATTTGGACCTTTTTTCTTTCTACACCTGCTTTTTGCGAGATATTCCACCTATATGCTCAGGACTCACAGATTTCTATCTCTAGCTCTACCTCTAGCTCAATAGAGAGGCTCCACTCTATTGCGCCTCAAACCCAACTGCCAATCCACAGTCATCACAGTCTAATGGGCATCTCAAACCCTTTGTGTTCAAAACCACTGTCCATCAAAAAAAAAATGTCCCCAAACTCCTAATTTATCCCTCCCCCACTACTATATATAAAACAGATAACCACCAAGGACCTACTGTATAGCACAGGGAACTAAACTCAATATTTTGTAATAACCTTTAAGGGAAAAGAATTTGAAAAAATATATATGTATGTATAACTGAATCACTTTGCTGTACACCTGAAACTAACACAACATGGTAAATAAACTATAATTCAATTAAAATTAATAAGTAGATAAATAAAGTTATTATCAAAAAATAAAAATAAAACAACAACAAAACAAATGTCCCCCCCCCTCAGTTTTCTCCATCTAAGTGTCAGCTGTGTTCATCTATTTGCTCTGGTCAAAAACCTTAGCTACATCTTTTTTTTTTTTAACATCTTTATTGGAGTATAATTGCTCTACAAGGGTGTGTTAGTTTCTGCTTTATAACGAAGTGAATCAGCTATACATATACATATATCCCCATATCTCCTCCCTCTTGGGTCTGCCTCTCAGCCTCCCTATCCCACGCCTCTACGTGGATACAGAGCACTGAGCTGATCTCCCTGTACTATGTGGCTGCTTCGCACTAGCTATCTGTTTTACATTTGGTAGCGTATATATGTCAATGCCACTCTGTCACTTCTTCCCAGCTTCCCCTTCCCCTTCCCCGTGTCCTCAAGTCCATTCTCTAGGTCTGCATCTTTATTCCTGTGCTGCCCCTAGGTTCTTCAGAACCTTTTTTTTTTTTTTAGATTCTATATATATGTTTTATCATGTGGCATTAGATTTTCTTTCTGACTTACTTCACTCTGTATGACAGATTATAGGTCCATCCACTTCTCTACAGATAACTCAATTTCGTATCTTTTTATGGCTGAGTAATATTCCACTGTATATATGTGCCATACCTTCTTTATCCATTCATCTGTCAGTGGACACTTAGGTTGCTTCCATGTCCTGGCTGTTGTAAATAGAGCTGCAGTGAACATTGTGGTACATGACTCTGTTTGAATTATGGTTTGCTCAGGGTATAGGCCCACTAGTGGGATTGCTGGGTCATATGGTAGTTCTATTTTTAGTTTTTTAAGTAACCTCCATACTGTTCTCCATAGTGGCTGTATCAGTTTACATTCCCACCAACAGTATAAGAGGATTCCCTTTTCTCCACACCCTCTCCAGCATTTATTGTTTGTAGATTTTGTAATGGCGGCCATTCGATCGGTGTGAGGTGATACCTCGTAGTTTTGATTTGCATTTCTCTAATGATTAGATGTTCAGCATCTAATTGTTTGTTGGCAATCTGTATATCTTCTTTGGAGAAATGTCTGTTTAGGCCTTCTGTCCATTTTTGGATTGGGTTGTTTGGTTTTTTGATATTGAGCTGCATGAGCTGCTTGTGTATTTTGGAGATTAATCCTTTGTCAGTTGCTTCATTTGCAAATAATTTCTCCCATTCTGAGGGTTGTCTTTTCATCTTGTTTATGGTTTCCTTTGCTGTGCAAAAGCTTTTAAGTCTCATTAGGCCCCATTTGTTTATTTTTGTTTTTATTTCCATTACTCTAGGAGGTGGGTCAAAAAGGATCCTGCTGTGATTTATGTCATAGAGTGTTCTGCCTATGTTTTCCTCTAAGAGTTTGATAGTGTCAGGCCTTACATTTAGGTCTTTAATCCATTTTCAGTTTATTTTTGTGTATTGTGTTAGGGAGTGTTCCAATTTCATTCTTCTACATGTAGCTGTCCAGTTTTCCCAGCACCACTTATTGAAGAGGCTGTCTTTTCTCCATTGTATATTCTTGCCTCCTTTATCAAAGATAAGGTGACCATATGTGTGTGGGTTTATTTCTGGGCTTTCTATCCTGTTGCATTGATCTATATTTCTGTTTTTGTGCCAGTACCATACTGTCTTGATTACTATAGCTTTGTAGTATAGTCTGAAGACAGGGAGCCTGATTCCTCCAGCTCTGTTTTTTTTTTTCTCAAGATTGCTTCAGCTATTCGGGGGCTTTTGTGTTTCCATTACAAATTGTGCAATTTTTTGTTCCAGTTCTGTGAAAAATGCCATTGGTAGTTTGATAGGGATTGCATTGAATCTGTAGGTTGCTTTGGGTAGTATAGTCATTTTCACAATGTTGATTCTTCCAATCCAATAACCTGGTATATCTCTGTATCTATTTGTATCATCTTTAATTTGTCTCATCAGTGTCTATAATTTTCTGCACATAGGACTTTTGTCTCCTTAGGTAGGTTTATTCCTAGATATTTTATTCTTTTTGTTGCAATGGTAAATGGGAGTGTTTTCTTAATTTCACTTTCAGATTTTTCATCATTAGTGTATAGGAATGCCAGAGATTTCTGCACATTAATTTTGTATCCTTCAGGTATACCAAATTCATTGATTAGCTCTAGTAGTTTTCTGGTAGCATCTTTAGGATTCTCTGTGTAGAGTATCATGTCATCTGCAAACAGGGAAAGCTTTACTTCTTCTTTTCCTGTTTGGATTCCTTTTATTTCTTTTCTTCTCTGATTGCAGTGGCTAGAGCTTCCAAAACTATGTTGAATAATAGTGGTGAGAGCGGGCAACCTTGTCTTATTTCTGATCTTATTGGAAATGGTTTCAGTTTTTCACCATTGAGGATGCTTTTGGCTGTGGGTTTGTCATATATGGCCTTTATTATGTTGAGGAAAGTTCCCTCTATGCCTACTTTCTGCAGGGTTTTTATCATAAATGGGTTTTGAATTTTGTCAAAAGCTTTCTCTGCATCTATTGAGATGATCATATGGTTTTTCTCCTTCACTTTGTTAATATGGTATATCACGTTGATTGATTTGCATATATTGAAGAATCCTTGCCTTCCTGGAATAAACCCCACTTGATCATGGTGTATGATCCTTTTAATGTGCTGTTGGATTCTGTTTGCTAGTATTTTGTTGAGGATTTTTGCATCTATGTTCATCATTGATATTGGCCTGTAGTTTTCTTTCTTTGTGACATCTTTGTCTGGTTTTGGTATCAGGGTGATGGTGGCCTCGTAGAATGAGTTTGGGAGTGTTCCTCCCTCTGCTATCTTTTGGAAGAGTTTGAGAAGGATAGGTGTTAGCTCTTCTGTAAATGTTTGATAGAATTCGCCTGTGAAGCCATCTGGTCCTGGGCTCTTGTTTGTTGGAAGATTTTTAATCACCCTTTCAATTTCAGTCCTTGTGACTGTTCTGTTCATATTTTCTATTTCTTCCTGATTCAGTCTTGGAAGGCTGTGCCTTTCTAAGAATTTGTCCATTTCTTCCAGGTTGTCCATTTTATTGGCATAGAGTTGCTTGTCATAATCTCCCATGATCCTTTGTATTTCTGCAGTGTCAGTTGTTAGTTCTCCTTTTTCATTTCTAATTCTATTGATTTGAGTCTTCTCCCTTTTATTCTTGATGAGTCTGGCTAATGGTTTATCAATTTTGTTTATCTTCTCAAAGAACCAGCTTTTTGTTTGTTTGTTATTTTTTTAATATCTATATTGGAGTATAATTGCTTTACAATGGTGTGTTACTTTTTGCTTTATAACAAAGTGAATCAGCTACACATATACGTTTATCCCCATATCTCTTCTCTCTTGCGTCTCCCTCCCACCTCCCTATACCACCCCTCTAGGTGGTCACAAAGCACTGAGCTGATCTTCCCATCCAGCTTTTAGTTTTATTGAGCTTTGCTATTTTTTCCTTCATTTCTTTTTCATTTATTTCTGATCTGATCTTTATGATTTCTTTCCTTCTGCTACCTTTGGGGTTTCTTTGTTCTTCCTTATTTAATTGCTTTAGTTGTAAGGTTAGGTTGTTTATTTGAGATGTTTCTTGTTTCTTGAGGTAGGATTGTATTGCTATACACTTCCCTATTAGAACTGCGTTTGTTGCATCCCATAGGTTTTGGGTCGTCATGTTTTCACTGTCATTTTTTCCTAGATATTCTTTGATTTCCTCTTTGATTTCTTCAGTGATCTTTGGTTATTTAGTAGTGTGTTGTTTGGCCTCCATGTGTTTGTACTTTTTATAGATTTTTTTCCTGTAATTGATATCTAGTCTCATAGCATTGTGGTCGGAAAAGGTACTTTATATGATTTCAATTTTCTTAAATTTACCAAGGCCTGAGTTTTGACCCAAGATATGATGTATCCTTGAAAATGTTCCATGAGCACTTGAGAAGAAAGTGTATTCTGTTGTTTTGGAATGGAATGCTACATCTTTGACTCTTTGTCACCTCACATCCCAAATCCAACTCATCAGCAAAGGCTCTCCCCTCAGTATATATCCAGAACTCAGTTGTCTCTCACCATCTTTGCAAATTCCACTCCTGAGCCATTCACTGCATGGATTGTTGTGGTAACTTCCTAATCGACCAGCACAGCAGTCAGAGTGATACATCTATATGAGATGTTTGCTTCTTGTTTAGTGTAGAAGCCAAAAGCTTTACAAGTGAAGTTTTTCTTCATTAAGTATTGCTTTTGTTTTCAGATGATGAAAATAATACATATTTAAAAGGAGTATTTCTACACTGTTACAAAAACTTTATAATCCTTCTTATTGGTTTCATACAATGACTATTGCTTTTAAATAATCACTGTCCAGTGTTGGGATTAGGCAAGTAGATCCTAAGAATAGAGAGGATTTAAGTTGTGTTTGTGGTATTATTACTAGTCATTTATTTACAGTCTCTACTGTTATCATAAAGAAAATGGCTTCCTGTTATTAGTTGAAGTATTATTATGAAAAATTCTTATGACAAAACTCCAGATCCCTCTGACCTTTGACAGCTCCTATCTTAACTCACTCAACTCTCCTGAAAAGGCCCAGGAGCTAGAGACAGAATATTCCAGCAACATTATTAGACACTCCGTGACCTGAGCGACTGGCCCTGACCAAGCAGTCATCTAGTCATTCTCCATCCCTTTGTCAAAACTTTCCATGTGGAATTTAATATGCAGGCACTGCCTATCTTCTGTATCTTCCTCTGGCAAAAATTCTTCTGTTTGCACCTCTTGTATCTGTTGACCACTTGTTCCAAACACACAGGGAAGGATAATTGGTCAATGAAATTAACCCCATCAGTGTAAATTTCATGTTTGAATATCTTATCAATGTTGTTGATTGAGAGGATGTTTCCCTATTGATTTGATCATTTGTTACTTGATTTTGTTCTTGCGCTCAGAGGTTTAACGTGATACTTACAACTGAATCTTATAACGCATATTTTATTTATTCCAGTATTAAACATAATTTTATAGCTCAAAGACTTCAATGTCGTTTGACTTCAAATGCTAAGGTGTGAACTCCTTTTATTGCAGAATTCTTATAAGGACATATTATATAGTTACATCTCAGTTCTCATTACCTTATGATTAGGGATTGAAAAATTAGTAATTCTGAAATGGTAATTTTATCCTGAGCTCCTTTGCCTATAGACCAGTGTCTTGTATCAGTCAGTAATGAGGCCCAGTATACAAAGATATATGCGTAATAGTGCCTATTTTACTTTTAAGCCAGGTGTTTTTCTTAAAGCATTAATAATTAGGAACCTCATGTGTATATAAATACTTATTATTTTCCATTATTCTTTATGGAGTTGCTTTAGCCTTAATCATTTATGATTTCAGTAGTAAAAATTGAAGCCCCCACGTGCGTGCTTTTTTGGTGGTGGTGGCAGTGGTGGTGGTGTGTGTTTGTAATGGATATAAATAAACATTTGTCACTGAGTATGAACACTATAAAGTTTCTCAACATGTCTTCTCTGACCGTGGATCCCAGAGACTTGAAGCTTCAAATTGGCTTCAGTCAAAATGCTTAGCTGCCCCTTTCCACTGAGCAGATACCACCCTCAGTTTTCACCCTAGGACTTTTAATTTCTTCTAATGTGCCCTACACATCTAGTCCTACAAGCAGAATCTCTTTCTCTCTTTAATGAGAGGGACAGAACAGAAGATGTTTAGAAAGATGATGTGTCCAGAGGCATAGCACCCATACCTCAGGCCCTTATAACTTTTTCAATTCACAGAATGTCTACCATCTCATTAATTTGTTATGTTTTAAGAGGTCTGGAAATGAGTCTATTTTGTTTACCACTCTATCTTCAGTGTCTAGCCCAGGGGAAAATCTCATGACAGACTTTTATTGGACAAATGAAAATTTTCATTGAATGAATGAGTAGATGAATGATCCCATACTCATCCTCTAAATATAAGTGGTATTGGGGCTTCCCTGGTGGCGCAGTGGTTGAGAGTCCGCCTGCCGATGCAGGGGACACGGGTTCGTGCTCCGGTCCGGGAGGATCCCACGTGCCGCTGAGCAGCTGGGCCCGTGAGCCGTGGCCGCTGAGCCTGCGCGTCCAGAGCCTGTGCTCCGCAGCGGGAGAGGCCACAACAGTGAGAGGCCCGCGTACTACAGAAAAATAAAAATAAAAATAAATATAAGTGGTATTAAATCATCGCAAATAGATATAATGCAAGGCAGTTTGTGACAAGTGACCAAAAAAACCCAGAAGAGACTGCAACTAGTTGTAACTGAGAGTGTCTGGAAAGGTTTTATGGAATATGGATTCTTTTTAAGAGCAAAGATAAACTAAACAGATATGGACAAAATGAATCCAATCAGGACAGAGGCAAAGGTGACTGTGTAGGGAGAATGTAGGACAAGTTTGAGAAAGTCAAACAATAGTTGGGCTAAAATACAGAAGTAAAACTAGCAGGTGCACCTTATGGACACTGAACGCGAAGTCAGAGATCAGGCATTTTACTGGCTAGGTAACAAATAGAAAAAATAGCAGGGAGTATATGAAGTACATATACACACTGAAAACACATAGAATTGAATAGTAGCCACAGTAAAGTATATGATGAGAAGCATGCATAGAAAATAGACATTTTTCTGGGTTGCTTTTAATCTTTGCAAATGCAGGCACATGCACTTCTCTACCCATGATTCATTTTCCTGGAGGGCTGCAGGCAACCAGCTTTTATCTTTCCTGGGCTTTAGGAAGAGGGCAAGGTTAAAGCTGCGTCAAAGGGCAGAAACAGCCCAGTTGTTTTGTTCATGATGGCTTTCAATTTTTACAGCCAAACTTAAATATGTAATTCTTAGGAGACAATAATGAAAGAGAGGCCATATGGCAGGGGAAATCTGGCATATTCTAAAGGTTTGGGTTGCAGTTGCATACAAAAGACTTAGTAAAATTCATTTTGAAATAGAAACATTTAAATTGCAAAGAACAGTACAAATAAATCAAAGTGCATACTAATTTAATTGGCTTACATTAAAAAATATTCAAGGGTAACAGTACAGCTTGATTTGTCATTTGACAAATGATGAACTGGGAAAACCGAAGCCATCACAGTCTACCTCAAGTTTATTTTTGCATGAAGACTTTCCGGGATAGTTTAGCCCACAGTGTACCCTCAGGACTTCACCAAAGGCTTGAGCCTTGTAACCTACTCAGTATTGCTAAATGATTCTATTCTTATTAACTCTACTTCATAATTTTGCAGTTAATGATAAAACTGCTCTGTATTACTATTTTTTTATCTTATTTCTTCAATAGATAGCATAAGATAAGGGCCCTCACACTTTTCTTGAATCTTATGCTTCTCATTTAATGATTAAAACTGCAATATCATTAGCATTACCTCAATTACATTGAGTTGGATTGCCACTGTCTTCTACTCCAGAGTGGAGGATTTGATTTATAGTTGACCCTTCTTTTGGAGCTTGTCATTTATTATTGTTCAGTTTATTTTATAATTTTATACAGCTATCCCTTTTTTATATAGAATTCTAGAGTCCATTGATAAATTGAAGTCTGTCCTTTGGACTGCCTTTTTTCACCTAAAACATAGATTTATATTTTTGAAAGAAACAGGGATAAGAAGAATTCTTCCGTTGTTTCATTTATTGCTTATATGATATCAGCTCTTCTAAGCTTGCGTTTGACCTTGTCGTATATGTTAGAGGTAAAAGAGGGGAGTAGATATTTGGAATCATAAACCTGATTCTACTTATTCTTGTGTTCCAACCCTTCTTCTCCCCAATTGTACTTTGAACCTAGTCCAATTATTTTTTTCAGTAAGCATTTTTGGAAAGTGCATTTTATATTTAACTTAATGGGAAAAATGGAGAAAAATGTCCTACCTTCTATGGGGCCACAGTCTGGGAAGAAAGATTCAATAAACACCCAGTTTATTAGCTTGATGATGAAGTGCAGCCTTGCAGTTAGCAGAATTTCTGTTCAACTGAATTTTCTAATTAACTCAGGATTAACCCATCTGTTTAGCTGTTTAGAGTAGAGAAGCCTGTAGCTAAGGGGTCATTCTCAGAGGCACATACGTGTACGTACATATAAATATGAGTCCGTAGTTCAATGTATAATTTTAGAGATTCACTATTTTGCCAATGCAAGATAACATTCCATTCGGGAGATATTTATAAGAAAACTAAAAGGGAAAGCTCATCTCCTAAGCAAGCACTTATTGGTCACCTGCCACGAGACAGGCACTGGGCACTAGTGTTCTGTGCGTGACGTGACCGCACCCCAGAACACCTCCCAATCTAGCGAAAGAATTAAACAGGTAAAGAAATCGTTACTGTATACTATAGTGTGTGCTATTCAGCATGGAGGAGGGAGCATCCACGTCCATCTGAAGGTGCAAGGAGTGGTTTCCAGAGGACAAGGAGTAGACAGGATATTTTTGGTAAAAGGAACGCATGAGCAGCAGGTTAAGGGACGTGCAAGTACAGGCCATTTCCTACGATTGGCTTCTGGAAATTCCCGATTAGATTGGTTTGAACAACTGAAAAGATAGTGTCTTAGTCCATTCGAGCTAATATAACAAAATACCATAGACTGGAGGCTTCCCTGGTGGTGCAGTGGTTAAGAATCCACCTGCTGAGGAAGGGGACCCGGTTCGAGCCCTGGTCCAGGAAGATCCCACATGCCGCAGAGCAGCTAAGCCTGTGCGCCACAACTGCTGAGCCTGCGAGCCACAACTACTGAAACCTGTGCGCCTAGACTAGAGCCCGTGCCCTGCAACAAGAGAAGCCACTGCAATGAGAAGCCCGCGCACTGCAACGAGGAGTAGCCCCCACTCGCCGCAACTAGAGAAAGCCTGCGCGCAGCAACGAAGACCCAATGCAGCCAAAAATAAATAAATAAATTTTTAAAAAGTAAAAAAAAAATACCATAGACTGAATGGCTTATGAACAACAAGCATTTGTTTCTCACTGCTCTGGAGTCTGGGAAGCACAAGATCAAGATGCTGGCAGATTTGGTGTCTGGTGAAACCCTGCTTCCTAGATAACTGTCTTTTCACCATAACCTCACACAGCAGAAGGGAAGGGAGCTTCCCTGGGCACTAATTTAATTCATGCCGCCCTCATGACCTAATCACCTCCCAAAGGCCCCATATCCTAATACCATGACCTTGGTGGTTAGGATTTCAACATCTGAATTTGGGGGGAGCACAGACATTCAGATCATAGCAGATCATGTTTTTGACCCCTTCTCATTCTATTTTATTTGAGGAATAAATATTTATTGCTATACAATAGGCCACAAATCTTGTATCTCTTCTATGAAAACCAGTCAGTAAAGCTATTTATTGATTCTTTCCTCCTTTTACAATAGAGGTGATTTCCCTCAGCTATAAAGCCAAACTCTCGATCTCTTTTCAGTTCTATCCCCTTATAACTTCAGGGAAACTTTACAGTATAAACTTTTCCTTTTCTCCCCTGTATACTGACTGCAAGCTTCGAATCAAATCACTGCCATCAACCTTTAAACACACTCAGGTCTGTCCCATGTTAACCTGGATTCCACACATCTGCTGCTACAACCTTGGCTTCCATTTACAATAGAAAATTTCTAGAAGAGTTGTCTCAAGTTCCACGCTGCCACTTAATCCTGGTGCACTCCAGTCTGGCTTTTGCCTCCATCACTCAAGCAAGACAGCCCTCCTCAAAGGTCACTAACGAGTTCTGTGTCTCTTAATAAAATGGACTTTTCTGTCCTTTCCTTGCTTTTTCTCCCTGATGCATTTCACACTATAAATCAGTTTTTCTTTCTTGAGATAATCTCTTATATTGGTTTCCGTGACATCACACATTTCTTATTTTCTCTTATTTCTTTGAATTCCTCCTGGTCCCACTAATTTTCCTTTGTGGGCTCATTCTCTTTTATCCAGTCGTTAAATGGGCTCCTGAAGGCTCAGGCTCCTTTCTCTTTTTATGCTTCCTCTTTGGATTAGGCCTTCTCATCCATACCCATGGATTTAATTTCTGTGCACCCTTAAACATTCTCAAATGTGGTGCTTCTCTGGTGGAACAGTGGTTAAGAATCCACCTGCCAATGCAGGGGACATGGGTTCGAGCCCTGGTCCGGGAAGATCCCACATGCTGTGGAGCAGCTAAGCCTGTGTGCCACAACTACGGAGCCTGCGCTCTAGAGCCCGCGAGCCACAACTAGTGAAGCCCGTGGGCCTACAGCCCGTGCTCTGCAACAAGAGAAGCCACTGCAGTGAGAAGCCCACGCACTGCAATGAAGAGTAGCCCCCACTCTCCTCAAATAGAGAAAGCCTGCGTGCAGCAACAAAGACCCAACGCTGCCAAAATAAAATTCCCAAATTTAAATTTCCAGTCAGGACCCACCTTTTAATATATCTGGATTTACTTAATAGGCATCTCAAATGCAACACTTGCAAAACTGAACATGTTTGCCATCCCTTATATCCTGAAATCTGGCTGCCCACATGTTTTCTACATAGGAAATACACAAATACTTACCTTATACTTTAGGTTAAGAGACAATGAAAAACACCTTTAGTTTTTAAAACACTTTACAGCAGAGTTTCTCAGTCATGACACCACTGACATTTTGAGCTAGGTAAGTCTTTATTGTGAGGGTCAATCCTGCACATTATGGGATGTTTCTCCCTGGCCTATACCCACTAGATACCAATAGCACTGCCTTCCACTTGTGGCCACCAGCAGCTGCTAAATGCTCCAGGGAGACAAAATCAGCCCTGACTGAGAAGCACAGGTTTATAAGGAGCACAAGAGCGTAAGCTGCATTTTTTTAAACAACAGAAATCATACCGAAGTTTTTATGGTACAGAAGATTTGAGGCAGGAAAATAATAAGAAATCTAGTAAGTGAATTATCAGTTCAGGTATGTATTATTTTTTGAAACATCAATATTTTCCACATTAGTTACAGCTTATGAATTTCATCAGTTATCTAAAATACTCTTCACAAAATTTGTCCAAGTAAAGATTTGCCTTATCACCTCACACTTGTTAGAATGGCTATCATCAGAAAAGACAAGAAACAAGTGTTGGTGAGAATGTGGAGGAAAGGGAACCTTTGTGCACCGTCAGTAGGATTGTAAGTTAGTGCAGCCATTATGTAAAATAGTACGGAGCTTCCTTAAAAAAAATTTAAAAAGAGCTACTATATGATCCAGCAAATCTGCTTCTGGGTGTTTACCTGAAACAAACAAAAACACTAACTCAAAAAGATATTTTCACCCCCGTGTTCATTGCAACATTATTTACAATAGCCAAGATACGAAAACAACCTAAGTGTTCATCACTAGATGAATGCATAAACAAAATGCAGGAGATACGAACACACACACACACACACACACACACACACACACACGCATGTAAAATGTAATGTTATTCATCCATAAAAAGAAAAAAAATCCTGCCATTTGTGACAACATGGATGGACTTTGAGGGCATTATGCTATGGAAAATAATTCAGAGACATAGTCCTGTGCATGTTTGAATTTATTATGCGAAAATGATAAGAGCGGCCATTTGTTGAGCTATTATATCCCCCACCTAGGATTGTTAGGTTGTATTAGCTTTGCTCTATAGATAAGGAAATCCAGGCTCTGAGATAGTACTCATATCGCTCACAAGGAAGTGTTAGAACCATAAATACCACAGACCTGTAAGGTTCCAAAGCCAGTGCTATTAGGAGAATACATAAAATAATTAACACAACTGGTGTTTGTTATCAGTGTGACCGTCACTGAAGCCAAGTGTCCTAGGCTAAGCTTTGTGTCTGGTGTACATACTGGTTAGCTGGGTAAGCACTGGTTGAACTGAATTAGTTTGGTCGTTTTACCCTTTGAACTTGTCTTTGGGATGAGAAAGGGGTTTTTGTTTTTGGTAACAGCTTTGAGGTATAACTGATATACAATGAATTACACATATTTAAAGGATACAATTTGACAAGTTTTGATATATGTGTACAACCGTGATGTTTAGAACATAACTCAGACATCACTTTCCCGAGAGGCCTTCCCTGTACCCCTTGAAATCAGAACTGTGCTAAAAAAAAGTCCTTGATATACTGGTCATCCACAAAGTATAGTATCTTTTCTCTATGTCATACCACTTCCTGGACATCATAATTTTAAAATCTTCCACCATTCATCTCTAAAAATACTGTTTTTCAGAACTGTTAATTCCCTGGGTGAGTATTATACACATATAAGTGTAAGAAAAATTTGTTTAGGTGGTAAATGCATTAGTTAATTATTTGAAATTTTACTCTACCCTACCATATTTCATGGGTTTTAAACTGAAAATTCTACATGCAGCTGATTTGGTTTGGAGCAGTTGTAGGCAATATATAGTAGTTTATTTAGTCACAGTGAGTTTCCTTTACTTTCGGATCTCCAGAAGACAGGGCTGTGCTACTCAGGAACCCTGAGACATTTCTTGGGTGACAAGGGAGTGAAGCCTTGTATTTGCTTTGTGAATTGATTAGTAAAAGACCTGGTGGGCAAAAGTGTTGAGGACTGAATTGAACACTTGTCTGGAAAGACATGTTGTGAATTTTATAGTGTAATGTAATGTTACCTGTAAAATTTTGACCCTCTTTTAAGATTTTCCTATTTTCACATCAATTAGAACTTGTTGTGAACCTGCTTTCTCCTCCACGTCCTACAAACTACAATACAACTATATGCCTCTGGGTGTTTTCAAACTGTCTGTAGGTAGACAGTGACTATGTTAGTATCTGGAACTCTGTGAATGTCTAACAGAGAGTTGAAATATCAAAATTTAAAAGCAACTCGTTTTCATTGATACGTCTTCATGTTTTATGACCTAGGTTGGGACAATGGCAAAATTCGGACGTGTTCAAATATTTAAGAACCATGAAATTAGAATCTATTAAAATAGTAATACTTTGTTGTCATTTTAAATATTATCTACACTTTAAAGTATTGGGAAACTTTTTATACTCTCTAAAAATACATTATCAGTCCACTAAAATAATGAATAGCTAATAGCAAAAAGGATGGAGAAAAATTGAAACTTACTGAAGGTCACAGGGCCTGAAAAATTAGAACTGAGAGTAGAAAGTGGAAAAAATGTTCTTGATAACTATTCAGCTGGGTTTCAAGTTCAAGGTTATGCCCTCTCTTGATTTGTCAGTAGTTGCAGTATGATATGCCACAGTTGCTGAGCTTAATATCTTAAGCAAACATTTTTTCCTCAAATAAATATGTTACATTTTTATATGTTAACTTAAAGTAGCCATATGAAAATAGATTCCTGTGCATGACTACTACAAAAAACAAACTTTTTTTTCATAATTGTAATGTGGAGTATTTTTAAAAGTCCCTTGAAGGTTATTTGAAAATCACATTGGAAGGTTACCTACCAAAACATTTAGACATTGTATATTTATCTTATCTTAACATTTGAACTCTCCCTTCTAATTTCTATACTGAGGGAGAAATGGAATTGTCCAGTGTTTGCCAAGGAAAATAACAACAATAATAATATTTAAAGCTTCATAATATCTTCCATTAGCATATGGTTGTATATGCACTTTTAACTTGTATTCAAAAATTAAGGCTGGGCTTCCCTGGTGGCGCAGTGGTTGAGAATCCGCCTGCCGATGCAGGAGACACGGGTTCGTGCCCTGGTCCGGGAAGATCCCACATGCCGCGGAGCAACTAAGCCCGTGAGCCATGGCCGCTAGGCCTGCGTGTCCGGAGCCTGTGCTCCGCAACGGGAGAGGCCACAACAGTGAGAGGCCCGCATACCACAAAAAAAAAAAAAAAAAAAAAAATTAAGGCTGTGCTTGTTCTGCATATAATTGATGTATCTCTGTTACTAAGGAGAGGCAGACAAGGACAAGTAGGAAAACTGGTTTTGATTATCTGAAAGAGTATAACATAAAGAAATGTATACAGTCCTTGTAAAGTATTTTGTGACTTCAATTGCACATGGGAGCGCCTGCTACTCTGGGAAGTTGTAGCACTTCAAATAAACTAGCCATGTTCTGCCATGCTGTGACGACCAAATGCCAGGGTTCTGGACAGCTGCCCAGACTCCTGTTTTCCCTTGTTGGACTGTGGCAGTGACCTAAAAACATTATCTTTTGTCTCACTTGCAGTTCAGGTATGTGTATGTGTGCATGAAGGGGATAGAGTACACTGTGGATTCTTGCAAATTTCCTCAGCTTTATACTCTTAGTCTGTGGGAACAGGAACGGGAGAAGTAGAGATAATTTTATTGATTCATCCAACAGATAGTTCTGAAGAAAGCATTTTGTGTGTCTACTGTTCTTGGTAACATAGGGAAAGGCAAGATTTTGAAATGTGAGTTTCTTGATCTTTAATATCAAAATCTGCCCAGAAAAGGCATAGTTCCTGTATGTGTTTCCACAATAAATGGGTGGAGCCCACTTCAGGCTGGAAATCTACAAATCACTACAGAGTTTTATTAAGGTAATAACTCTGCACAAGAGCCAAGGCAACAGCAAGATACGGATCTCTGCCAAAATTTGCTTAGACAAGTGAGTCTCAAACTTGAGCAAGCATCAGAATCAACAGGAGGGCTGGGTAGAACTGATTGCTGAGCCCCACCCAGAGAGTTTCTGGTTAAGTCGGCCTGGGGAGGAGCTGGAGAACTTGCATTTCTAACAAACAACCAAGCGATTCAGATGCTGCTGTGACCAAACTTTGAGAACCACTGCCTTAGACAATGCGACTATAGCAAGGAGCAGAAAGAATTTTTTTAAAGGATAATTGTGACTTAGCAAGACTGTAATTGAAGACCTAGCCATTTAAGCTGGTTTTGTATATTTTACCTTATTTCAATCAATTTTCTCATATCTGGTGTTGACAGGCTGCAAGCCTAGATGCTATGTAGTGTAATGGTTAAACGTGCTGCGTTTAGTGCTACACTCCTTAGATTATCAAATCCCAGCTCTGTCATTTATTAACGGTGTGATTTGGGGCAAGATATTTACATTCTTGGAACCATGCCTTCTTCATCTATAGAATGGGAATAATAATAGCACCTACCCTAATGTTGCTATTAGGATTCTTTAAATAATTCATACACTGCATTTGGAACAGTGCCTGACAAGTTGTGTAAGTACTTAATAAATCTTAGCTTTCTCTCTCCTTCTTATTTTTTTATTATTACATTATTCTTGATAGCTAGCTATTGCAGGGACTTAAAGGCTCACACATTACCACCCAAGTATGCCATTTATTAATTTATAATTAAAACTTACATAAGCATTAAGGGAACCGAAAAGTTATGGTGCGCTCTCCAGCTTCATCCTAAGCAATTGAAATAAGATTAGAAGCTAGCGGAATTGAGATGTCTTATTTCATTGCTCAATAACTGTTGTGAAAATTATTCTTCACTAAAGGAACAATCGCCTATGCCAAATAGATTAAATATTCTTATTGACCAGCCAGGGAATCTTGTTCATTGAGAAACACTGAAAATAATTTTTAAAATGTGTTTGTTTAGTTTTAAAAGAAATTTAAAATAAATATGTTCTAGAAAATTTAAATTTAACTTCAAAAGCTATTTTAGGGTAATGAAAAGCACTGTTTACTATCATGTAACCTGAGAAAATCAGCCTATTTCCAAAGGAAAAAGCAAACTAAAAAATTACAGGGAAACAAAAGTAGACAGCTCTGATTACTACAAGGTAAAATTGAAATTAACACTTTCAAAGAAACATTACACTGGACAAAGTTAAACAAGCAAGGAACCCTTTATTCAAGGTTATTGCAATAGGGGAGAGAGGCCAGAACTCAGTCCAAGCTCAACTCCACTGAAACACAGGATAGTGAAATTTGTGTAAGCCATCTGTGTTTGCTATGGCTTTACCAAAAAGGAAAGTAAACTTTCTCCTATCTTCATGACAGGAGGTAGTTTTACAACTTGGATTAAGGCTCCTTTAAGCTAGGCTCCTACCAATTTACACAGACTGGGAGATAAGGGTGCTATCTTCCTTAATTATTACATTTCAAAGGGATGACTGCCAGGTCCTTAAGAAAAGCATTCCTGGGTTGTAGAACTGGTAAGAGGCTTTTAAAAAGATTTACATCTCCGTGGGGCAGAGAAAGGATCTACAATTACAGGTTTCTAAATTAAGTGCTCTAAGAAAAGGAAGGTCAGGAGCCTAGAGTCAGAAAGAAACCTCCTTAAAATTTAGTCAAGTTGAGGGGGAACATTAAGCCTGTCTTGGTCAGCACCTACTTTTTACATAGTTTTAATCACAACAGCATATGTGGTCTGAACATACTTGGAAGGAAACCAACGAGAGAAAGACTGTTGAGGTGCCATGCCTGGTGGATGAGAACATTCCTACATTTTTGATAATGAGGCAGAATGAAACGAATAGGAAGCCTTAGCCTAATACGGGCAAGTATGTAGGCAGACCACACACTGTCTTGAACAAAATAGTGGACAGGAACAGAGTAAAGCATAGAAGGAACCAAAGGAGATAGGTTTTTCATTTTGTGTAATTCTCTGAAGTCAAGCCCAGCCCACACACTTGCAATTTCTTGGGTACTTCATTAAAGGCTTGCTGCTCTCAATCATATGGCAGTTGTCATTGTCGGTACCCAGTGTCCACAAGTTAGGGTGAGTGGGCCTTTGTTGCTGTGTCTTTGTACCATTGGCCCCATGGAATAGATCCTGGTCTAAGACACTCATCATTTTCATAGCTTTTTAAAAATGATCTGGAACTGCAGGGCTACCTTTGATTCTGCTGCCCTTCATGTCCCTTCCTAGCACCCAAGAAGCTGGAAAGTGATTCAGCTGTGGGTAGAGAGGTACAAGCTACTTATTAGCCAAGTCTAAAATCCTCAAATTAAAGCTATTATTCTAAAACCTGCTATGTTAAAAGTACTATGACCAAGTAGGAGGTTCCTAAATCATATTTGAGGTTGGATTACTTTGAACCATATGATCTCAATATTCTTCTTTCAACTTGTGGATGAGTAAACTCAGGCCAAGAGGAGAAAAATTACTACATAATATGGAATTAGACGACTGTTAAGGTGATAAAGTTGTAGAAATAGGTTCCCAGAACTATGAATGACCACTCTTAAGAACACTTGAGAAGACTTCAGATAGGTATAACCCAAGGGACAGAAGGCCTGGGATCCCTTTACCATGTAACTACAAATAGATTCATTAACCGATTCCTTTGTTAGCTTAGGAAACCGATGACCCTTGGTTTCCTAATTTAACAAAGACTGGGTCCCATGATAAGATGATTTACCTTTAGAATTCTGGCTTTCTGATTCCTGCTCGGAGGTGGGAATTTTGAACAGCTGGACTTGATGTTCTCCTTAAGTTATACTAGGAATGTGTGACTCCACAGTTCCTGAGCTGTGTATTCTTCATTCAGTGTGAGTCCTACTTCTGGCATTGCTCATTTCAATAGTTCCTTAATTTCACTGCATGTTTTGGGGCACATAGCAAACAGACATATTTGTGCAGTGTAAACTCCAGTCAAATATTACTATAGAATTTTGATGTTACAGTAGTTCCTGTAATAGAAGACAGTTAAGAGCTATAGCTACAAATTTTCAACATAAGAAAATTGACATTTTATACAGCAAAAAGAAATAGTTCTCAGGATCAAATGAAATAATTTTGTTTTTGTAAACTGTGCCATTTGATAAAATTACTTTGCTTGTAAACTCTGTGTAGCAATTATATTTCAACTTCATGATATAAAAAATAAAATATCCCTCCAAAAAAATTTCACTGGTCCAAATATTAAATATACTCAAAATTATCCACATAGTATATTGATGGAGATATTTTGCTAGGCAAAAATACTAGTATTCCAAAACTCAAAACTAATTAATAGGAAGAGTTTTGAAAATTGAATTTGGTGCCTGAAAACAAAATCTGTAAACAAGTTTCTTTGGCAATGATGATTGTTCTCACTGACCCTGATCAGAGTATGCTAGAGCTTAAGAATCAGAAATCATGACTTCTGCTACCGCTGCAAGTGCTTAATTCATATTTATTCAGTGACTCTATAATCTTTAACCTCACAACCCCTTGCCCTCCCTCCCTCACCTACAATAATGAACCCTCATCAAAGATCTGAATTTGGCCTGGTGGGGACAGAGCTTGCCAGGAAGTGGTGCTCACTTCCGGGCATGTTTTTGGCATCCATCTCAATGGTTTCAACAACTTAGAGAGAAGAGAAGTGACTTCTGTTTCACAATTTGTGCTCAAAATTTCATGTACTGTTCATTCAGTCAATAGGTGTGGAGAAACTCCCATGTTATCAAGAAGAGTTTAAGGTTTGTCCATTTTGGACCCGGACAAATATTCTTCCTATCGGAAAGTTGGAGCGTAATATCGTGGCCTGGATGGGGAAGTTGTGTAATGTTACAACTTGGAGAGGGACGGCTGTTATGTTGTACTGTTACGGTATACTCTGACTCCTGACTTAAACACTAGTTTACAGAGAGCCTTTCCTGAAGGTCCATCTGTCTAGACCCTGGTCTGGTAACCTTATGGGCCAAGTGACTTTTACTTCCTTTTTCTTCAGATGATTCCATTTATTTATTTTTATTCCTGTAACCTCTTTTCAAATTCAAGCTCCAACTAAACAGCTTTATGTTACAGCCTTTGTGTAGTGCTGCTTTTGTCAGCAGATATATTCCAAATTAATAATCAATTGTTTACTAACAAAGTAAACAATTGGGATGTTTTAGAATAATATTTTACTCTAGCTCATATAGATTATAGATAACTATTGCTGCTTCAACACAGTATCTGTGCTTCATGAGTCTCTCTTGCCTAGCAATTCCAGATAAATATCAAATTCTTACTTTCCAGTTTCTACTCCCCACCCTTAACCTGTGTTTTTGTTGATGTTGGTGGTGATGTGGAGGGTGTGGTGGGGGGTGATTAATGAATCACTGAAAACAGGACAATTTTTCCAAGTCACAAACATTATATAAAACTGAATAGGTCTAGAGACACCCAAATCATGTGATTTTTATTAGGAGATATTATAGGTTTATTAGCTTCTAATTTCAAAATAAATCATTTTTTATTGGGATATAGTTGTTTTACATCAAAATAAATCATTTGAAAAATGGTTAAATATTTTGGTTTGACCTCTTGCTGACTTTTTCTCTACATTCTAGGCGAATGCTTCGATTCAGAGGCAAAAGATGAATACAGCCAAAGTAATACAGATTAAGAAACAACTTTATTTGTAACTTTTCCATACACTGCTTTACATGATTATCTTTGGTATTTAGTTGGGAAAAAAACTTGTAATTCCCTCGACTACTCCAGTCATTATTTCGTTGCTCTGTCTCCTGATGTGATCAGTTACCTCAGACCTCGGTCTTTATCTGAGTGACATTGGGGAAATGTCTTACAGTTCCTGGCCTCAAAGTTTAGCATTACTTTGTAAAGCCCTTTCCAGCTCTTTTTTGGATTCCTGTATTCCAGCACACAGCAACATTTTAAACATTAAATTCTCACGCAGGCCATAGAGATGTGGGTAAATATGTGTATGGACAAGTTTATGGCTTTGTGTTCTCTTTAATATGCAATTTCAGATCCACCAATCCTAAAACTTTAAAGAGCATAATCCAAATACACTGTTTAAATAAACACTGCCCTTATCTGTTGCAAGGGACTGGTTGTCATTCTGCTCCAGGAAGGTCAACTTCTCTGAGAAGCAGAGCTCTGCCGGCTGCATTTGTTTGCCCCTCATTCCTGACTGTTGTTTGGTTTTATTCTTCTTTAGGTCTCAGTCTCTCATCCACTATGTGCATTTGCTATTCCCAGTGAAAAGGTTTTTGTACAATTTTTGTTTTGTTCCCATCAGTCATTTAAAAGAAAAGACACCCAAAGGCAAGGGCATCAATCACTTTTTGAAGGTCCCTGGGAAATTATTATTTATGTGTCGGTGGTGAATCTGTTGCACCCTCTAAAGGGCAGAACTGCTAGATTGGGAAAATGGTTAGGAAAACACAGCAGTCATTAACCTTATTGCTTTCCCAACAAAGAAAGGCAGGGTAAAAACTGGCCGAAGCCAGTGGTAATTGAGAGCAGAAAAGATCAACAAAACAGAGCCCAACACAGAAGAAAACTTAATGCCAGGGTCTTGGCACAGGTTTAAAATAATTTTATATAAACAACTATCCTCAAAAACTGGAAGTCAGTAAAATGATTTAATAAAATGGCTAGAGAATTCCAAATCTTATTTATTCCTTCGTGTTTTGTGTAAGAAGGATTTTGTTTGCTTTAGAAATCTCATGATTTATTTGTTTTTAGTCTAATTTCCTTATTTTTACTGGCACTATTCCTCTTAGTTGCTAAGAGTGAAGTTAAAACCACCAAACTGTATTTGTTAGGTTATTATAATTATGTTATAGGTTCTCTCTGAAGGGGTGGCTCTACATAGATCATTTAATAATAAATGTTTCTTGAGAAACTTCATTTCGCAAGGGAAGGCAAGAATCAAAGAAATTCTAGGGATTGAGCAAGTGCAGGAGAAGAGCACAGATATGGAAAGTGAGTCCAGGAAAAGTATGCCTACCTAGCAGGATGCTTAATCTCATCTGTTCTCTCACCAGGTACTGGTGACCTCTTGCTTTATGAATACTTAAAGACTATGACAAAAGATGGTGCTGTTCCTGTCCATATTTTTTTGCTTTTTATTTTAGTGTTCATTTAAAATATATAATTAAAAAAAAAACCCCAATAACCTAGTAGGACTATGGTGCGGGAGATCTTCTGGTGATTCCCAAAGAGCCTTGCCAGGTGGAATTAGCTTAAGCAGGATACCACATTACAGATTTGGTCTCAAAATTGTAGATCCAGAAACTTTATTTTCGCATATCATTTTATGTTGGTTAGACTTATCAGAATAGCTTCCTACCTCAGTTTCCTTATTTGTTGCTGTGAATAAAAACTGTATTTAACTTAAAGTGTTGTTGCGAAGATAAAATAGCATTAGAATGTTGCTTGACACATCGCATTCAACAAATGTTAGTTGTCAGTCTTATTTGAATTCTCAGCAGGCATATGTAGGTTTATTAATTTATGAAGTCTACATTTAATTATTTTATTCTCCTTTCAGAATATTCTGTTCATAGTACCAAATTAATTGAGAAGCTGTATTCATTTTGACATGAAGGGAGAAAAAAAGTGGAACAAAGGATCCAAGTGGTTATAGTATGTATTTTTCTTGGCCTCTGTAGCATCTGGTAAACTACCCACCACCCCACCCCTGTGCACCATCATGGAGTCCTTCAGGCAGTCCCAAGGCTGTCGAGTGTACAACACCAGAGTAGGATGCACTCTCTCTGTCATTATTTCTATGTGTGTTTCTCTGTATCTAGATAAATCCTGTTTAATTTTTGAGCTGCTGTGTCTTGTTTTCTAGATTATAGGAGTCAATCTTCCTTCTTTGACATTCTTTTTAGCTTACTTATGCCACTGTTTATGTTACAGCATTCAAATGAAAGGAAATAGGATTCTTTTCTAACTACTTTTAGTTGAGAGTCTTGCTACTGAAGAATATTCCTGAAAATGGTTACTGGAATGTTTTGGGGTTATCAGGGCGCTTGCTTACCAGTATTTAGTTGGTCCATGCTGTCAGTGATGGAGTCAGCAGTAGATGGAGGTTTATGGAGTTGGAGACCTAGGAGCCATATCTAGGTCTGCCCCTATTTACAGCCATGACTGTGGGCAAATCTAACTTCTCTTCCTCACAAGGAGACAATGAGAGAAGACAGGTTTTCTCAAGAGTACCTGAACACCTGACTGTTTAAATTATTGAATCAGACTAAGGTGTAATATATAGTGATTATTTAGTTAAATTCTTGCCACACACACCAGCTGGTGTGTGTTAGGACACTCATGGTTAGGACAAGGTCAGCTACGGGCAAAATTTTAAATGTTATATTTTCTCTGGTCATTAATAACAATGTAAGATAAATCTTGTGCCTTTTATATAAAAGGAGTAGCATATGAAGGTAAAAGCACTTTTCGGCATCTGATAAGAGAAGCAAGGTCAGTGTGATTTGACAAGGGTCAGAGAGGGGAATGGGGCGGCTTTAGGCTGAAGAGGTGAGCAGGGGTCAGATCTCGCAGAACCTTGTAGGTCATGCTAAGACTTCCCATTTTATTCTAAGTGCTGTAGAAAGTCAAGAAAAGGAATTTAAACATGGAAGTAGTTCAAAAGGCTTTTATTTTTAAAAATCACTATGGTTCCTGTATGAAGAATAAATTCAAGGACATACACATTTAACTATGGATCAAATAAGAGATGCTTGTCATTTTATCCATGATGGAGCCAGTAGATACAGTCAAGTGGATGGATTTCAGAAGAGTTTTGGAAAATGACATGTAGATAACTTGCATTTGCATGTTCCTGCACAGCATGTTCTTCTACTTGTGAATAGATCTGTTTACATTGTCTTAGTCTGGTTGGGCTGCTGTAACAAAGTACCATAGAGTGGGTGGCTTATAAACAACAAAAAACTGTTTCTGACAGTTCTGGATGCTGAGGATTCCAGGATCAAGGCACTGACAGGTTTGGTGTCTGGTGAGGTCCTTCTTCCTAGATAATTCTTTTCTCTATAACATCACATGGCAGGAAGGGCAAGCTGGCCCTATGGGATCTCTTTTATGAGAGTATTAATCCCATTCATGAGTGCTCCAAATTTATGACCTGATCATCTCTCAGAGGCCTCACCTCCTAATACCATTTCCTTGTGGGTTAGGATTTCAACATGATTGAATTTTGGAGGAACGCAAACATTCAATTCATAGCATAAACATATATGTATGTATATAGAATATGTATTTATGCATATACTTAGGAAAAAGGGTATGAAAATGCAACAAAATGTTTTACAGTGACTATATTCAAGGTGGTAGTATTTGGGACAATTTTTCTTCATTACGTTTTCTTTTTTCCTAATATTCTGTAATGAGCTATATATATACAAAGTAAGATATATTAACATATATTACATATAATAAAGGTAACATTAACAAAATATTATGGGAACTAAATTATAAATAGAGCTAGGATTAAGAGAGTCATAACATTCAAGTTTTGTTATAAAACTTTTCCCCACTTCTCAATGTATTAAAGTGCTTTTAACATAAAAAATAATTATTTTTTTTTTTTGCGGTATGCGGGCCTCTCACTGTTGTGGCCTCTCCCATTGCGGAGCACAGGCTGCGGACGCGCAGGCTCAGCCGCTCCGCGGCATGTGGGATCTTCCCGGACCAGGGCACGAACCCGTGTCTCCTGCATCGGCAGGCGGATTCTCAACCACTGCGCCACCAGGGAAGCCCAAAAATAATTTTTTAAAAGGCAAATTCTTGTGTTGTAGGCTCTCTCAATTTTTTCATGAATTATGTATAGCTCTTAAAAAATTAAGAAGGCAACAATTAATAATGTGGTTGATTTAATTAAACATCCTTTGCCATTAAATGACACTAGAATTCAATAATGCAACAGTTTTAAAATTAATGTTGGTGACCTGCAACTGAATGTGATATGCAGTATTTCTGTTTCCTCATCTTCTCTGTTTCTGAAAATGTAAATAATCTTCTTTTCATTTTTAAAACATATTATTTATGAGGAATTATCTCCAGAATGCTAGATGAGAATCAATTAAGAGTTCTGAATTAAATTAAAAAATTTACTTCTAGAGAGATTTTCCTTTTAAATTTTAAGTTACTTTTTCTCTAGATTATCTCCTTTCACAAATGAAGGGGAAAACGAGGAGCCATCCCTTAGGAAGAGGAATACAGAACAGTAAGGGAGAAGTAGAAAATTGTTCATATTTGTGCTTTCTGGTAGTATTAAGAGAAACAGTTATATCAGTTATTAAACTTTATCACCATTATTGAAAAGTTAATGATCTCATCTCTATCCTGAAAAAAACATAATAAAACCATGGAGAGCTTTGAGGCTTAATAAAGGAGTATCTGAATGTTTCCTGAAAGAAGAAATAACCCAACCTGAAGAGAAAAATCTGGAGTAGGGCTGGAGAAGATATGGCCAAAAATGCAGCAACCTGCCCCCCAAAATGAATAACTGCCTCCCTCTGGAATAACCAGTGACCTCAAGAACTAAGGATGGTCATAACATTCTTTTCTTCTTTTTAAAAATCTATGTAGCATAGATACTGCTTATTATTTATTTATTTTTGTAATTATGTATTTATTTATTTTTAATTTGCAGGGCCCCAGAAGCTTAGATGACTAGAGAGTTTTAAAAATTATTCTATAAATAAGAGCCCTTCTTGCTTATACAAAGAACAAACTGCTTGCAAGAAATGAAAGCACTTGTAAGACATTAAAAATTTTTAAATCTTGAAAAATATATTGTAATCTGTTATTTTATACCTCTGTTCCCAGAGGGAAAAAATCCAGAGGATGGGGGTTTCCTACAGGAAAATAATTTTATACTAAACAAATAGATTTTTTGTCACTTAAAACAGAAAAGAATAGGACAAGAATAGCATTTATAACAATACATAAATAGATATATATTTGCAGGTATACTTTTGTATGAATTAAAATGACAGAGCAAAACTGTCACCCGAGAAGGGAGAATCTGTGCTAAAATTCAAGGGATTTCAGGCAGGCTTACAGAGTTTTGTGTGTTTTTTTCTTTTTTAAGGAGAAAATGCTCCAAGAATTTTTTGCTTCCTCAAAACTGTCTTGATTGTAAAATAAATATGGTTGCAAGAGTTTTCTAGGATACTATTACCATAACTTGTTCATTCCTTTATTTTATCATTTATTAATTCAGCAGTATTTCTTGGGTGCCTACCATGTGGCAGATACAGTTTTATGCACTGGGAATTATAATAGTGAAGGAAAAGAAACAGAAAAACAAACAAACAAAAAAACAACCCTTCTGTAAACATGAGCTTATGGTTTAGTGGGAGGAGACAAATAATAAACAACTAAGTATAGTCAAGTAAGTGCTATGGTAAAAATAAAGCAAGTTTGGAGGAATAAACAGTGAGGCGTGAGCTTTTTTTTTTTTAACATCTTTATTGGCGTATAATTGCTTTACGATGGTGTGTTAGTTTCTGCTTTATAACAAAGTGAATCAGCTATATCTATACATATATCCCCATATCTCCTCCCTCTTGAGTCTCCCTCCCACCCTCCCTATCCCACCCCTCTAGGTGGGCACAGAGCACCGAGCTGATCTCCCTGTGCTATGCGGCTGCTTCCCACTAGCTATCCATTTTACATTTGGTAGTGTACATATGTCCATGCCACTCTCTCACTTCGTCCTAGCTTGCCCTTCCCCCTCCCCGTGTCTTCAAGCCCATTCTCTATGTGAGGCGTGAGCTTTTCTGATGGTGAGGCATTTGACCACGTGGTCAGGGCTGAGGCACATGGTGGGAAGTGTTTCCCTGGCTGAAAATAGTACATGAAAGGGCCTGAAGTGGGAGCATGTTGGTTGAAGTAGAATGAAGGACATTTTTGATGATTTCCATCTTCCAACCTGTGAGTAGTGGAGAAAACTTTCAGAACTCCTTTACAACTTCCAACTTTATTTTTCATCTGTTCTTTTCCTTTGTTCTCCTCCACCTTTCGTAACTCGTATTTCTTAATACAATACAGTGAAATGAGGAGCATTTATGTTTGGCTTTTGGGGATGGAAGCATGAGAACAAAGGAAAATGTCAGGGCAGAAATAAGATTTCTGGTCCAGTTAGTTTTGATTCCATACTGGGCACCTGACTACTTCCTAACTTTTGAATCAGTTAAGGCAAGAGATAAGAACATATGTAGCACCATTTATACTACTGCATCTTTCAGGTTCTTGTCACATCCTATCATTTTTTCTCTATGATTAATTTTCCTAAAGCACCAGTGGCATTTTGGCCCCAATCTTCTTAAGAACCAACTTCACTCTCCACCATTCAAGGTCCTCCATTTGGTTGTCTCCCTTTCTCTTTCCTTCCCCTTCCACTAAAACACACAATCTCCTCATTGTTCTCTGCACAGACCACACTTGCCCCTACCGCCCAAATGGAAAAAAAAAAAAAAATTCTTGGAAGCTACTATTATCTGCAATTGAAATAAGGAGTTTTCTGTTCTCTTCCATTATATCTTCAAACCTGTTTTCGTTTAATTATATATGGGCTATTGATTTCTGTATGTTAAAGTTATGCCCTGCTATGTTATTAAGTCATCTCTTTGTATCTAGTAGTCGCTCCATTGATCTTTCTCAGTTTTTCAGATCGTCATATCATCTATAAATAGAGGTAGTTTTATTTCTTTATCTTCAAGTCGTATGCCTCTATTTGCTTTTTGGTTTTTTTGGTGGGGGGGCGGGGCTTGTCCAGGATTCTACTTACTTTTTCTTTATTGTTATATATCTGCAATATAATGTTAAATCACGATGAAAATAGTGGGCAGCATCATCTTGTTCCAGTGGGAATTCTCTGCTGTTGTCCTTTTTGATAGATGCTGGCTACATGCTGGCTTTTGGACACATGGACATAAAAATACATATAGAGGGACTTCCCTGGTGGTCCAGTGGTAAAGAAACCACTTTCCAATGCAGGGGATGCGGGTTGGATCCCTGGTCAGGGAACTAGGATTCCACATGCCTCGGGGCAACTAAGCCCTGCATGCAGCAACTACTGAGCTTGCACTTCTCAACTAGTGAGCCTGCGTGCCACCAACTACAGGGCCCATGCGCTCTGGAACCCTCGCACCACGACTGGGGAGAGAAAGCCCACGTGCCACAACTAGAGAGAAGCCTGCAGGCCTCAGCGAAGGTCCCGAGTGCTGCTGCTGAGACCTGATGCAGCCAAAGATAACTTAAATCAATCAGTCAATAAATAATAACCAAAAAATACATACAGATATAAGTACACGTACATAAGATCCTGTTAAAGAGGTATTCATCCTTTAATTCCTATTTAATAGAGAGTCATTTTTTGGATTTGTTTGGTTTTTTTTTTTGTGTGTGGTTTTTTGTTTGTTTTTTTTTGTGGTACGCGGGCCTCTCACTGTTGTGGTCTCTCCCGTTGCGGAGCACAGGCTCCGGATGCGCAGGCTCAGCAGCCATGGCTCACGGGCCCAGCTGCTCCGCGGTATGTGGGATCCTCCCGGACCGGGGCACGAACCCGCGTCCCCTGCATCGGCAGGTGGACTCTCAACCACTGCGCCACCAGGGAAGCCCTGTTTGTTTGTTTTAAGGAACTGGTATTAAATTTTGTCTAATTCCTTTTCATCATTCCTGGAGATCATATTGTTTATCTCATTGGCTCGATTAATGTGATGACTCATATCATTAGACTTCCTACTATTGAATTGTCTTGCATTTCTAGAAGAATCGCCACTTGTTCATGATATAATATTATTTATAATGTGCTATTGAATTCTGCTTAATATTATTTTATTTAAGACTTTTGTGTTGATACTCATAGTGAGAGTGGTCAGATTTGTCATTGTTGAAATTACTTCATGAAAATAATTTGGAAGTTTTCCTCTATTTCTATGCTCTGAAATAGTTTAAATTGAGCTTTTCTTTTCTACCTGTAATGTTATCCAAGCTTCCAAAGAGCTATTTGTTCATGTAACTGATTTAAATTGAGATGATGAGGTCAGAAATGTAGACATACATCTTGAAGATTGTAAATAACATGAGTTTTTAAAATTGAGTGACCTGAAAACAGTGAATTCTGGCACTGTTAATTATTACTGGTGTAACTCGAGCAAATTATTTAATTTTTTAAAATCTTTTTTTCTCACTATGAAGTGGGAGGTATAACATCTGTTAAGTTTATGGTGATAATTTTACTTCTGTTCTACTAGTGCATACATAGATATGGAAATTATTGTTGTATGTCATCAATTCCCAATTTCAGGGGTTATTTAACTTACAACAGTTTGAAGAGAGATTAAGGGACAAAAATGAAAATATGTGGAATAGAAACCTTGGTGAACCTTGTCTACTTCTGTAACATTAAGTTTCTTCTACTTTTAGAAGATGTCGAGCACTTAGTATTAATGAAATGGGTGATCAGAAAGTCGAAGTTGAGGACAGGGCTGCCTGTCTGTCACTACAGGAAAGTATTTCCTGAGGTCATGAGAACCATATTCTACAGGACATGCAGTCAACTCTTGCACACTAAAAAGAAGATTAAAAACCATGATCCGGTCAAATGGGGGATTGGTTTCTCAAATGGAATTTTCAAATACAGATCCTGCACAGTGAGCACTGGCAGACCCAGTGTTATTAAAAGTCATCGGGATGTTTTCTTAAAGTTGCAGTGCTGGCAGCTTTATCATGAGCTCTGACCCTTCAGATATATCTACTCAGGACTTTTATTAAAATCTTGTTCAGTTCACTTGTGTCAGAAAAGAAAAGCTGCGGCTTCTTGAAGGTTAATGGGCTACAGGAGAAGCCTTCTTTTAACCATTTTAGTGTTTGATTTACAAACCATCCAATGCATCCCTGATGAAGCAGCACCAATCCTGCTTAGATTTTAAATCCTTAAATTAAATTTTGTTGTGTTCTTGAAGTTAGAGGGCAAATACAGAAATCATAGCCCTGTTGGGAAACTCTCCTGGCAATATTAATGTAGTTGTGATTTTGCTCAAATATAAAACTATATACTGAATATATGACCCATATCATAATTCTAAAACAAAACAATGACAATCACAAAATACTGTATAATTCACTAGAAGAGGGGAAAGCGTTGTATAAATGATGGCAATTCATAAAACGAGAGAAATGCAGCTCTGGCTCTGCTGAATAAATATTTCAATTAAACTAGAAATCGTGTTGCAAAATAAACAAAATCCAAGATTGAAAAAAACCCTAAAAGATCACCAAAGAAAATTCCATGTTTGACTTGGAAATATATTGTGTTGGACAATATTTTAACAAGTGTGAAAGTAAGGTAAAATTAAACAGAGTTGATGCTTAGCATATATGGTAAGGAGATATTTATTGAATCGATATATGAAAGAACACAGCAAAAATAAATCCTCTGTTGATGTAAAATTATATAAGTTTGATTTAACTGCAAAATGCTTTAAATTATAGAATGTTTAAAAATTTATTTTTGCTCTAGTATTGTAAATCAGTTCTCTTAGATAACACATAAGAGATAATGATGTATCTTAAGTTCCTATTTCATAAATTACCGTGAATTTTAACTTTCCTACTATATAAATGTAGAAAGAATGTATTTCTCAAAAAATTCATAATTAAAACACACTGAAGGGCTTTTCATAGTTCTTACTTTAATTCTCAGAATTATTCTCTCAATTTTATATCTTCATGAGAACCAAAGAATGATTTTCAGGCTCACTTACACTGATGATATTGGACAAGTCACTTAAATTACTCTTTTGTAAAATGAGGACTATAGTGCTTAATTCACATGGTTAGTGGTGAGAATTAGAAGTGGCAATTTATGGAATTACGGAGTGCTTCCTATGAACCAAGCCCCATGCAAGGGTCTAGTAACACAAGATGAATTAGAGAATTTCCCACCTTAAGAAGATGGCGTTCTAATGGGGAGAGCACAGATGAGTGAAGCAACGGCTATGAAAGAATGAGAGTGGTGTCCTAACCCGAGTCTACACTTCACTCTCCAGGAGACAGTAGGTACTAAGGAAACTGGGACAGCAATAGCTCAGATTCGTCCTGGGGTGCGGGGACTGGGGAAGGCATTCCTGTTGGGATTTTTAACGGTGAGAAGTTTACAGGAAGCAAACAGTTCTGGGATGAATAGGAGGCTTTAAGACCTAAAGAAGTTGGCATGTTCTGGACAGACCTTTTCTAGGGCTGAGCAGTAGCCTTTGCAGGGAAGAGGAGCAGGAGAAGAGGGCGAGGAGCGTCCCCTCCTTTCCTGCCTTTCCCCCGTCCCCCTTCCCTTATACTTCTTTCTTCCCGCCTTCCCTCTCCCCTCTTCTCTCTCCCTCCCTTTCTATCCTTTGTCTTATTTTTTTCTAGTTCCTTATTCCCCTTCCTTCTTCCTTGTCTTCCTTCTCTTTTCCCTCCCTTTCCCCTTTCTCCTTACTTCCCATTCCTTTCTCCACACAACAGCATTTCTCCAGTGCTCGTATATCAGGCATTATTCAAGGGAGACCTGATCCCTCCGTGATCTAGCTAATGTAATGTAATTATAGTCTGTATATCAGGTTCAATCCAAAGGGCAATTCCACACATAAATTATGCTTAATAACATGTCCAGTGAGCAAGTACAACCGCCTTTTGCAAAATTTAGCGTTAACTTCATCATGTAAGTATGTTAAAATAGTTTCTTACTATCACTTTTTATTTGTACTATATCAGGCTGATATACAGGGGAAAAAGTATTAGAGCCACTTAATTTGAAATTGTGCTTTTGATTTGATTTTTAAAATTCTTCAAGTGGTTTTAAATATATTAAATTTACTGATGAAAAAACATTATCAAAAGGTCTTTCCTGATTTATAAGATCAGTCTCAAAGTTCAAATTAGAATAACAGCGGAACCATATAGTGTGGACTTGACTGCACTCAGTCAAGGCCGTATACCATTTAATATTAAAAATGATTTATCTAGGAAAATACTTAAAACTACTAAGGAATTAGGGTGTGACACATCCAGCAGTTGGACAGAGAGTTTAAATGTGTGTGTGTGTGTGTATTCAAATAAACAGAGTTCTATGTAATCCTTTTTAGTCTTAATCTCTAACATATGTAGACAAAACTTATCTTAAAATAATTCATGTCCCCACTTTTCCACTCCCCACTTGAACCATTCTGCAGGAATATGAAGGATGCTGATGCCTGAGCATCAGGGGGAGGGTGTGGAATAATGATGAGATGAGCACAGGCTGTGGAGTCACCGAGCACAGGTTTTAACCCTGGAGCCCTTCTTTCTAGCCCTGTGACCTGGAGAAAGACCACTTTCGCTGGCCTTCCCTGTGCTCTTACTCTCTCTTTCTCCTATTCCCAGCTGCAGTTTGGTGGGTCAGGACAGGTAGGGAGTTTGAATCAAGGAAATATCGATGAAATAAGTGGTAGGATAGTTGTGACAGTTGCTTTATTCTTTGACATTTGTGAAACTTGGGTACAAATTTGGTTCCTGATGCATATATTCTGTGTCAACAGCATGCTATAATGGTATCCAAAAAAATTGAAAATGTTCTTTTCTTTAAGAAATTCATAGTCTTGTTAACGAAACAGCAAACAAATCTTGAAGGCCTGTATTCTTTTGGTATTAAGGAGACTCTCTGGCTACACCTTGTGTTCTTATTTCTTCCCAGATCTTATCACCATGTTCTTCAATAACGTAGGTGACATCAGCTCAGAGTAACTTTTTACCTCAACTAATGTTCTAGGTTGACTACTCCCTCAACACATTGTTAGACGGTGGAAGAAACACAGGACATTCCAGCTGAGGAAGCTGCATGAGGAAAGGCAGAGGGGCAGGTGTGATCAAAGGACAGTAAAGATCTGGCCTGGCTTCCGTGTGGTTAAGGCTCATCCATGAGTGGGATTGAGACCTAACAATGCCGAGAGGCATGCTGGATGCTGAGCATATGAAGAGCCCCTAAAGATGCTCCTGTCTTCACGGAATTAGTGTTCAGTTCAATGGGGTGACAGATAAATACATAGAAAATTATAACGCAATATAAAAAACAGGAGATCAAGTTCAACAATGTGTTATGGGAACATGTTCATTTAAGAATAGTAAAAAAACTTTAGTAAGAAATGTAGTAGGATAGGGAAGTTTGGTTTAATTTAATGGAATGTCTTAAAATCAGAATAAAGGTATTGATTTGATCCAAAGCCATGAGAAGGCTTGTAGATTTTCACACAGAAAAAATGTCAAGATAAGCAGTCTTTTATAAAGACCAAACTGATGAATATGGTTTAGTTTGCTTAGTTTGCTATTGCTGTGTAACAAACTACCACAAACTCAGCAGCCTGAAACAACCCACATTTTATTATTTCACAGTTTCTATAGATCAGGAGCCCATGTGGCCTTGGCTGGGTTCCCTGCTTAGGCTCTTACAAGGCCACAATCAAGGCTGGTTCAACTGGGCTCTTACCTGAAGACTCTGAGGGGGAAAAACCCACTTCTAAGCTCATTCAGGATTGTTGCAAAAATTCAGTTCTTTGTGGCTGTAGCACTAAGAACTATTTCCTTGCCGGGTTCAGCCAAGGCTACTCTACTCCTAGAGGCTACCCGAGTCCTTTCTGATGTGGCTCTTTCCATCCTCAAGCCACCAATAGTAGGTTGACTTGTCATGCTTTGAATCTCTGTGACTTCCTCTTCTGCTGCCAGCAGGAAACAGGTCTCTGCTTTTCAGAGGCCATATGATTACACCAGCACCATTTGGATCATCCTCAAGTCAGTCGTGCCGTAGAACATAATGTGATCGTGGGGGTGATATGATGCTCACAGGTTCTGGGATCTGGGGCAGGACATCCTTAGTTAGGGGCTTTTTAGAAACCTGCCTACCATACAGGGTTAGGGGTGGAAGTGAGGAGGATGTACTGGACATTGTTGGAAGCTATGTTCTCAAAATAGTGACAACAGGGAAAAACACAGGTATGTGCACAATCAATTAGAAATAGAATTGATGTGATGGGCTGACAGGCTGGCTATTGCGGAATCAGATCTATAAAGGAGCGAAGAACGTTTGTGATTTCAAGCGTGAATCCCTAAAAACAGCTTACAGACAAAAACAAGAAAAATGCCAACCCCCTTGGGGTAAGGGAAGAAGAGTCTCCTTCATTCCAAGAGCCAGACTGTATTTTCTCATTTTCTATCAAACTCTCTGATGGTCATACCTCAATCTTTTCATTCTTAAACAAATCTCTTTCTTAATCTAAAGCCTTATTGTCTATGCCTTTAATCTGAGACATGCTCTAAGAAACTACATTATTGCATTTGTTTCCTCCAAGTCTTGAAGTACAGGCTGTCTCGTCTTTAACTTTTACTCAGATGATACTATATAGTCCACTTCTGAAAGAAGATGTAGCGATCAGCTCTGCCATCCTGCCAAGATAATCATCAGATAATCATCACAGGCAACTGACCAAGCACAAGACAAAAGACAGATTTGGTTGTAGGTTGCCAAAAAAGACCACCTTGGCAGATCTGCATAGTTGATGCTTCACACTAGATGAGAGACTAACCCGCAGACATCCTGAGGGGACAAGGAGTGCATGAGACTATTCCTGAGGCACGCTTTTATATCTTACACTCACATTTCTCTTTGAAAGAAATATGCTCCTTACAAATGGACTGCAAATGTCTATTGCATTTTGCACCTTGCTGAGACTTCCTCTTGCAGATAATGTAGATAGCCAGAGAAGACATATCCACATTTGACATGTTACCAATTTAATAGGCATATGAGTATTTCACATATTAATTTGTCTCACCTGTCCATTAGGAGTCCCTGCTCTGTTAAAACCAAAGAAAAACTCCTTTTAAATAAATATCTGGTTCATTAGCTCCTTGTGGCATTGCAAAATATTAGTATTTTCATGATTTAGCAGATTTGTTCATATTTAGCACATACGAGCAAAAAGATGCCCAGAGTCCTTCGCTATTTAACAGTATATAATCATGGCTTAGTATATATAAAATCATACATGTGACAGTAGAAGAAATGAGCATAACAATAAATTCCAGTAAAACAAGTTATCCAGTATAGCAGAAACAGTGCCAAATGTGTAGACATAGAGACAGCTAAACCTTAAATGTTAAAAAGCATTTTAACCTTATTTTTATTACTTACAAATTTTTGTGAATATAAACTTTCAGGTGGCATCCTAGATTGAGTTATTTCATGAAATCCTGTCCTTATTGCTTCGTTATCATTTGTGTGCAAATCTATATGTAAATGGCCTAAAACGGGTCCCCAGCTGTACAGGTCCTCGGCCTGATTGGAAGCGGGACGCACAGCAGGAGGTGGGCGGTGGTCCGTGCGCCCCGTCACTCCCTGTCGCCCGCATTACCTCCTGAGCCATCCCCACCCCCTGCTCCCATCTGTCCGCGGAAAACGTGTCTTCCACAAAACCAGTCACTCGTGCCAAAATGGTTGGGGACCGCTGGCATAAAATATAAAGATACCTACTCTGTCATTATAACACTTTCTATTTATCATCATAGAATCATTTAAGAGAAGAAAAAGGAAACAACATTGTTGTGAATTGTTGTATATTTGTCCAGTATTTCTAGTAAGGCTTGATTATCTGATATTAAGCAATGAGGAGGTTACAGATAAATATAATTGGTTTGTTTTTACTTAGGATTGGTTCATGCTTATGCAACATTCAGCCCTAAAATACGAATGCCCTAATTCATAAGGTAGAAAGAAGCAACTGGAGAGTTTTAGCATGTTCACAATGCAGCATCTCAATAGGTGGGCATTTGTTTCTGCTTAAGAGCCTAGGCATCAAGAGTCTGCAATTTAATTTGAGTATGGATTTGGGAGGAAATTAGACATAAAAATCAGCCCTGAGAATGACCCATTGATTTTACTTATAAAACCCAAACTGGATCAATTGACAATATATTATGTGGGTTTTCAAAACATTAGAATTCTTGTGGTAGACAGAATACTGTAATGGCTCCCACAAGGACATCTGATAAACCTGCGAGTAAGTCACCGTACATGACAAAGGGACCTTGCAGGTGTGAATAAATTCAGGATTTTGAGATGGAGGGATTATTCTGTATTACCTGGGTGGGCCCAGTGTAATCACATGTCCTTCTCAGAGGGAGCCAGTAGAATTAGAGCTGGGGAGAAGATAAAAGGAGCTGTGAGGACAGAAGCAGAAATCAGAGCGGAGAGAAGATCCTATGCTGCTGGCTTTGAAGATGGAGGAAGTGAGCCGAGGAACATGGGCTGCCTCAGAGGCCAGAAAGGCAAGGAAACGAATTCTCCCCCAGAAGCTGCAAAAGGAGTGCAGCTCCCTGGACACATTTCAGACTTCTGACCTCCAGAACTGTGAAATAATAAATGTGTGTTGCTTTAATCCAGTGTGTTTGTGGTAATTTGTTACAGCAGCAATAGGAAACTAATATGCTGCCCTGGAAAAGCTCTTGTGCCCAGTACCCTGGTCTGTGGTGAAAAAGATAGGTCTGTGATGATGCTCCACGACTCAGTTGTCTGTGCCCAACACAGATTCACGTGCAGACTTGCTTTGGGCCACCGAAGTCCACTTGCCTCTAAAGCAGGAGGATCCTTGTGAGTAAATTATCCCTGCCACTTCACCTATTCAAGTGTGAGTAGGCAGCTACCCATACACCATGTGGGGGCCATGAAAGGCAGCTCTTCACTGAGGCTGGGCAGAACTGCCACCTTCCCACCCCAACTCCTACCCACTCTGTGACTGCATAAGTTGAATACATGCAGAAAAGCTACTTTACTCTTGTTGTTTTGTTTTGCTTTACAATTTGGTTTCAATTTTTCCTTAAACCAACTTTAGTTTTGAAGTTAATCTTTTGAAATTGGGCTTTGAATGCACCTAGATCAGATTTTCCCCATCAGAGAAGAACCAGTGCCCTCATTATTTTCATAAATGTTCTTTGTTTTTGTTTTTGCAACTTCATTCCCTATGTGAGTTACACCTAAGAGGAAACGGGGTATTTGGGAGGCTTTCATCAGCATTAACCATAAAATCCTACCCGGCCTGAGTCAGGGCAGCTGGTTACATATAGGGCTGTGAAGTTGAATTTTGACCTCGGTGTTCTATATATGGTTAGGACATTCAAGCAGAAGTTTTGATTTTTTTGTACTTGGTCCATTGCTTGGCTAATTACGTTGAATTATTACTTTGGAGCAGAATTTTTGCTGTTTTCCATGGGGGGATTGGGAGGGATTTCTATTACCGTGGTATGTCTTGAGCTAACTAACAACCTCAGTCATGATAAACCAGAAATGAATTCCTAGACGTACATAGAAGGGAAATGCTAAAGGCTTTCACTTGCTTTTTAATATATACACGTACAATGGAAACTTGTCACTCCACTTGAAAAGGAAATACTTGTGAGATCTGCTTTGCAGCAGTGACAAAAACAATCAACACTAAAAAAAAAAAGAGTTTTTGAAATAAAATACTCGGTGGTAAACTCAAGTTTAGGCTTGAATAATTAAGTTTGGGGATATACTTTTGCTACCTGAGGCATAAGCCTCTAAAAACCCATAGTTTATTAATTATCTGAAACATTGAGAAAGACTCAACGGTTTTGACATAAATGATAATGCCATAGTAACTTGAGAGTAAAAGTAGGATCAAGAAACTCTAACCAGAAGCAAATTATAGCCTATCAATTTTTCTATAGGGCAATCAGACCACTTTTAAGTGAGATAATAAGTCCGCAGAAATGAACTGTTTGTAATTAAAATTAAGCATGCCAAATCGTTTCATGACCATTTATAAAATCAAGTGCCTGTTAATTAAACAGTTAGATTTTCATTGTTATTACTTTCTTTAAAATTATTTCATTTGAGATGACTTATTTTGTTGAAAGTGGTTCATCTTTGGGGTACTCTGAAATTTTATTATTGTGGATTTGAAAAAAATTGTAAACGTCTCCGTAATTTCCACCTCTTCACCCTATACTCTTAAATGTTGAGTAAGGGTTCTTCCTGGCTCCAAATCTGAGTTGAACAGTGAATGACTTGTTTTTTGACTTACTATTTTTTTTTTTCTGTTTCTAGTGAACTGAAGAGTAGCAACATAATGAGTTCATAGTAACTTTATAATGTTGTTATAAATAACTTTATGGTATCTATCATAGAACAGTGATTATAGCCCTGCTATCGCATCCTTTGTGCAGTCTTGATTTCTTAACTTAAAACTAGAAGTAGAGGTTGAGTGCCTCATTAGGAAGTGGCAGTGTCTAGGTGAATGCAGAGTCAGCTTCTAGGAAAGAGAGCAATGTAACATCTGTCCAACATTTAATGTCATTATTAGTCACATATAATAATAATGAAATTACCTCCTTACCCCTCCCAGTTTTGCTCTTAAATTTCCAGCAATGATAGATTCCTGATATGCGTGATTCACCAGGCTGTTAATTACAAGCCTTCCTGTCTATCTCTGCCCATGCTGTTCTCACATCCAGGAGTGACTTCTTAGATTCTTAACTCTCCTTCATCCTGAACACAGCTCAAGCCCCATTTCCAAAGAGCTGGCATGGTGATGAGCGCACCCCCACCATAGCATCATCTGCACAGCCACCCTACATCCTCCCAGAGTATCCTGTCGATGCCGCTGCAGTGCTGCGTACGGCGGTGTGTTGATTTCACCATATTCCCTCAGAATCCCCAGTGCTTCATGCACTGCATGGAACATAAAAGGCGCTCAACACGTATTCTTTCCATTTATAAATAAGACATAAACTATCACCTACTTCTCATTAGTTTATTCTTCAATGAACCTGCAAGACACCTTCTCTGGAAACGATTTCATTTTCCAACCCCTAATAATGTTAAGTCAGTTTACTTATACTGCCAGCTTCATTCTTAGGTAGAATGTAAATTCTCAAATAGAACCCTAAAGATAACAATATATTCAGTCCTGTACAAAGACAAATAGGACAATCTTTAGCAGTTTATTTTGGAAGAAAATCAAATTAATGAGATAGTCGTTCTACAGCATGCTACCCAGGACTTCTGTAGACAAGTGAAAGTTCTTAAATGAGAAGAAATTTGAAATGATTTATTTCTCTATTCTTGCTTAGCCACATATTAACATATATGGTGATAATAGTGGGTAATAAACTGGAAACCGTCTCCTAGTAAACATATCAAGGGGAGAAGTAACAGTAGTGAACATGTTTGTTTTGAAAGTGCTAAGTATATTAAAAAATGTTTTGAGAAGATTTTATTTGAATTGACACCTTGTTAAACAGGTTATATTCACTCTTTACTAAAATACGATACTAGACTGATGAAAGAAGAGTGTGCAAACCACCTCCCACTATTTATTGACATTTATGTTATCAGATGTGCCCTGGAATCCTCTATCTTTTTTTAACAGAAGAGAAACAAGTGTGAACACTAGAAGACAAGGATTGAGGATATTAATCTGAAATTTTTATTTCTGGCAGTAACAAGCTGTGAGACCTTTGGAAAGCTGTTTAGAATGTTATGTTTGCCCAGAATTATGTGTATCTCTGAAGGAAGTGTTAAGAACAGATTTCTTTTTTTAACTTTTTACTATCTGAAAGTTCTTTGATTCTTTTTCTGCTGGAACATCTATAATAGATGAGAAGTTTTCTTAAACGTTTTTCTTTGATTAAGTAATTCATCAACATGCATTTATTGAAGGCCTTCTATGTCTCAGGGGCTGACACGGGTCTTATGTGTCAAATACCAACCTAAAGATATTTAGAATCTAGTTGAGGTACAGTAAAATAACCATGGGGTAAAACAAAACCCTATGTCATGGGACTTTTAATCAAGTATCCTCTGGCTTCCTAAATGATAATTGCCTTCTTCCCCTCAAATATTTTCCAAATCCCCATCTCCATTAGCGAAGTGTCTTTTCTGTACTCCTTAGAGAGTCAAAATCTACATACAGCCTTTTTGCAAGCAATATCTGTCACAAACTGCTTCCAACAGAGAGATTTCTGACCAGCTCAATTTACAACAAACACTGCCTTTCAAAGAGACTAGCATATTTTTCAGAAAAAAAAAAATAATAAGTTAAACAGTGAGGGTAATAACAAAACCACAGCAGTTGTTGAAATCATTTACCACACTACTTGTTTTGAATTAGCTATAAAAATAATGTCAGAAATATTCATCTCATTTCTTCCTTGTACAGATACTAAAAATATGCATAAATATAGTATATCTACTTGGATCCAATTTTTAAAAAGAAAAAAAATAATAAAGATAGAGCCAGACATTGGAGAGACTGTATCCAGGCATTCCAGTTGTTTAAAGACAATAAATATGTACTCTGTTTCTTTGATTGTTTTTGTTACTCCCCCAAAAAAGGGGAAGTAAGAATTATTTGTTAATTATGTGCTTCCCAAAGATCTCTAGTTTGCAACTATGATTCTCTATCGTAACTTAAGACAATTATGTAGCATTTAAAAACCACTAGATAAACATCTGTGCCCAAGACCTGACTATGCCACAAATATGCTTTGTCACCTTGGGTCTACTTAATTTCACTGAATTTCCAGTTTTTAGTTCATTCATCTATAAAATAAAGGGATTAAACAAGGAATTCTATAATTCTTTCTAGATCTAAATGTTTACCACTCTATTTCAATGGTTTGAAATTTCTTATAATCCAGAAATATACAGATGGTAATTTTAGAATTAAAAAAAAAAATCCCAAAAAACCAGCAACACACACACACGTATTATGATAATTTCACGGAGTCATAAATTCAGTAGTTTATTAATTTCATGTTTGAAACAAAAATTAAAATATCTTTAACATTAAGAGTGGAAGTGGAAATAACATTATATATCTGAGACTGCATAAACAATCGACATAGTAAAGAGGCTTAATTATAATAATCCTCTCCTGATATGTATTTCATTTGAGGTTTTCTGCCATCTACAGCTCTTTTCAGTATTACTGGTGACAGTAGTCACTCCTAGATATTGTATATACATGAATAGTTTATTCTTGTAGGAGATCTGAGTTAATTTCTAGACGGCTGACTTTTAAAAAAATTTAGAACATGTCTATATGGTACACAAATTGCTCACCTCATGCATAGAGCAATGGATTTATCACCAGTGTATGAGCAGACTGTCATCCTTTTTGCTTTGCTGTTTCATTTAAAAAGTTATCAGATCCTCTGGCTTGACAGGGTCAGTTTTGGTTTTCGAAGTCTTGGGCCAAATGTCTACCTGTCTTAGGAAAGCCGTGAGCGTTATGTGTTCCAAAGTCATGGGTGTCTTCATTTAACAAATTATGTAATAATGGCATCTCTTCCTTGATTCAGTTCTGCACTGGTTACTGTTTTTATTATTTTGGAGGAGAGGAGGTGCAAACCTTATTGAATCTCCTGGCTACAAGTTCAACATTGAATAGACGTCTTAAACAAGTAAACCATATCTAGCTTGTTTGTGAGTATATGTGTTTGTGTATGTGTATGTGTATGTAGCTTAAGTGAAAACATTACCATATTGATATCTAGAAAACAAGAATCTATTAGTTATACACTTCTGCCTTGGGAGAATTTTCTTTAATTGAATGCATTCTGTATAGACCATTATAAGCCATTTGTGTCTCCCTACTTTTTTAGACCATTGAGTCAACATGTATGCTACTTTTTAAACCCGATCACACCAAAACAGGACATTTTAAATGTTGTATTCCTTTGGAAACAAACTGTAAAATAATTAAACTATTGTTTTCATGGTAACTTTATTAATAATATCACTTTGTTTAAAATATTTAATCATCCTAATCTAATAACAATACAATTTTATAGTATCCTTTCAAGTTACTCATGCTGTTACTTTCTTTAATAAAAGAAACCTATAAATTTATGGGGCTTCATTTTGGTATTAACTATTATTTTATCATTCTTTTGGTATTTTTTTGTAAATTGATTAACTTATAAGTATACTATCTTTGCTTGACTAGTGGGTTTCTCCAAGTTCAGACTTTGCTATTCTAACAGTTATAGCAATACATAAAGTCTTCACTAATTTTCAGATTAAAGGGCTTATGTTAGATGTGTTATTTTTTCATCTATAAATGAAATAGCATTCTGGTAGATGTGGAAATTATGTAAAGCCTTTGGTCAGACAATTTAACTTATTGTTTAATGGTATAATGTTTATATGATGGATTTGAGAGAAATGGAACAGATAATCCAAAACTTGCTTAAAATGCAGCAGCCCGAGACATTCCCTGTTTCTATGCATTCATATACTAGCAAAATGGTTCTGAAAGTCATTTCTAGTCAAACTAATTGATATTCATTTATTCAAAATCCATTCAATGATTATTTACTGAGCACCTACTCAATACCAGACAGAATTCTAGGCAGTGGATAAAGAGTGGTAAACAAACAGGCATAGTCCCTACCACCATGGAAGATATCATTCAATGGAGAATCCTCACAACACACAAAAAAACCAATAGGTATATAATTAGAAACTGTGATAGATGAAAAAGAAAGCAAAAAACAAAATGGTGGTGAAGATGAGGGTGGTGACCACTTCGGATTGGAAAGTCAGAAGAGACCACTTTGAAAAATTAAATTTAAGGTGAGAACTAAAGGAAACAAGAGATTTTTTGTGTGTAAAATTGAGGAAAAGCTGCTTTAGAAAAAAGGCAGTGTGCGTGTAGAGGCACTAAAGAAAGAGCCCATTGGAGAAACAGAAGGGCAGATGTCACTAGAACGTGGGAGAGGGAGGGGAGCTTGAGATGAGGTGGCAGCAGAGAAGCAGGAGAGCAGATTGTGCAGAAGCTCAAGTTTTTCAAAAGTGAAGTGAGACTCCATCAAAGGGTTTTAAGCTGTAGTGTGACATGATGTTAAAGATCACTTTGGCATTTTGTTGATGGTGAATTCAAGCAAGGAAAGAATGGAGAAGGGTAGAGGAGTGAGGAAACAAATAGTTCATGTAAAAGGTGGTGGTGGCTTGAATTGGGGTGGTAGAGACACAGAAAAGTGGACAGATTTGATTTGAGTTTCTGAAGTTTAATTCATGAAGCTTTGTTAATGATTGATGAAGAAGTGGTAGAAAGAAGAAGACCTTCCAGTTTTCTGATATGAGTGACAGGATACAAGGTGTGCCATTTACTGCGATGAGATTGAACAGTGGGGGTAAGAAAGTTAGGAGTAAAGTCAAAATATATGTCTGGTCACACTAACGTTGTGATGCCTCTGATACACCCAAGTGGGTGTGTTAAGGAACCAGTTAGATACGCTGATCTGAACTCTCAACTTGAGGTTCAAGCTTGGAGGCATTCTAGACAGAGAGAACCAACTTTGCAAAGAACCCCAACTTCTAAGAGTCAGAGCAGTTTAGGTGGAGCCACGAAATGGGGCTCAGCTCAGACCAATATTGTGAGTTCAAGTACATCATAGGCTGGGAACTTGGGATTGTGCATACCTTGGCAAAAGGAGTTCTGTGGACAGATGAGAGTGGATTGTATATTGGAGCTGATTGAAGTGGAAAGAACTTGCTTAAAAAAATATTGAAGAAGTTTGGCTGTTCAATGGGTCAGATAAATGGATAAAAAAAATCAGATGAATAAATAAATCCAGTCAGGAACTGCAGGGGGATATGGAGTCAAAAGGAGAGTTTTGTGGATTTGTTTTAGGTGAAGTGAATGGCTGTACATTGAGGGGAACGATTCAGGAGGGAAAGGTTGGTAATTCTGGAGAAAAGAGTGACTCGGTGTGTCATGTCTTTGACGAAGCCCGAGGAGAAAGGATGCGGAGCACATGAATACAGATGTGGTCCTTCCACATGGTGGCAGAAACCCGGGGAGTTCTCCTGCTCCAGCTGTGTCATTCACTATGTGGTGGCCCACACCAGGCCCTTATTTTTTTTCAATTTGAGGAATTTGTCTCAATAGAGAAAATAATAAGTTCCTATAGTTTAACTTTTGTTTAGTAATACAAAAGGGCATATAGTGAAATATGAGCTTTCCCTTTATCTCAGGTCCTACCCAAGGAAACCACTGCTATAGAATCTAAAGTATTTATTTTGGAAATATTCTGTTCACATACACGAATATTTATGTCTTCTTTAGGTGTATGTGTGTATGTACATACATATATATTTTCTCCATTTTTACTTGTATCAGAGTGCCAGGAAGAAAGAGCTGACCAACATGAGATAATTCGAAGAAAGCTTATTTACAAATGGTGAATTACGAGGGCCACAGGGACCTGCACGGGATCATGTAGGGGCAGCCCAGGGCTAGCAGCAGCAGAGCTAGCACCACTCTTAAGCTCAGAAGGATGAGCGGAGAGCGAGGTTAGAGAACGTTCGCAGGAGTATACAGTGCAACACAGGGCAGACTTGAGAGGAGATGTGACCTTCAGTCAAAGGACACGGCCAGACCGAGGCAACGTCACAAGGAGAGAACCAGGAAAATGAATACTCTGACCTAACGCTTCACCCTTCCTCCAAACTCCTGCCATGAACTCCCATTGGTTAAACCCAGTGTGAAGTCAGAGGGTTAGGATTTCTCAGTGTATCAGCTTCATGGAGCTGAGAGCAGGGTGCAGAAAGATTGAGAGTGATTCTTGGAGTGACAGACAATCCCTCCACCCCCCCACCAAGCTGCATTGAGACATAACTGGTATTTAACACTGTGTGAGTTTAGGTGTACATCATGTTGACTTGATATACATATATACTGTGAAATAATTACTACAATGAAGTAAATTAACACATCCATCACCTCACATGCTCTTTTTTTTTTTTTTTTTTAGTGTGGAGAGAACTTGTAAGATCTACACTCTTAGCATCTTTCAAATATTGTTAACTAGAGTTAACCATAGTGTACATTAGATCCCCAGAACTTCGTCATCTCATAACTGGAAATTTGTACCCTTTGACCACATTCACCTATTAACTGCAACCCCCAACCCTTGCCCCTGGCAACCACCAATCTACTCTCTATGTCTGTGAGTCCAGTGTTTTTAGATTCCACATATACATGAAACCATATGCAGTATTTGTCTTTCTCTGACTTACTGCAAATGGAAGATTTCTGACCTTCATATATCATCATAACCACTTCAGTATTCACATGACAACTACAGCAATCAACATTTAAAACAAAGGAGGCATATTATAAACACTGGTCTATACATCTTGCTTTCTCACACCCACACTATATCTTAGAGATTGCGTCTTGTCAGTACACATAGATCTGCCTTGTCCCTTTGACAGCTTCCAGGGCTTTCATTATATTATTGCCTTAATTTATTAGTGAGTTCCTAACCACGAATATCTTTTTTTCCAGTTTTTAGCTGATATAAATAATGCTGCAGTAGACATTTTAAATATGACTATGTGAAAGTGTACTAGTATACCTGTGGGATAAATTCTTAGAAATAAATTAGCTGGATCAAAATTTGAAATTAATAGACTTTGCCAAGTAACCCTGCAAGCAGTTTACACTCTGATCAGGAGAACTTAAAAAAGGCCTTTTCTTAAGTATCAGAGAGATATCAATGAATCTCACTGAAATTTAATTTATACTTCTTTGATTTTGAATGACATTGAACACTTTTCTGTATGTTTAAAAGTCAAGTGTATTTTGTGTGTGTGTGTGAACAGCCCCCATCCATGCCTTTTGCTCATGTTTTACCTGAATTATTTCCTATTGATTCATAAGGATTCTTTATATCATAAAGAAATTGGCTCTTTGTCTGACATATTAAAATGTTTTCCCAGTGTGTTACTTGTCTTTGAACTTGGTTATGTTTGACCATGCAAGATATCTTTTTTAAATTTTATGTAGTTAAATCTATTAATTTTCACTTTATAGTTTCTGGGTTTTGTGTCTTCATTAGAAATACCTCTTATGGTTACCGATTACAAAATGAACTCCTTCATACTTTATTATTTTTAATTGCCTTTTCATGTTTAAAAGCTTCATCTATGTGGAATTTATTCTGGTGTCAAGAAGTAGGGGACTTTATTCTTTCTCAGATGAGTAGCTGGTTGTCTTTACCATTTATTAAGTAATCCATTTTGCCCACTGATTTAACATGCCACTGTTAATATATTTAATTTATATATGCCGTTGTATTTATTTCTGGATTCTCATTTTTATTCTATTGGTTTTTCTTTCTCTTAATGCACCAACATTAATTTCTACTTATTATAGACCTATTAAGTGTCTTATTATTCACTAGGAATCATCTTACCCTGTTATGCACCAACTTCAGAGTGTTCCTGGCTCTTGTGTATATTTTCCACATACGTATTAGAATTTTTGTGACTTTTATAATTTCTCACTAGGAACGTTTATGCTAACATTCTCCCAACAAGATTTAGGCACATTGAATATCTTCCTCTCTTCCACTTTCTCTCTTGCATCTTCCTCCCTCTTACCTACATTTCCCTGCATAGCCGCTTTCTTTCCTAGGTTATACCTGGCCCTAAACTTTTCTCAGTCTGCCTCTACAATTAGTGAATGAAGACCTAACAGTGAAAGAAACAATCCATGGGTAAGAATTTATGGATAAGAAACATGTATTCAAACTTGAGATACTTAAAACACGTAGCTCAGTGTATGAGTTCCTATTCTGAAGAGAATTTACTTTTCTGACACAGTGTTTCTTATATCTCCTTTTTGTTGTCCTTGTCATTCATTATCTTTTCCCCCCACTAAAGGAGATGAAACTGAGAAAAAACTTAATGACATTTTTTGGAGGAGTACAGCTTACAGCCATTCTAAATTTAGCTCATTTGGGAAACTTTTTTTTTTTTTTAATTATGGGTTTAAATTTAAAAATTACTGTCTTAGGGCTTCCTGGTGGCGCAGTGGTTGAGAGTCCGCCTGCCGATGCAGGGGACACGGGTTCGTGTCCCGGTCCGGGAGGATCCCACATGCCGCGGAGCGGCTGGGCCCGTGAGCCATGGCCGCTGAGCCTGCGCGTCCGGAGCCTGTGCTCCGCAACGGGAGAGGCCACAGCGGTGAGAGGCCCGCGTATCACAAAAAAAAAAAAAAAAAAAAAAAAAAATTACTGTCTTAAAAGTTTTGATAGAGTTTGAAATTTACCTACCTTTAGTTATATAAGAAAAGTTATTGCCTCAAACTGAAAATGTCACTGTCACTGTTTCCTAAACGCAGAATATCAGGCATTTTTAACTGATTTACTTCCAAGTAATCAGCTAATAATACAGTCTCTTTAATCCTTTTGTTCCTTCACAGTCTCATTCTACTTCAGAATTTTACGATATTTTACTTGGGGCATTAAAACAGCTGTTTAGTTGATCTTTTTGCCTTTAGTTTTTCCTCTCCCATCTATCCTGCATATTCTTACTAGTTTAATGTCTACTTATCAAGTAAGTTTATTTTTTAAGAGTCTCCAGTGTCTCTCATTGCTAGGAAAAAAATGTTCTAAATCCCAGAGTTAGTGAAAGTCATCCTGTTAGGGGTCAAAATAATACCATTCCACCATGCATTTCTCTGATGGTCTGGCTTTATTTTCCTGTGGATAAAGTTCAGAATCTCTTGGGAAGTGGATGGACTGGACCTCCTCACACAACATCCAATAAATATTGGTTCTTGTAATTAAACTTCTTACTTAGAAAGCTTAATTAAACAGCACAGATTATTATACATAATAAGAACTCAGTAAATACACATTGAATGAATAAGCAAGGTTATATTCTCCAGGAAAATCCCAAACTTAATAAACAGCACACTCTATGACCTGAACTCAGCCTAGGTTCATAAATTTAATATCTGTTGGTTTGGCTGTTTTCAGTTGTAAGTAATATAAGACAACACATAATGACTTAAACAACAGTAGCCATCAAAAGAAGAATAGATGTAGGGCAACCTCAGGGTAGATTAACTGAAGGTCTGTATTAGTTAGGATGTATTTGCTATTGCAACAAAGACCAAAATAACATAAATCTATTTCTTTTTCATAAAAACATTTGGGTAGGTGGCCCAGGGCTGGCATGTTATCTGGAACCCAGTCTCCTAATAATTTTCCTGTGCCATCCTCTTGTGCTCTGAGACGTCTGTTCCAGGTCTCACCATTATAGTTCTTCACAGGAAGGAGATGAGGACGATGAAAAAAGTACCTGCCCCCTAAATTTAAAAGAGTGTGGAAAATGGTATCTTTAGCTCTTTGTCAAGACATAAGTTCTATTGCTACAGAAGAAGCAGATCATAGATTTGGGGGAACAACATACAACAGGTTAAATGACTTCATTGAGAAAACTGGTTCTTTACTTTTTGTCCCCTGGAGACCAGGATAGTCTCTCTTCCCAAAGCACACAGCCACGTGAAAGAGAGAAGATACCTGAAAATATCAGGGTTATGACAGGAAGGAAGAAAGGGGGAAAGGCTGTTGGTCAGACATCTAAAACTTTCTGCTATAGTCCTCACTCCTGAAAGCACACTTTCTTCTCTAGCCAAATTGGACAATCCATTATTTCATAATCACATTTTACACTAACTCATACTGGTACAGGCCCCTGCTTTCTCCCCATGTGGAAAGGTGCTCCTCCACCTTCCAGGCTAAGCTAAGTCTATATTTCTTTTCAAAGATGAACTTTTCCATGAAACTTCAGTATACTCATACAGTAGTGGTATATTACCTTAATCCTGTACCAATGTTTTTAATATTAAGCATAGAGAGACCTAACTTGCTAATTACATTTTAAAAAATGAATACAATTTCTTAAGGACAAAACATGCTTTATTCTTTGTTTTTCCATAGTTGGTTTTACAGTAACTGGAGCAGGTTCTGATTATAAAGAGCTTACTGTTATTTAGTTAGATTAAATACAGTTGTACCTGGAAACAGGTAAAAGAACTAATGATCTTGCATCTCTCTATCCTCCTATGAGCCTATGATCTCTTAAAAGTGTTACATTCATAAAATTTGGGGGAACATGTTGTAAAATTATAACAAAATAAGTTCACATTTATTATAATAGAAATTATTTTTAAGATGTTTATATTGTAAGGCTAAAATTAATGATTTATATGGTTAGTGTAAAAATGTACAATTGTTAGATAGATATGGACCAAAGATACTTGATGATTTATAATGGAAATTTGGGGCATAATATAGGAGGTATCGTAAATATATCTGCATTTAAATATTTCCATAAATAAATGCTTGTTGAAGGAACACCATCAATATAACATTAGTTTTTCTTTTTTTTAATTTAATTTTTTTTATACAGCAGGTTCTTATTAGTTATCTATTTTATACACATCAGTGTATACATGTCCATCCCAATCTCCCAATTCATCCCACCACCACCCCCTCCCCCTGCCGCTTTCCCCCCTTGGTGTCCATACATATGTTCTCTACATCTGTGTCTTGATTTCTGCCCTGACTGGTTCATCTGTACCATTTTTCTAGATTCCACATATATGCGTTAATATATGATACTTGTTTTTCTCTTTCTGACTTACTTCACTCTGTATGACAGTCTCTTGGTCCATCCATGTCTCTATAAATGACCCAATTTCGTTCCTTTTTGTGGCTGAGTAATATTCCACTGTAGATATGTACCACATCTTCTTTATCCATTCGTCTGTCGATGGTCATTTAGGTTGCTTCTATGACCTGGCTGTGGTAAATAGTGCTGAAATGAACGTTGAGGTCCATGACTCTTTTTGAATTATGGTTTTCTCAGGGCATATGCCCAATAGTGAGATTGCTGGGTCATATGGCAATTCTACTTTTAGTTTTTTAAGGAATGTCCATACTGTTCTCCGTAGTGGCTGTATCAATTTACATTCCCACCAACAGTGCAAGAGGGTTCCCTTTTCTCCACACCTTCTCCAGCATTTGTTGTTTGTAGATTTTCTGATGATGCCCATTCTAACCAGGGTGAGGTGATACCTAAACATTAGTTTTTCTGGTTATACAGCTATGAAACTAACTTATGTAGTAATGAAATACTAAATTAGTTGCTAAATTATGATTACTTCTCTATATAACTTCAGTTTGAACAGAAGAAATATAAGGCAGTAATATATACTCCATGGAGAGTATGCCTTCAAATAAAATTAAAATCTAATTAGAGTGAGAATAAAAGTGCTAAAATATTGTTGAGATTGATATTGAAGATAATGCAGAAGAAAACTCTGCCTTGATAGTGGAAATAGCTCTGAGAGCCAGGAGTATGAAAAATAGCATTTAAGAAACCAAACTTTCTAATTGAATTTCTTGCCTTGATAAGCAAAAATAAAATTGGGAGCCGAGATGAAGGGGAAAAATCATAAATTCAGGAGCTCATTTATGCAGAGATGGTAATTTATAAATTCCAATCGTTCACAAAATCCTACAAGTAACCTGCAGTTTTCCTTTCTAAAGTTCAGAACAAGGCGAATGCAATGTCTAAGTATAAAATTTGTACTAATTTAAAAGCAAATTAAGTTTCCTAGTATTGGTCTCTCTATAAGAACTAAGAAGGTGGGAAACCTCAGCTGACTCAGGTTGAGAACAGGGAACTTCATTTTAAGGTGAAATGAAACTGCCTTTATAGTCAGTGATCACTTTCTATGAATTCCATGAGGTCTACAGTCTGATTCTGAAATGATTAAACCTACTAAATGAGGTTTAAAAAAGATTACTGAAAGATTATTATGTTGTCACTCTGAATGCATCATATTAAAAATTGGTAGGAGAGCCTATGAAAAAAGTACAGTCTCAGGAGAAATGGCAGCATAGATCAAATTTTCCCTTTCCACGTTCCATCTCCCCTCTGTGCCCTCCGTTCTTGGGCTGTTTCTTCTCTTGGTGTGCTCATTTCTTTGAGATCCTACCGCAGTGAACTGGAAATCCCTAGAGACTTGTAATTAAAACCACAGTTCTCTGTCCAGCTGCATAAGTAGCACCAAGGAGCGTCTCAGACTCCACCCCAGACCTAAGGAATCAGAATCTTCGTTTTAACAAGATGTTCAAGTGATTCCTCTGCACAGAAAATTTTGAAAAACACTGCTTTTGCATACCAGTATCTTGGGATCTTAGTAACAGCTAGCTTTCCTGATAAACACTCCATGGTTAATTGTGATTAGGTTTTGTGGGAGCCTATTTCTGAAGCCGTGGTGCTGGCACTGTGGATTTTACATTGGGTTCTCCAGAACCAAATGTAGTTGTAGGGGGTAACACAAAGATTTGATTTGAATTTTATTTAAAACTATCTATTTTATGGGCTTAAACAGAAGAGCTAACTAGACATTTCTCCAAAGAGTACATACAGATGGCCAACAGGCACATGAAAAGATGCTCAACATCACTAATTATTATAGAAATGCAAATCAAAACTACAATGAGGTACCACTCACATTGGTCAGAATGGCCATCATGAAAAAGTCTACAAGTAACAAATGCTGGAGAGGGTGTGGAGAAAAGGGAACCCTCCTACACTGTTGGCTGGAATGTAAATTGGTGTAGCTACTATGGAGAACAGTATGGAGGTTTCTCAGAGAACTAAAAATAGAGTTACCATATGATCCTGCAATCTCACTTCTGGGTATGGCTCTGGACAAAACTATAATTCAAAAATATTCATGCACCCTTATGCCCATAGCAGCACTATTTACAATAGCCAAGACATGGAAGCAACCTAAGTGTCCACTGACAGATGACTGGATAAGAAAATATGGTATATATATATATATGTGTGTGTGTGTGTGTGTGTGTGTGTGTGTGTGTGTGTGTACACACACACACACACACACATACATTCATATATACACATATATACATACACAATGGAATACTACTCAGTCATAAAAAAGAATGAAATAATGACATTTGCAGCAACATGGATGGACCTAGAGATTATCACACTAAGTGAAGTAAGTCAGAAAGAGAAAGACAAATACCATATGATATCACTTATATGTGGAATCTAAAATATGACACAAATGAATTTATCTATGAAACAGACTCATAGACATAGAGAACAGACTTGTGGTTGCCAAGGGGAAGGAGGGATGGGGAGGGATGGTTTGGGAGTTTGGGGTCAGCAGATGCAAACTATTATATGTAGAATGGATAAACAGCAAGGTCCTACTGTATTCCACAAGGAACTATATTCAATATCCTGTGAGAAACCGTAAAGAAAAAGAATGTAAAAATGAATGTATATACAGTATATGTATAACTGAATCACATTGCTGTACAGCAGAAATTAACACAACCTTGTAAATCAACTATACTTCAATAAAATAAATTTTAAAAATAAATAAAACTATTTTAATTTTTAAATACTGTAGAGAAAAAGAAATACAGCACCTTCAAAGTGCTTTGAAGACTACCAGTGCATTCAGTTATGCTGTCAGATTAACATTTTTTAGATTTGAAATAAAATTTCTTCCACCATCCCCGTTTAAGTAATTAGTATCCATAGACTAAAAAGTGAGCTGCTACAAACAAATGTGATACAATTTTCAGTTTCTTATAGTTGTGAATACCAATTTTCTCAATGCTTTGCAATTAAAATCAAGTATAGAAATAAAAGAGATACTCTGGGTAAAATAAAACTGCACCTGTCATCCATAACCGTGGATAGAGTTGTTGCATCCATCCAAACAACCAGTCTGTTCATACTGATTTTATATTAAGTAATTGTTATATATTTGAATTTCCAAAATACAGCTTTTCGGTTCTAAAGCATTTTGGAAAGCATTGCCACAACGGAAAGGATGATTCCAGCTGAAGGAGTCTCTAATAACAGGGCTACCTCAGAACAGAGTTAATTGAATGCATCACTTCTTCCGGAGCCCTTCGATCACAACAAATTGACACCTGCCAACTTCTCCCCGTATGTTCCTAATCCTGGTCAAGTAGTTTTCCAGTCGTGGCAGCAAAGTCATTTTGATTAATTTTTTGATGTGAATCAAACTTTCAAGCTAGCACATGCTATGAAACAAATTATACATTTCCTGTGCCGTACTAAAATAATTAGTTCACTAGAGCAAGAGTCTGGATTTAAGACTAAAATCGTACATAGGAATATTCTATATATCTCACAGTAAAAGATATTTTCTCTGAAATTACTTCAGTTCCTTGATGTAACTTTCTAACGTTGTGTTCATCCATTCCTTCAGTCTGTCAATAGGCATTTACTGAATGGGCTATATGCCTTGTCATGCTAAGAATCAAAAGATCAAAATCTCTCACTGCGGAGTCTCAGTTTAGAAGAGACAGATGCTCAAACACATAATTACTGAACAATATGAGGATGGTATATTGGACATATACAAATGGTTCCATTAGGAGTACAAGAGAAGAAATAAATAATTAGGAAGGGGGAAGCTAGGTTAATTCAGATTTTATTTTGCTTGGTAACTGGTTCTAACTTTTTTAATATAGTGATAAAATATTATGGTTTGAAATTATATTTGAATCAATTTGATTTAGAAATAAAACATTTCTCACCATTAGGAATTAAAATGCCAGTAATCAACATAGGGATAATGTCAATTTAAAAAGATAAATATTAAGAAACAAACATTTAAAATAAAATATTAACATTTTATTTAAATAAAAGATCATTTTTAAAGAAATAATACTGAATTTTATAAATATTCAGTTAACCTCACTTGACTGTTATATGCTTAAGTGCACACCAATATTTTTTTATCATTTTGACGTGGATTTTCTCATTTGTGCATTATTTAGAGCACATTTAGATTCCAATCTGGTTTCCCCTAGAGACTCAGTACACTCTGTACTACTTCCCCTGAATTAATTGATATAATGAGCTGATGTAAATTACTTTCACTATTAGGCTGAGTTACTGTTAACCCACAACAATTTAGGAGGTAAATATACCACACAAAGACATACAAGTACTGAAATCCCAGATTAAGTATCAAAGATGATTTTTAGCTTTATGTAATTTTGGAGTGTCTGTATCATTGCTTCCCCACATGGTCTGGAGAATCAGGACTCTTGGATATAAATGCCTTCTGCTAAGGCCTATTCCTGGGCACCTGTAGAGGGAAATGGCTCTGGCAATAGACCCGAACCACCTTGGGCCACCCACCCACTGATCATGGTTCTAACTCTTCCTTCTTGCTTTCTTGCTTCCTCTGCTGGGAACAGTTTTCAATATTTTAATTATAAAAATTGAACTTCTCTTTTTAAGGCCCAAGCGAAATGCTCTAAGCTTGATTAAGCCCTTTGTTTATAGTCTACCCATAACTACTCTGGTCTCTGCATCTCTGTACGTTTCATATCACTCTGATGATGGATCAGGTTCTGCCTAGTACTGTATCTCGCATGAATCTTATCCCCCACCCCCATCTCCATGTAGGTTATAGAGTCTTTGGAGAAGAAACATCTTTGTAGCCTGGATAACACCAAGTCCAAATTCATATGGAATAGAACTGCCTATTAAATGTAGGGTGAATTTTCCATCCCACCTCCTGAAAATCCAACATTATGCTCTCTTATGTTGTATTTTCTCCCCTTATAATGTTCTTCCTCTTGTTTTCTTCTCTTACCATCTTGTCCTCCTAGGCTTCAGCTCTTGAAAGGCAGTGAATAGACTCTTATTCATCTTCTATTTCCCACAGTGCTCAGTAATTGTTTGTTGCATGACTAAAGGTTTGCAAAGAGTTGTAGAGGAACAGCATTCCTATATAAGAAACAGAGTTCCATGCCAAACTGGGCTATGCCCTGCTATGGTAGTTTTAGGCATGGCTGATGGTAAGTCAAGAACGGGGGATGGAGAATACTATCTCTGAGGCCAGTCCTATTCTTTTCTGCAGCAAGACCCTACCAGGGCTTTATCATTATTGGTGTTCAAAGTGTGGCTCTCCATCGAGCAACCTGTGACCCACTATTGTGGGTTCTGCCTTTTTGATCTGGGTGGACTTTTCTACTTTAGAGAGTTTCCTATTCAAAGCTAGAACTCTTTTGTGAATGCTAATACATAAGAAGAAAATAATTTGTGCTGTTGAAACAGGAGTTTTCCAGAACAAATTCCAGTGTCACTATTGCTAGAATACAGGCAGACTATAAAACAGTGCCCTGCAAGCAGTGGTTCAGATATCCATAGCTCCTGTTTATTGGCCTTCTATTTCTTGCCTATTAATTATCTACTTTATGAACATTACCTCCTAATCTCAAAAGTATTGGGCTGTCCAGAAAGTTCATTTCCATAAGATGTTAAGGAAAAACCAAATGAACTTTTTGGCCAACCCAATACTTAGCAGATAGGGATAATTACTCCATTTTTCAAATGAGAAAATTGAGGATCAGAAAGGTTATATTACATCATCATAACTGGATATTAAGTAAATAAAAAGACAAAGATTTGAACACAAAACCTGCATTTTTCCCCCATATTATACTTGCTGCCTCCTTATAAAGGTGGCTTTCATTAGCCGGCAGGGCATGGGAGGAGAGGTAAGGAAGACTTAGAAATCTCTTCTTATGAGGCTAGTATATTCTCATTGCCATGGCATTGTTTCAGAAAGTCATACTGCTATAAAAAAAATACTCAGCATTACCCCTTTCTGACTTGGTACTATTGGCCTTGATAAAGGATAGTACAGGAAAAAAGATGGCTAATGTTTTGTCTCTCACCAGGAGGAAATTTAGCTAGTGTCTGCTTTTTTTGCAAAAGGAAAATAAAATGAATCTGTGATGTGCAAATGAATCTCTCAACTGTTTGTTAATTTCTACTGTTTACTCAAAAATGGGAAACACCAAGCCTGTGATACATCATCTTTTGTGCGCTTGGCACCTTCCATTATGAATCATATTAATCTGCTTAAACTAACAAGGATTAATTGCCTTGGTAAGGCAATCTGGCATTGAAATGATATATTGCCCAGACAGCTTGGAATTTAGCCACTCATAAATCTCATTTGTTTGTTGGTTTATTTCTGTTTGTCTCTTTCTCTGACAGATGTGTTCCCAATCATTGTGAGCATGGTGGGAAGTGCTCGCAAACATGGGACAGCTTCGTATGCACTTGTGATGAGACGGGATACAGTGGGGCCACCTGCCACAACTGTGAGTGCCAATTTATCTCACTTTAAACTTGTAATTGCATGAGAATCCTGATCTTCAGCTATGCTTTAAAACTCAGCAACCTGAATAATCCACATAGTAAATCACTTGATTCTGAAGAACCCAGATTTCACTGTTGCTTTTCTAGAATAGTATTCTAGTTGTCAAAATATATTCTCTCAAGCCTAATGACTCAAAAAGAAGGACCAACGTTTCCAAAGCTCCATAAACATGTAGTTGAGATTGGAATGCCGCTTTTGGATGTGGCTTTATGTGTCTAAGCCACATCTGTCTGGATAGATTGTTTGGAAAATTGTGTTAGTGTGATATCTCTGACTGGATACTCATTTATCAATTCATCAGAGAGGCAGACAGAGTGTAATTTGAACATTTAGTTTCTGGATGATAGTTGTCTCAGCGCTCTTTTAGAACTATTTGGCCACATTTTTTAGATCAGGAAAATGAGCTGGAAAGTGGAAGAAAGTCCATTGAAGTTGTATATGTAAAATAAAAATGCAAGAAGGCAAATTTTTTTAAATATTAAAAAATTGAAAGTAGCATGCAAAAATGTCTTTTGGAACACAGATGTGCCTTGTTTTACATAGTAGCTTTTCCCTGAAAAATTAAATAAAAATTATTATTTATAATTCAAAGATTATTAAAAAATGAATATTAACTTTATAATTATAATGTTAATTTTCCAATAATGCATAGCACTTTTGAAGACAGATTTGCCATAAAACATATAGTTGAAAGAAGAAGGTCATCTCTTTTATGTAGCATGAGTGTGTGTGTGTGTGTGTGTGTGTGTGTGTGTGTGTGTAAGGAGGAAGGAGGAAAGAGATTCAGTCTTCTTCAATCTTCTCTCCGTATGAAAATCTAATATCTAAATCTTCTAAGTATACAGAGTGCTTTCTCTTCATTTCACTTTTAGAAAATAATAACAAGCAAAATATTATTAGATTTCTGGAGACAGTAAAAATGTAATACCATTCTCTGAGACTTTTCATATCATTATTTGTAGTAATGTACAATAACACATTGAGTTCAGCATATATTGTAAGACCTCAACTAAGAAAAAAAATTTGTAATTTATTTTATTGCACTTATTAATTTGTTTAGGAGGATATTTTAAAAAACCAAGAGACAAATAGAACTAGAAAAATTAACATTAATAGGGCGATATAAAAGAGTTAAAAGAGACACTTAGTAGATTCATCATCTCTACAGTATTTATATATAGATATGTAAAAAAGTATTTTAATGAATAAAGAACCAAAGTGATTGATATTGAAATTAATTAGAATTAAGGAGTTATGGCTAAAATTGTACCCTTCCAATCACATCAAAATATTAACTTTCATCATATGACATTCATTGTATGATACATAATACTTGAGCTAAGTAACTTAGATGAAACAAAGTACCTTTACTCCACTAGTAGAATTTATATAATATGTTATAAATACTACCTTTAACTATCACAATCTTGTTTCTGAGAATGGAAATTCTAACTAAAGGAAAGAACAAGAAATTGGTGGTGGTTACAAGTGTTTCCTATCTCAGTGACCACTTTTATATTTAATGTAAAAGCAAATAATTTTTTTTATAATTGCTTCTTTCATTGAATACACAGCAAAGAAAAAGACATTTAAACATATTAAATTAAAAACAGTTTAAAATATATGCCAGTAGTTGAATAGTTGAGTGTTGTTTTTTTTTTTTAAGAGTTAACAACTCCAAGTATTAGAAATGTCCTAAGTGTGGTTAGATTTGGCTCTTGTGGGAAGTGATAAATGTAAAAGAGGGAAATGATCTCTTCCCTGCTTCTTATTCTACTCTTCTTTTATTTAATTTTTGTGTGTATGAATATAGAGTCATTCATTTTAACAATGAAAGCCTGAGTGCTCGTTGTGTTCCCCAAATAAGGCTAAAATGTTGAAAATCGTGTTTGTGCATAAATAGAGGTTAGAAGACCATAGTGCAGAATTCAAGAAAGGATTGATTGGACACAATTTTGTTGTGAAAAATATATCTTGTGGGTTGTAGAAGGCACATGCTTCCAAATAAGCTAAAAGACTTGATATATCTGTTAGTTACTCCCATGAATTAGTTAAAAATTGGGAGGGTCTGGCCCAGCACATAATACTGTGAAAATTATATAATATATGCTATTCAGTTTGATACAGAATGAACAGTTTGGCATTTGTACGTAGTCAGTGACTGCATGGGCTTCTGATGCTGCCTGTGAGGTCACCACGCGGGGTGCCTTTGCAGGAAGTCATTCTCTTCTCTTGGACTTCCTTAATTCCTCTGTTGACTAAATGCCTCCTGAGATCTCTTACAGTTCTAAAATCCAAGGAGCTGAGACTTCTCGTTGCTTATTCTGTGTTCTGTGGTTTTGACCTTTGTTAGCATTATTACATTTTTACCTCATTATTTTCAGTGAAAGACCAAGTGTCCCTTTTGTAAAGGAACTATGGTAATTTTAAAATAGCACTAGTTTAAAAAGGTAAAGAACAGCTAACTAAAGTCTGAAGTTTAGTAAAACTAAATATTTAGGAGAGCTTCAGACATTACAGTTAGGCTGCTAAGTGTCTAACACATTTTCTTCCTTGGTCCGGAGCTGGCTGGGATGAGAAAGCTATTCCTTGTGTGATTGTCCCGGCTGGGTTGTAGTCCAAGATGGAGGCTCGAAGCCCTTCTTTGACACGTCACACTGCCTGAGTTTGAACTTGGACGACTTACTTGTAATTGTGGGCACTAAAACCATTTGAGCTTCATTTTTCTCCTTTGTGAAATGAGATTAATAACAGCACCACCTCATAAAGCCATTGTGAGATTAAATGAGATGATTTGTGGAGAACACTGAGAAGGGCTTTAGCATATGTTAGTACTCAGTAAATTATTGCCACTTCATCCCATTCAGAGCAATCATCCCTTTGCTCTGAATTTCTATACAAATAGTTGTCCATATCACACAATTTGTCACTTAATTTCATGCTACCGTTCACTGTTTGCTATCGTTTCCATGGCAGATTTGAGCTTGAAGTGAATGATCGGTTTCCATAGGGTTTTGTTTTTCCAGAAGAATTGAAGAACATTAAAAGTGATCTGGGTATGTCCTAGACCTGTTTGTTTATTTGTTGCTTATACATGGAGGAACTAATTTTCAAGTGAATTCTATACAGGGCTCAGATGATTGTCATTTACAAACCACTCCCATGAGGAGACAGGGTGTCATCCTTTGGGTGAGGAAATCCTACAAGAAAAGCCACAGATTGCAGGAAAGGGAGAGACAGTTTTTCGTGTTCAAAAACTAAGGAGATGCAAGAGGGAAGAGATATGGGAACATATGTATATGTATAACTGATTCACTTTGTTGTAAAGCAGAAACTAACACACCATTGTAAAACAGTTATACTCCAATAAAGATGTTAAAAAAAAAAACTAAGGAGGCTAGTTTGTGAAAAAACGCAAATACATTACATTCTTGCAGTTGCATATCTTTAAAATTTCCTTATGCAGGTATTCCATTCTCAATCAATTTCTAAGAACTGACTAGTAGCATATCAAAATATAAAATCATGACACAGAGACACAGAGGGTAGACTGACCATGTTAAATAGTTTATTTGCTTTGTTACATTGACTTCATTCTCCCCAAAGTGTAAGAATTTGTCTTTATTTTGAGCAAAACTTCATGTTTATAGCTACAGTATTTTTCTCTTAGTGGTGATAGATAGACCCTTTTCAGTAGAGCTCCAAGCTCACATTCCAACACCTCAAATGCTTTTTAGGATCTAATTATCATCTCATTTTTTTCACATGTGTTCTTTACACTTCATAATTATGGCTCTGGTTTACATAAATTAATTAAAAAACCTATCCCTTATCCCAGGGCTTAGCAGATATTTTTTTCTCATGCTGCTGGGGTCTATCTTTGACCTCAGTCATACTTACATATACTATTAGTCCCCTATATAGACCTGCCCTAAAAATCCCCAGGATATCCTCAATAATATGAAACCTTTTCACGATTTTTACAAGTGCAAGAGGATATTTGACAAATATAAGCAATATTTGGGGTGGAACTCTATAAGAATTACTAGATGCCAGACCTTCATTCTGAGAGAAAATATTTTCCAGATATCTTTTTATTAAAGGAGGGACTTTCACCTTGCCCAGATATACAGACATGACTGTTTCCAGAGGAAGTAGGAGGAGGTAAGTTAGATGACCTATGAAGATCTCTTCCAATTTTAAAATTATGTGATTTCTGAATTCTGAAATACTAAGAAGAAACAGGGATTGATGTTGCCACAGAAATGCAAAAGTAAATTTTTCACCAGCCAGTTTTAGAAGAACAATTGAAATTTAAAAGGAAACTATTCTACATTATGTAGTCCGGAACTATGACTCTGGGTCTATAACTTTGTAAACCGTAAATTATACCGCACCTTATTACTGCACGCATGAAGAGTGAAGTGGATTTCAATAGCTCACACCATGTTATTTATAATCCATTATACACATAAGTAACTTAATTCAAAGCATAATTTTTTAAAAAGAAATTTTTCCTACCTGCTGAAAGTCACATTAACCTAGGGCGTAAAAACATAGATTTATTGGCACAAGGAAGTATGGTCCCCCCCATCCATTTGGAACTACCACAAACTTAGACACCAATGAAGACAACTTGGAATTTGACCATTGCTACCAAAAAAAAACAAAAACAAAAAGGGCAGTCATTGGGTAGAATCATGGCCTTATGGAATTGGAATCCATCCTTCAGCTGAAAGTTCAATTGGCTTACAAGGTCCTACTTGGTATGGCTGTGTCTTTAACCTGGTTTTCGGCCATACGCTTCCTCCCTGTCTCCCCTCTAGTCCCACTGGCCTCCTTTCAATTTTCCATACTTGCGTGGTACCCTCGAACTGTTCCCTCTCCCCTCCCACTGCCACGACCACAGGACTTTTGCACATCCTCCCTCTCTGCTTTGCTTGGTATGTTCCTAGTCATCCTTCAGATCGCAGCTCAGTAGTCACCTCCTTAGGGAAGCTTTCCATGAACCTGTAATTAGGTCAAATCCTCTTATTTCAAGACATATATCTTCCTCTTAGCCTTGGTGATGGCTGTGATTTTGCATTTATCATTTGTGATTCTTTAATAATATCTGTCTTTTCCACTGGACTATAATATCTGAGAGGAGATAGTGCCAGGTTCTGTCCACCATTTTATCCCCAGAACCCACCCAGCATATAATATGTGCTCAGTGAATATGCACTGAATCTAAGAGTGAATAAATTACAGATAACCTAAGAAGCATCAAGAGCTTTTTAAAGTCAACATCCTTTATCCAAATTTATGAAGGTTGTAAAGCTAAGAAGAGAGAGTAAAGCCAAAGGGAAAAAAAGAAAACAGAAAAAGGACGGTAGAGAATAGAAGATGCATTAATTCAAAGCAGAGGGCGCAGTGATAGACATGACAGCACAAACAATCACAAGAGGTGTAGAGTTTTAAGAAATTATATGGACAGATTCAGTATATGTGCACACAAACCCACACGTTTCAAATAATCTTAGAGGAAAATATTGCCATGTTAAGACACCATTCGTTAAAGTAACTTGTGAGACTATATATATAGTAATATATAGTAATAGTGGCAAAATAAGTTGGAATGACAACAAAAGATCTTAGATAACATAGTGCCGTCAACTCCTGTGCTGGCTGATTGTATGAGCTGTTCTAAAATAAATATAAGAGGGAGGGGATATGGGGATGTATGTATATGTATAGCTGATTCACTTTGTTATACAGCATAAACTAACACAACATTGTAAAGCAATTATACTCCAATAAAGACGTTAAAAAAAGTTATATTAACAGGATTTGAACTTACACACACACACACACAAAAAATAAAATAAAATAAAATAAATATAGATGTGTTTAAATATTGACCATCTAGTGAATGATAAAAAACTGTTTAAACTTGGTATGAAATTTGAATAAGATGAACATAATCCTTTGATTTATCATGTAATATTATGTGTGTGTTCTTAGTACAGTAGAACTGTGGAAAGGGAAAAGAACTCAGGGTTTGAAATCAGGTATCTACTGTGAAACCCTCAGGCTATCTGGCCAGCCTTCTTCCTTCATCAGCTGAGCATGCCTAGTGTAGGGCTGTACCCTCTCCCATTCCTCCAGCCCTCTTAGGGCATTTGTGGATTCCACCTACACCCCTGGAGGGTGAAGTCAGCTCTCCCATTACATGCTGTTAGTTACAGGTCACTAACAGCAATTAAATGAGAAGCACTGAGTTTAATACACTTCCTCCTTGCCTCCTTTATTTCCCCCTCTGGGCTGCCTTGGCTTTGTGTTTTGACAATCACTTAACCTCTGTGAACTTAAGTTTCCTCTGGGAGGTTCAATGAAATATTGCCTCTTAAAGTGCTTTGTAAATATAGAAAGCATCCTGGATCTTGTTGTAACTTTTATTGTACTGCGAAGTCTTAAAAAACAGCCAGCCAAATTTTTGTCTGCTTGTAAGTAGCTTAAGGATACAGAGTACTGTTACAGTTGATTCTCAAAGAAAAGATCAGAGAGTGTCTAAATATTTTAGCCAATACTCATTGAGAAGATAAAAGGCTGTATTGGCAAATATAATGGCTACCCAGGCTGATTTAGATGAACAGGGTGAATCTGCTGTTTCTAATCTAGACATGGCATTAAGTAGCCAGACTGTGCCTCTTTGTTAGCAAGTGAACAATTGCCAAATTCTTCCAATTTTACCTCCCTCTCATCTCCCTGTTCCATTCCTACACCATGAAGTACTTCATATGCTCAATGTGTCCTTGTCATTAAAGAGTGACTATGGGGTACAGCTGTCGGGCCGCGGGACACCAAGATTCTGATTCTCACCGTCAGTTATTCATCCCTCAGCATGTTGAGAGCTGATCCTGTGCTGCATATAGGACAGGTGTGGAGTATGGAGACGGGAATCAAACAAGGCAGGGACACTAGAATAGAGTGTTGGACAGCCTCCTCCAAAGAAGTGCATAGTTTCATTAAAAATAAAAGTCCCTATAATCTTAATTCATTTTCATATCCCTGGTTCATTGGGATTGTGAGCTGAGGGTAAATAGTACCATGTGCTTACCTTTTACAGTCTAGGTTGGTAATTTTCATGTTTACAAAATATGTATAAATGTAATTACATGGGAAATTATTTAATGTTATATCACAAATTCTTTATGGTTTTAAGCAATCGTGTCATCTTTTCAGAGGTTATTATCAGATTATTTACTTGTTTATTTCTGCTTTTTGTCTTATCAGATTGGCAGAGAGAAATCAGGGTGAGGAGGCTGCAGCTTCAGCATGGTGCTGGGTGGAGAAAGCAGTTCTCAGTAGAATATGTACAATTACAATATTAGCAAGCTCATGCTTGGTTGTGTGTATTCTCTAGCTGAGAAGCTCACATTCTTACTAGAACTGGAGCATTTGGGGAAAGAGGAAAAATGACAAGTGCTGTCACTTCCTGAAATCACACTTATTAGGAAAAGAAACAATCATCCCAGCATCTCCTTGGCTCACATTCTCACCTGGCCTCTGTAAATAAAGTAACGCGTGGAGACAAGTGGGGAGTGTTATCTGTGTAGAAATGTTGGAAGGGGATTTAGAGGCCATTCTCTCTTTCAGCTCCAACCAAGTAAATTACACTGGATTAAAATAGTGCAGGTCATTTGGAGAAACACAGCCCAAGCACCTTTCATTTCTAAGGCATCCCAAATTTCAAATGAATCCCCTCTTTCATGCCTTGCTTTGGAAAGATGGCTAAGATTAAACATAGAAAGAAAGGATTTAATTTCAGTTTTACAAAGACTCTTTCAATAGTTTCAAAACTACATCTTTCTCTTTGAATAAAGAGCCTTTGCAAAAAGTTGATCTGCAAATGCATATTGAAAAGCAGACTGCTCTACCAACAGAGGAGCTGTGAACCTGTGAACTTCTCAGAGGTGATAAAATGCCAGAGCCAGGTCTTGAAGGAGTTGACATTATTCATTCAGCTCCCCTGTGACTATCTCATGGAAGGTTCAGAGTGAGGAGAAAAAGGGATAGAAAACACCCACCTCTGCACCTTTGCCAAGTTCCATTAGGGGGTAGAAGTCTGAGGGAGGGAGGGCTGTTTAATTGAAAGATAAGGAGGGAAACTTCTGAGATGTTTATATCCACTCAAAACACAGGAAAGGAGAATTAAAGTTAAAAGCACTGTGTGCCTCTCCTTTGATCTATCTGACTTCTCCCAAATCAAACTTTTTTTTTTGCTTTCATATTGACATTAGTCACGGTGTTCCTATTGCAAGTCTTCAGCTTTACAAGCTTGGTGTATAGGAGTATCTCTAACCCATAGACAGTTTCAATTCACTCAGTAATATTATGTCTATTTTGTATGCAGCACACTATGTGGATGCCGAAATACAGACAAGAGCCCATTTCCTTATGAAGTGGATGAGGTAGTTAGAAAAGGAAGCAGGACAAATATTCAGGAAACATTACTATATTAGTAGATGTTTATGTGCCAAACTGGTGTAAAGGCTAAGGAGAGAGAAAACAATGCAACCGAGATGGTCAGGAAGGGTTCAAGGAGGAGCTGAACCCTGGCTAAATTCTTTGGTTTGGGGAGAATGAAGATTGGGACTGGCAGGGTCCAAGGCAGAGATAAACATGGAGTGTGGCGAAGCGCTCCGGTGAGGAGACCCAGCTTTGCATCCCCAGACCTCACGGGGGTGCCCACTGCGAGTTTTGCATGCCCTAGGATCCTGGGGAAGTTGCTAAATCTCCCAGATTAGCACCGCCCTGTTTGGTGTGCTGCAGCCAGGATTGTTAAGTATTCAGGAACTTTGTGAGCTGCTTGTTAAAGCTTGGTGCCTTGAACCAGTTACAGTGGGGGAATTTAGCCCATGGAACTCGACACACCCTACAAATACAAACTCTTTTTTATTTTTTTTTGTAAAACTGGTTTACCAGAATATCATTATTAATAAAATGAGAATAATAGTATCTACCATCAGTATTGTTGTGAAGGGTACAGATGATGTGTAAAATGTCTACCACAGTTATCATCAACACAGGTGATTCTCCAGAGATGATTCATCGCTCATTTTTACCGTGAAACAAATTTACTTTTATTCTTTGGACGAAAAGAGTTGAGTTTTCCGCACCAAGTCAATCCATAAATGACTTTAAAGTCTGCCTAACAGACTATTGGCTTACAATGATCTCTGAACTAAGGAGAACTTATAAGACTACTGAACAATGTCTGGAGAACATTTATAAAGAACTATTGGATTACGTGGCGTCACTTCAACAGTCAACGTTTCTTTTACTGAAAGTGACAGAAATGTTTTTGCGTTACTAAAGTTTGCCTCAGCTGTTTAGGATGTAATATAATGTTAGGCAACAACTGATGAAGACAAAACTAATTTTAAGGTTACTTTGTGGTTGTTAACCTAAATCTAAAGAATGAGAAGCTTTCTTCCTTCAGGAACTTGTCCAGCTGTGACCCAGCTGTGTCAAATTTATACTCCTTAAATTTCAAGACACCTGGCTTTGTTTGCCAAGCTCTTTGTGAAAAAACTACTCAATAATAAATCTCGTGATGTTTTTATTATTAATTTTTATTGAACTATTGTTGCTTTACAGTGTTTTGTTAGTTTCTTCCTGTACAGCAAAGTGAATCAGTCATACATATACATACATCCACTCTTTTTTAGGTTTCCTTCTCATTTAGGTCACCACAGAGCATTGAGTAGAGTTCCCTGTGTTACACAGTAGGTTCTCATTAGTTATCTATTTTGTACATAGTAGTGTATATATATCAGCCCAAATCGTGGTTTTTTTTAACACTCACATGATGAAAAACTGAAGAATGCATTATTGGTTGCTGTTTCTATCTTTACAAAATGGTGGTGAACAAAGAGCTCTCTGCATTTCTTTTCTTATTATTGTTGCATTCTGCTTTTCTTCCTCCTTTCTACTCCCTCCTGGCAAAAGTGTTGAGAACAGTATAGTTCAGATTGTTGGAATCTGGAATGAAAATGTCCATCCATGCAAATAATGTTCTTCTGTTATATTTGTTGTAAACAGCTAATTCTGTTAAAAGCAAAAGTTTCCCATGGAAAGTGCAGCAGTTTCCAAGAAAATTTTGCTGGTTCACATTTTGGGTGTTCTTATATCTGACTGCTTCCAAATTCTAGTAAAATGTTTTATTTGAAAATCTTTTAGTCAAGTAAAAGTGAAATATTCTAAATGTATATGGATTTGCCTTAAAACCATGGTCTTGTTTTCAAGTATAGCAAGGAAAAGATCTAATGGCTTGTAGTTCCTTTGTCTCACCAGGTAAGTTTGTCCCAGAGCTGCCATGGTGGCTCCAGTCTGCAAAATATGCCAACGCTACTCTTGAAAGACCTTTCTTGCCATCACAGATGCCAGCACTAAGTGCCAGACAATGTTGACACCTACAAAATTGCTGTCATTATTCATTAGCGGATATCAAAATGTCCTAATCATACTCTTTTCCATTATGCAAGCCTGTTGAGACATCAATTAAACACGTCTTGCTTGCCAAGTCATGTGATCAACGTTCTCTGTGCTGGATAGGGACAAGTGAAGCCATCCAATTAGACTGGATAAAGAAACACCTCTAAGGGTTTGGCTGTGGAAAGAGAAATTCCTTCCATCCATATTCCTGCAATGGAATTCAGAGATCTAGAAAACACTATGTGTGTTTTCCACCGTATGGCCATCCATTGATGAGTCTGCCCCACTTAGAGAACATTAAAATACTCAATGAAAAGCATATTCATACTCAGGAAATGCTAGCATATTAAGGCTCCCTTGTGGTTTCAGTGACATAGATATAGACTTCCTGAATGAATAAAACCTGAATTTTGTTGGGCCAGATTGATTCTTCTGAAAGTTCCTACAGTACCTGGAGCAAGGTGAATGGAACAAGCTTGGTTAATTCATTGTCCAAAAGGACTATTTTTTTCCTCTGTATAATTCTTTAAATCAAGCTGACTTAAGCCATGTGAGAGAGAAGAAGGTATCCTGAACTTCCACAGGAGAGAAATAACCAGTAATGGAGACTGTCCTGCCTTCTCATGACATAGCAGTAGCAGTTCTGGGAGAAGTATTGGAGTTGTACTTATATTAGATGCCTTGAGGAAGGTGCGTAGGAAACTCCAGGTGGCAAGACTTGCTTCCTAGTTATCAGTTAGAGCATCTACTACTCTGTGATAAGGGCACCTGCTGGGAAAGCCTGAGCTGTAATAGAAAATCTCTTCTCTTCTCAGCTGGCCATGTAGCTGATGAGCCACAAGGCCAGTCGTCCAAAGAGTGCTGAAGTGAAACGGGGACCGGGAGAGGAAGCGGGATCAGTGATGGGTGACAGAAGTGCAGTGTCTGCAGAACAAATCCTCCTCTTCTCATCAGTGCTGAATCCACCTCTTAGGACATGATTTCCACCATCACCAGATAAAATGTGGCGTCAATCCCGTCTTGCAACTTTTGCTTGGCCTCAGTGCCATTGCCACAGCTCCAGTGAAAGTTGTCATTTTCACCCCGCTTTATTTCAACAGCTTGAACTAGGTTTTTGGGCTAACATGCAGTTCAGAAATAAAAATAATGATACAGAATGATTCATAGGGCAGAAATAATATGGAAGGCAAATTCGTTGAGGAGCATTTGAATTGCTATCAGCAATCACAGAAGAAAGTTTACTAATAGACAACATTTTCCCCTATCCCTTATGCCTACAGATTAGATTTTGAAGGACCTTATGCATAATAAAAGCATATTTCTTTAAAACCCAAGTAATTTATTTACTATATAAAAAATTCTAAGGGGCTCTGAATTAGTTCAGTTTTCATTCAAATTGGTACTTCTTTTACCTACTTGTCTCACCCTATGCTTCTCATGTACCACCTATCTTAAGATGAAATAAATGAATATCAGGCCCTAAATTCTACCACACGTGGTTCCTTAGCCAGGGAATGGGTTCACGTTGACACTTCACATGTGGTAATCGAAAAAAAAAACCAAATTGAATCTGCACAAACCATAATTTTCATGCTGGGATCATTTAGATTCCAGCAGTCTTTCTATTGGTTAGTTTAAGAAAATTGTGTCTCCATTGTGCTTTTTCAATGAGGATCCCAGTGAAGAATCATACTTGAATCTTGAGGAACTTTTTGCTTTTCATAAGTGCAACCAACAGAACTTTGATAGTTGGGAAGATGAGCTTGTTGTCCATAGACTTAAAAGATTAAGACTGAATATACAAAGTTTGAGAACGGGTAGTTTAGTAGATACGTTGAAGTATTTATCGATGTCATAGTATATTAAGATTAGAGATTATGCCTAAGAAATAAAGTACATGTCCTGACATGCTGCCTTCTACAGTTGTCTTATCAAGAGGTGTGCAACCACCCTAATTTCCTGAATTTTGTCCCAATTCTCTTCCCCAGAATGTGGTTACGTGCTACCTGTCAACTAAAAAAGGAAGACTTTAAGCAGGGGTGGCTGGGGGAGGGACTGTGGAGGGAGGCTTGTTAGAGTGGATGGAGAGAGAAGGATGGGTGTTTCAGCCTTTGAACTGCAAGGCTGATTGCAGTTTCCAGCTCCCTTGCTTTCTACACGGCGATCTGTGGATGGAGCGGTGGCTTTGTGCATATATCTGGTAACCCTAGAGATCATGTAGATGCAGTTTAGAAGTAGGAATTTATTTTTAAAGTAAGTTTACTTCCTGCCTTAGGTTTAAATATATACTTAGGCCCAAAAAGCATTTTTAAAATGAAGTCAAGAGAATAGTATTTTTTCTCAGCAAAACCAGAACAAGATTTAAAAATAAAAGCAAAAACAAAGCCCCCAATTTTTTTAATGGCAGAAAGCAGGAGTGACTGGCATAGTTCCTCTTCTGGAGTCGTTTATGGATAAAGATGGGGCGCGAGTTCCAGGCTCTGTAATCTGTCACCGCATTTACTCTTTTCTCTTTGGTGAAGAAGGACATTCTATTCATAAGAAATAGTGAGAAGTGTACAAATCAGGTATTAAAACTTACCAAAGACACAGGCGCAGACATTCTTACATTAAAACTATTAATGGAAAAACAGACCAGCCAGGTTCCTTACAAATCATCTACAATACAAGAAGTAAACATATTGACAGCTCTTATACTAGATAGATCTCAAGTAGAAATCAAATCAAATACTACACACTTGTTGAGGCATACTTCACACCAGCCCCCATCTGTGTCAACAATAACTGCCTTACATTGAAATAATCTCTCTCACAACCAGCTCTGACTTTCTCAGGGCACTGAGCCTGTCATTTTCATCCACACACTCATTGCTCAGCACCTGGTAAGTATTAAATACATGTAAGAGCAACTGAACTGTGATTGTGTCTGTATGTGCACACACACACACACACACACACGTGCACACACACATATAGCATAACTTGAACAACTAAGAAGACATGTTTATCAGGCTCTGAACATACCAAGCCCTCTGCCTACTCAATGGAGGATCTCTCTTTGGGGCACAGCTTCTTATAAGAAAAAACTTTTTTCTTTCTCAGTAAGAGACTAACTTTCTTTTCATTTCATAGTGTTCCTGGTGTCTGGTCCATGAAATTTTCTTTATGCCAAATTATGTTCTATAGAAAATTGCATGTAAAGGGGCTACATTATCAACAGAACTGACTCCCCCTTAAATCTTACACTGAACTGTGTACGAGACAAAGCCTCTACTTTATCTGTGATCAGAAAAGTGTCAGAAAGCAAGTTGAAGGAGGGGAACTTTCTGTCCTTCTCTTTATAAATGACTCCAAGAGATGGGATGTTATGTGTAGCAGTGTCCTAGGGCTGCCTTAACACAAGACCACAGACTCGGTGGCTTAAAACAACAGATATTTATTCTCTCGCGGCTCTGGAAGCCTGAAATCAAGGTATCGGCAGTGTCATGCCTCCTCTGAAGGCTCCAGGGAAGAACCCTGGCTCGCGTCTTCCTGGCTTCTGGTGGTTGACAAGCAATTGTTGGCGTTCCTTGGCTAGTGTAGTCCGGTCTCTACCCCCGTCTTCACATGGCCTTCCTCCCTGTGTGTCTCCGTGTCTGTGTGTCTGAATCTCCCTCTCTTTTCTCTTATGAAGGCATCAGTCATTGGATTTAGGGCCTATACCAATCCTGTGTGACTCATCTTAACCAATTACACCTACAAAGACCTTCTTTCCAAACACAATCTCATTCCGAGTTTCTTGGCGGATGTGCATTTTTGCTGGACACCGTTCAACCCTCTACAACCTGCTGGCTCGTGTCCAGCCCGCTATGTAGCGCCACACGTGCCCTCGTGCTTTGCTGCCCCCGTTTTTCTGCTTCACTCTCCTCCCAAATCTGCCCCCAGCGTCCTCCTTCCCCTTTCGCCGTAGCTCTACTCTGTGCGATCCGGTTCAGAGTCTCTTTCTACTTTGTGAAATGTTCTCTGATCACTCAAGCTAAAAGAGGGTTCTCCTTTTTTCTTATTGTTCAGTAGCGATTATTATCTACGTGATTTTTCTGCTATTTATACACTTAATTTATTTTTTCCAAATGTATGTTCACAATTTTTCCCTCAGAATGTAAGTTGTGTGGGCATAGGCCAACTATTCCCATATTTTTTGAGAAACCTAGTAGTTCGTATATGTTGATTGAATTTTTAATTTTGAACGTGTACTGTGGGTTGAAAGAAAATTAATGGGAACAGAGAGGGGAGGATGTTAAGTGTTGGACTTTACATATACTATTTCATGTAATCTTCAAAACTGCACGTAAGGAAGATATTCTTATTCCATTTTGCAGATGAATAACTGTGGTTCAAAGTACATGGCAGAGTCAAGATTTCACACCCTCTCTGTCTATTCTGTGAAATCTGTATTTTGCTGGACTGCGTTCCTTCTGGCAAAGCTTTTTCAACTTTCAGGGCATTTAAAATACCTAGAACATAGAGACTATTTTGAGAAATGATCCTGAAACGCTGGCTCTACGTTGGAAGGTGTGGTTAGAGAAGTCACATCCCACAGCTCTGGCCGTTAGTCTCCCCTGACGTTCATCAGCCTGGGGGCAGCTACTGTGGGGGCAACTAGGAAAGCTCTGGGGGAAGCGGGCGGGGGGAGCACTCGCACGCTTGTGGCTGTGGATGAGCACATAGGCCCCAAGGAGTCTCAGTGCCAATTTATTATAATCACCCCCTTTAGTAGAGACTATATAAAATCATGTAAAAACATTTTGAAACCTCAAAGAAAGACTGTATATAAATTATTTTAAAATTTGTAGTTTGTGATATATTTATATTAGTATAAATGTGTGTGCATATACATATATAATAGTAAACTATTACCTTATGCATCAGAAAGGCCCATTTTCCAGGCGTTTTGGTTAGTGGAATCTGTCCTTTGCTGGCCTAACCATTACGGATCTGATTAAATATGCACACATAATACGCATGAGGACGCAAACTTCAGCAAGTGATCTGAGGCGGACTTTTTACAGGCTATATTTTTTGACTCCATAAAATCCTAATGCGATATCCATTCCCACACAGACTTTCCTCCTCTCTGTACAAGACAGAAACCCAATGCTGCAAAGCTCACTGGGGGCTCCTGGCTCAGAAACAGTTCTCTCAACACTCTCCTGACATTATTAATGGCCCTGATGTACAAACCCAGAATAAAGTAGAATTAAAATCCAAAATTAATTTCAAGCTCCATTAGAAATTAAAGGTGTTGGGAAAGAAATCAATATTTTCCCAGTGCAAAATGACTAAATTCAAAGCAATTAATTCTATTATTTTGTAACTTCTAAAAACTATGAAGAACTTTCAAACTATAAAATGTTGCCACACTCACACATATATACCACACGTGACAAAAAATAATGAGAATGATTTCCAAAAGCAAGATGCAAAAATCTATTTTATACTTTATAGCTACACCATGTATTGTACACACTAAAATGTATGTCTTAAAATACAGCCAATTATTCTGTAAAATTTGTGCCTATTTCCAGCAATTACCAACACTTAGTTGCATATCTGGGAGGATGTAAGGAACGGAAACAATGCAAAAGAACAAAGAGATTTTTAAAAATAGAATAAACGTATCCACTTCCTTAATTTTACTTTTTCTCTTTTTCAGCTTGTTTTTATGTAACGCTATCGATTACCAAGCAAGTGACCCTAAAACACTATAGTTCCAACTAGTGTAAAGTATTTTGCAACCTGCAGAGTTGTAGGTCATAAAGGAAATAAAAGTAACACTCAGTAAAATCTTTTTCATGTCAGAATCATTGTCACTTCTTCCCTGTCATGACTTTCTGAGAAAATCTGAGTTAACAAATGGGTCTTTTGCAGGTCCAGAAAGATCAGAGTCAGATGGGTCTGGGTCAGACCTTGCAATGAAAATGTGTCACTTGTTCCTTCTCCCCACGTCCAGAAGAAACCTCATGAGAACTGGCTCAAGCATCTCTTATTATTTCAGCAGACTGGGGCAAACAACTTGAAAGATAATGTGGGACTAAACCAGTTCTTAGCTCAGGAAATGTCATGAGCTTTCTGGGGAAGCTATCCTCTCTTCGTGATAAAAACTAGTCCCTATGATTTAGGTCTTACAGCAATAGAGGAAGGCATAGTCGGACACCGGGACCATGCTCAGACTTTTCAATAAGAGAGAACAGAGCAATTACCATCGGCAAAAGCCTCACGTCCTTCAGGTTTCTAAATATTGACGTATTTTTCCAATGGCTAGTATTCAACTCCTTGACCTTTCAAAAACGGCATCTTTTAAAATTCTGTTTGATGTACTTCCCTAAAAGTGTGACTTATTTGGCCAGATGATATAACATTGGGATTTGGGAGGTGAGCTGCCTGTCCCGTCAGCCCCTCTCCGCTGCCTTTGCTGTTGCTCCTCAGTGCTCTGCAGCAGCTGGGACACAACAGGGGTGTCAGGTCAGATTGATCTTCAGCTCTCTTAACCTCCCTGTCGTTTAACTGTTCCTTCCTTCCTGTGATATTTTAAAAGTAGAGTGGACACTGGAATAAGACAGACTGGGATTCCAGCCCCAATTTTGTCACTTACTGTGTGTGTGATGCAAGGTGTTGACTTAAACTTCCTGATCCTCTCTTCCCTCTCCTGTATAAGAGACACAGTAATCCTTACCTGGCAAGTGTTTTGTTTTTTGTTTTTAAGAATTTAAAGTGTCTGTGAAGTGAATGCTCATTACCAGGCAGAGCGAGGGCCCTCAGAACTATAGCCATTGGTGTTACTGTGGATCTCCATTTCCTGGGTGCCCGGGGAATGTGTGTTTTCTCTCTCTACTTCTGTCAAACCTACTCTCAGGAGGGCATCGAATAGCTAACATTTGTGCTTGCAGGTGAACAAAAGTCAAGTGAGAGAAAAGAGATAAGGAATGTAAGGTTAAAATGCAAGAGTGTAGAGAGGGTAGGGATGAGGCGTGGTATGTGCTTAAAAACGATGAGTCTTTCTCAACCCTTCTTGTAAGTGCAGCCAAGGAGCCAGAATAAGTCGTCCTTCCTTGCTCTCCTCCTCCGACGCTGCTCGGCCCCTCAGCGTGGCTTGCATCTCCCCTACTTCACTGAATCTGCTCTCATCACAGACCTCATACTGGCAGACTGGTGCTAAGTAATGTAAATGGGGCATCTGTACTTTATATACATTGGCTCCTTCTTTTATAGAAGTTTTCTGTGACTCAACAAGCTCTTCATTTGGGTTCGGTTTGAGTGAAGCCCTTGTTTCTCAGCCTGCATCCTGGCCTCTCCTTTAGCCTCACCCTTAAATAGCGACACTCCCCAGCCTTGTCCCCAGACATTTTTTCTCACTTACACTCTTCCCCTCAACGCCCTCAACCATGCCTTCAGTGTCCATTTATACGACGAAGATTCCTCCACCTATATCGCTCGTCCAGAACATTCTGCTGGACCCATTAACTTGCCTGATGGACACTGACTGACACACAGAAGGAATTTAATAAATATTTGTTGAATGTATGAGCATCTCAATATCTTTCATGTTATATCCCTATAATAAACTCAGCGGATTGAAATTCAACTTTTCCTTTCCCTCATCTCACCCAGACTTGTTTTTCCTCCTGTATTACCTATAACTGTAAGTGGTCCATTGCCAACCCAGTCACTGAAGCCAGTAATCTAACCCCCCCCCCACATCTAATCAGTTCCCAAGTTCAGCATATTCTACCTCTGGAATATCATTCATACCCCACCTTCATCTCCAGGGCTACGCCTCAGCTCAGCCGCCCCTCCCTTCTGAGTAACCGCAGGGACCTTCCAACTCCTGATGTGAGGGCCTGCGGTTCATCCTTCACAGGTCTTCAATACTCGGCTCATGTCATTTATTGCAGGAAACATTCTATCATCCCAGGTCTAATTTAAGACCCCACCCTTTGTGCTCCCACAGCATACTGTACATAACATGTCAACAACATAGAGTACAGAGTTACTGGATAGTTGCTTTTTTTTTTTTTTTTTTTTTTTACACCGAAACATGGGAGATGAGTTTAGAAATGGAATGCGATGGAAAGTCCTGGGCAGACTTAACGCATGTCTGGATCCTGGATATTAGCTTCTTGATATCGAAAAACTCCTTACTTGACTTCGTAAACTAAATCACGTGATCGGACTAATGCAGTAGGCACTCAGCAAATGCTTGTTATACAGTGAGTGAGAATTCCATGCATATTATACAATGAATGAGAATGACTGTCAGGGAGCCTGACACTCCCCAAACTACTTACTGGCAGTTCATTTGCTTAAAGGAAGGCAGTTGGGCTTGTGCTAAACTTTCAGCTTTCTCTTTCTCTGTTTCTTCCCTTTGTTGTGCTTTGTTTCTCTGATCTCTGTCAAATGACGAAAAGTCTGATATCAGCCACTTATTTGGAAATTCTTTGGTACGAGTGGGATTCATTCATTGTCACTTTTCCCATTGGTTATACCTTAAGCTGGCTTATATGTAGTTGTGAAAGGAACGACTAGGTTCCCAGCTAAATAAATCTCAGGGCAGAAAAATCTTACTTGTCCTTGCTTTCTTACTTTCAAAGTTAACCTTTACTATAAGGTCTAATTCTTTTATGCTGCTTGGAATGTATTCAGAGTTTTTCTCTGCAGATTGTTTTGGCTGGCAGTTAATCCCTAGGTACTTCTGAAGGGAAGAGGTGTTTGAGCTTCAGTCACTGAACTTGGAGACCACCAGTCAGTCCATCAGTTCTATCTGGTTTTTTTTGTTTTGTTTTCTCTAAACTAGTGATTCTTAAATTCTAGTTTGTTTGAGAATCACCTGAGTAAATCTACAGAGTACAGATTCCAGGGCGCCATTCCAAGAGTTCCTGGTTTATAAGTCTGTAATAGACTCAGGGAATCTGCATTTTAATGAGATTACTAGAAGATTCTAGAGCAATGACTCATACTAATTTGAGTAGATAATACTTTCCTTCCGTTCTCTTCCTCCAAACAGAAGATAGAGCCTCTCTGGCATTCTACTTATTCTCTTTCCTTTCTTAGACTTCAAGTTCACTAGGCTCTGAAAGCTGAAACCCATCACTTAGTGACCTTTTATAGAGCAAGTTCACTGTCTATCCTACCTAAGCCTTGGAGTATCACTTCAGCCACGTGCCAGATGGGCTCTTCATTACCTTGTGATCCCCGAGCTTACGTCACCTCATCTTCACCAGGATGCAGGACATGGTCAAGAAGCAAGTTCCTGCAGAGCATACTGTCAAGGGGACTTTAGAAGGAAAGAGAGTCCCTCGCAGTCCTCACACCCCAACCATGAGGATGGTGGACAGGTGAAAAACCGGAGAGCTTAAGTTTTGAACCATTCATTCCAGAATCTTTGTTTTTAACATTGAAGGTGTTTAATATAACTACAAATGGTGTCAGGAAAAAAAACTGTTCCCTCAAAATAAAATTACAACTGATACCAACACAGAAGAGAATAATCTCCAAGAGTTTTATTTAACAGTAAGTGACATCCATACATTTTGAATTATTATTAATTCATAATTCCCAAGCAATATAACAATCATGCATTTTACAAAAGATGCAGATTAATGCTTGATATATATTAATGTTTGTAGATTTTGTTTTATTATAGCACTTAATTTCTAACATGTTTAAATTTTTTAAGTTTTTCTGTAACATACAACTTAAAAAAATAATAACAACAGAGGAAGCATTGTTTTCCATTGTTCTGAATCCAGACCAAATAAATGGTGAGCTGCTCTGGCTGGGCATTCAGACAACTCTAGTCCTTTTTAGTTTTTCACCCCTCTGGCTACCTTTTTCATGTCAGTGACAAAAGGCAGTACATTTAGTACATCATGAATACCAACCTGGCACTTCTTTGAACCCTACCTCGCACTTTCTCCTTTTGGTCTGATCTTCATACACTATTTAAAGAGTGATACAAGTACCAAGAATTCATAGAATAATGATTTCACTATTTAATTCTGCGTTTCTTTTAGAAAAGGGTTCTTTCCTCCTCAAGCTGGTTTCCTTTTTTTAATGAAAAAGCTAATTATCCTTTAAAGCAACATTTTTTTTTTGCTTTTTGTAATAAAACTAGGAAGTAATTTACTAACTTTCTAATAGTAAGTTAATGAGTTTCTTCCAAGAGCTAGTATCATGTGGTGCATATTTTTTTATGTATATATAATGTTTCTAAACGAAGCCCAGTTGATTTTTTTCTTTTACTTTTATCAGCAATAAAGAGAGTCTAAAAACAGACTGTGCTCGCTCCCCACAGTGCTTGATAGGAGTATTTAGCAGCATCCAGACACACTTACCACTGTACACGTGGAAAGCTCTTTGCCGCAAAATGACAAGGATCAGAGACAAACTATTATGGAAGTATTACTATTATGGAAGCATTATTTCTAATGCTCATGCTGTGCTGGTTGTCCTTGGAGAAAACCTAACCTATTTTCTTCAACCTTGCATGAGCAAAGAATGCCTGTAGGTGCTTTGCATAGTGGGAGATCCAGGTACCAGTGCACACCTAAATAAAAGTTTGTTTGTTTGTCTTTAATCGCACTCGGTAGCCTCATGATTCAAGTAATTACCCTGTCAGAGCATTATGGTAGACTGTATTATTTTGGAGGAATCTTCATGAGAAAGATACAAACTGGGCAAATTTTAAGGGAAGAAATAATATGAGTTGGATGAGAAAAAAATACAGGCTGAGGATACCAGTTAATGTACCTTATATCCTAAAACATAGAGCATGTCTGCTACACTCTCTGCTGTATCCCTGGCCATAGATCTCAAACATGTGTGCATTTGTGTAGGATCAAAGGGTTCACACTCCCATTTGCAGACATGTTCTTTTGAGATATTTTTCTGGAACCACCAGGGAGTACTTTTACTGAAAGAGAGAATTTCAAAATATTTTTACACATCTAAATCTTCAATACTGAATATTTACATCAGCAATGAAAGAAGAATGTATGTATAGGGAACAAAAGTTCATACCACACAACAGAACCATGTTATGGTGTTTTGTCTTTTAGTTGGATTATCTTCAGTTTAAATCACAGAGACTCAGACCTATCCCAGAAGCTGGCCATATTCAACTTACATAAGATGTCTTCTCCATAACTAAATAACAAAATCAAAACTGTACAACAATTTTCCCAGTAACATTATAAAGAGAAATTTCATACATTAGCTTATTTAAACTTATTAACCATTAGGAAAGATAAAAGTTTGCATTCTCATTTAAAGAATTATAAATTGGGGGCCTCCCTGGTGGCGCAGTTGTTGAGAGTCCGCCTGCCAATGCAGGGGACACGGGTTCATGCCCCGGTCCGGGAGGATCCCACATGCTGCGGAGCGGCTGGGCCCGTGAGCCACGGCCGCTGAGCCTGCGCGTCCGGAGCCTGTGCTCCGCAACGAGAGAGGCCACAGCAGTGAGAGGCCCGCGTACCGCAAAAAAAAAAAAAATTATAAATTGAATTTAAATCAAGATCTGTCCTCACACTCCAGAGGCCAATATTTTTAAACTTAAATATGACCTATGGCCAACAATTCTATTTATGGAATTATATAGCAAGGAAATAATTAAACATATTTATAAAGATTTATGTATGATTTTTATCTCAGCATAGTTTTGGATGATAAAAATTAGGAACAAATTTTAACATCCATCAATAAGAGTATGGTGAAATAAATGATCATATAATGACATCCTGGGAAACTATTAAGCAGAGCTATGTTGTTTGACGTAGAAAGCATAAGAATCCCACTCTATACTATAAGGAAAATAAAACTAAAATCAGAATACATAGTTTAAAAGTATAAATAAATAAAAAGCATAAAATGTTATGGTATTTTATAATTTTAACACTTATTTTTTGCCAAGTGATAAGATTACTGATCAAATTCTTTTTCTTATTTTTATGTATTGTCTTATTTGCATTTAAATGAACATGAATTATTTTTATAACAGATGATAAAAATTTTTATTTTTAAAATGTTATGGTAAAGAAAATTAAATAGGATTAAAAAGACCAGATATGTACATGTAATGTACAACATGATTAGAAAAACAAAAGAAAATAAAAAGACCTAATCTTAAGTCCTACTCTATTTTCAATCCCTAATCAAGTTTTAAATATCTATTTATTTGTACAAATATCTGAATGGATTGTGAACTCCTCAAGGGAGAGAGACAGTGTATTAATTTTCTTTTCCCCCTGCAATGCTCTGCAAAAGGAAGAATTGTGGATGCATGGTACATATTTTTTGAATAAATGTGTAGCCTTGGTTAAGTCACTTTCCCTCTCTGAGGCTTATATTTCTTTTCTACAAAATAAACAAAAGGTCCTTTCTCCCCCTTGCTGGAGGTTATTGTGAGGCTGAAAGGAGGACGTGTAGTCTATAAAGTACTCTGTATGTGCAAAGGAACATCAGTTTTAACCTCAGTGGTTACACTCAGGCCACTGATGGAGCAAGTGTTGGATTCTCATCCTTAGGGAAGGCTCAAGGCAAACCATGAAGCAAGTAACACGTAGGCAGTGTCCATGGGGCTGCCTTCTTCACGTTAGGGACACCCCCTCCCTCAGCGTCCTGTACGTTCTTGTGTTATCTCCAGTTTTCATCCAAATTTAATCTCCTGGAAACGGGCTCAAGTTTAACCTACTCTGAGTGGAATTTGCATTCTCACCAGAGATAAGAAATTATCAGCCAAGACAATCAATGGCCAGTCAACAGATTTTCCCATTTCAGTGGATACCCCCCCACCCTCCTGCTGAAATCACACCACCTTGCTTGCCCTTATCTGAATGAAGGCCAGGCATCAGCTCTCTCCATCAGAAGCAGAGAGAGTTCTCTGACGGGCAGCGCTTCTGACTCAGATCTCTGCTGTGACCATGAAAATATCATAAATCTGCTGCAACAAAATTCCACCTCTTTTTAAGAAAAATACCAGGTATTAAAAGTTATCCATTTGTCACATTTAAAAATGGAGAAAAATACACTGATAGTAGACTTGGCTAGTGTATTTCCATAATCATAATTATAATACTGTATTGGGCACAATACAAGGTAAATGTATTTCCTTATTCAGCCCTTTAAGTAGATACACTTTTTAGATACAAGAAGGTACAATATAGATAGACAGATATAGATGTATAGGTATATATTTTACATATATATTTTATATTTGCTTAAAATATATATTTATATACATTATACATATATAGGTTTTTGAGTAAATTGAAATTTATTAGATCTACAAAGTTATCTAAAAAATTGCAATTTACTTAAAAAAATTCTACCATACACACACACATACACACACACACACTACCATATATTTATCATATATGTATAATTTTTTAGCTTTCTAACATTTTATATACATATATTTAACATATATATAATGTTAGAAAGTTGGCAAACTATTGTAATCAGGACAGAGTCACAAAATAAACCTATCCACATGCCTCAGGGAATGCAGTTTAATGGAGTGTTTAGAATAACATGAGGTTAATTAGGTTAGGATTCTTAGAAAAGTGAGACTTAAACCAAAGTGAATCAGTGTGTTATATTGTTAAAAAAGAAAGGATCGTATAATCCAGTAAGAATTTATCCACACCAGGCACAGAGGAGAGAATGGGCACTTGTTCCAGTTGTCAAGGCCAGAACCCATCTTTGATGCCTCTCTGCCCTCACACCCCACATCCATTCCATCAGCTAGTTCTGCTCTCATCACCTCCACTGCTACCCCTCTGGATCAAACGCTTTTGTCTTTTACCCTCTATTTCAGTGACCTCCGACCTGCTCTCACCCTTGCCACACCTCAGTCTACTCTCATTACAGCAGCCAGAGTGAGCCTGTTAACATATACTTCGTGGTCATGTCAAACCTCTTCTCAAAGACAATGGCCTCCAAGGCCCTGAAATCTTGATCTTGGCTTCTCCTACCCTCCCCATTGCTTGTTTGCTCACCCACTCACTCACCTTCAGCTGTACTGGACATGTTGCTGTTCCATGAGCATGTCAGGGCCATTGCATTTGCTGTTCCCCCAGCATACCTACCAGCATGACCATCTCCATCAGTTCTATCAAGTCACTGCTCAAATGTTGCCTTCTCACTAAGACCTTCCTTGATAACCATATCTAAGACAGTATCATCTCACTTCAGTCTTCATCTTCCCTTGCCTGCTTTCGGTTTCTTCATAGCACTTATCACTTTTTCATATCACTTTTTAATACTTATTTATTTGCTTTATTACCTGCCACATGCAACTAGAATGTAGATTACATGAGTTGGATTTTTGCCTGTTTTATTCTTTACTGTGTCTTCAGAATTTTAAATAGTGCCTGGCACAGCAGTAGGTCCTCAGTAAATATTCGTTGGATTAAATAAATTGATTTATTTGTGTTGGGGACAGCAAGGAAACTAGTTTGGAAAGAAGTGGCTGAAATTAGACCTACAAGAGGTTAGTTTGGTAGATTTCCAGTTGAAAAATATTGAGAGGTTGTATTAAGATATAGTTATGGAATGGTATACTGATAATAAAATAGTAGAAACCAAATTAAAATTTAAGTATAGATTCTAAAGTAAGTAACCCCAAATCATTTCTTTCTGAAAAATAGTCTGACCCTATTTCTGCTATTACAGCAGAAGTAGAGGATTTACAAAATCTACAAGTTAATCAAAGATGAGAAAGTTTTGAATTGTTATGAGAAACTAACAAAACCCTTATAATGTGATTGTAAAAAATGTACAAACAAATATTTCCAGGGGTTGATAAAAATTATCTACTGCTAATTACATGTTTTGTACTTTTTTAAAAAGCTACTCATGTGTAGAGCAAAACAAATAGAACAAATTAATCATAGACTCAGAATGATTCACTACATACAGTTTACAAATTAATTAGCTTTCTCTTAATCTTTTCAATTAAGAAAGTGTTAAAGCATTAGTTTATTGCTTACCTCAGTGTCAAAATGCTGGTTAATTGCAAAACATTATTAGGGGCTAATATTAAAATTCCACTTACAAGCATGAGGGGAACAAAACACATTTAAGGTTGATTTGCAAATCCAGCTTTCCTAAGTCTGCTTGGGTTAAGGCAATCCTGTTAAAGTGCATTACCACACTCGGGTGATGTATGTGTAGAAGTTTTCCCATTTGACTTACATATGTATGTGTATACAAATACACATTTACACACATGTATGTATATATACAAATTCTTAGTAGCACTAATTCTAGTCATAATATCCTAAAAAAGTATAAAAACTTTATAAAAAATTGTATGAAAATAAAGAACCATGCATACAATTCTACTTGTGATTTGCAATCTCTGCGCTTTCAGTTTCAAGAGTTTTCTTCTTTCTAAGGTCTCTATGTCAATCAGATAGCTGGATTCAGCCCCCAGATTCTATTCAGACAATGTAAAGATGTGACGAACTTGGTTAAGATTTGGGATCAGTCCTGCTGAAACATTCCAGGAGAAAATTGTGAAATAGGACCTGAAAGTATTCACAAAGAATTGTTTCTTAATGCTTCAGAGGCAGCCTTGACTCTAGGAGGGGAGTGAAAAGCCTCCTACTCTTAAATACTTAATGGAGTGGACGTGGAGAACCTCCCCGTTACATTTTTCACTGCGCTGCACCGAACCTGCCATGCATATGTGGGAAACGAAGACCAAATACAAATGTTGTGACAGATGGCTAATGCGAGCAGCTGAGAAATGATGTTCAAACAGGGCATAAAAGGTCAACTGATGGATGTCAGGAAAATTATTTCTAAAAATACTCAATAAGTAGGTAGCCCTAGAGTGGCAAAACAAGTGTAGAAAGCAAGTTAAGCCAACTACAGAAGACCGTTATAAAGAAGGAAAACAATAAACAGAAACTGTTTCCTTTGCACAAATGTAAATAAGAGGACAGCATGGAATAAGAATCTTCTCTCAGTTTATTTTTCATTGGTTGTTTCTTTGTTAAAATGTTTAATCAGGTCCCAGAAACTTTTCAAATCCTAAAAAGGGATTTAAAAATAAGATTTCAAATCCTAAAAAGGGATTTAAAAATAAGATTAAATAGTATTAAGGGGACAGGGTGTTTTGGGGGGGGATTTGGGGAGTTCTTTTATTCTGTCATCTTAGTGTGTTAAAAAAAGATATATTGTCTCTTTAGAAAAATATTATTTCAAGATGAGATATGTAATGTGGAAAAACTGGAAAGAATAAAAAAGGAAAAAGAGTCATCCATTACATCACCCTCTAGAAATAACCGCTGTTATCTGCTTTGATGCATTTTCTATTTCTTTCTTTTTCAGTTCATATATATGTCAGTTTATCAAAAGCAAATTTCATTTTTGGTAGCTACCATTAAAATTAAGCACAAAAAATGGAAAGACATTTAAAAATAACTTTTATAGCTTCAAGATATCATAATTGAAAAGGAATAAAAATATATTGGACATAAGAAAATTAAACTTTTTGGATAAATAGAACTAGTAAGGTTGAATTTAGTTCTAGTTCCAAATGATGGCCAAGTTAAGAAAAGAAGTCAGAAAGAAAAAAGAAGAGAATGTGAAGAGAGGGAGAGAAAAAATGAGTGAGAGAGGGTAGGAGACAGAGCCTGTAAGCAGAGGATAAAGGAGAAGGAAACAGGGGGATGCTGGGATGCGGAGATGCTGATACTTCCCTGTCACGGCCCAGATTTTGGTGGCCTCTTCTGTCACCCCTCTCACACCACCTTTGGCTTCTGCAGTCCAGCACACAAACGTAGGAAAACTACCTCTGTGAAAAGGCCAGTGTTTTCCTGTGCCAGAAACTTTCCTTCAGGTCTTCAGGTGGGCAGAGTTGTATGGTGTGCTCTCTTAAGGATTTTTATACATTTCATAAATACTGAAATGCCCAGCACTGAACAGAGGAAGCCAGCCTTGTTTCCAACCTTAGATGCTGTGCTTTAATTTCATTATCGGAGTCTTCATTGTCACCCTCCTTTAAAGGAGACCTTATTTAATTAAAAATTAAAGTGTTAGATTTTTTTTTTTTTTTTGCGGTATGCGCGCCTCTCACTGTTGTGGCCTCTCCCGTCGTGGAGCACAGGCTCCAGACGCGCAGGCGCAGCGGCCATGGCTCACGGGCCCAGCCGCTCTGTGGCATGTGGAATCTTCCCGGACCGGGGCACGAACCCGTGTCCCCTGCATCGGCAGGCGTACTTTCAAACCACTGTGCCACCAGGGAAGCCCAAAGTGTTAGATTTTTAAATGCTGCTGTAACACATTACCACAACCTTCGTGTCTTAAAACAATTCATTATTTTACAGTCTGGTGAGTTAGAAGTTTGAAATGGATCTCATTGGATAAAAATCAAAGCATCAACAGGGCTGCATTCCTTCTGGACGCTCTAAGGGAGAATCTCTTCCCTTGTTTTTTCCAGCTTCCAGAGGCCACCTCTATTCCTGGGCTTGGGGGCCCTTCCTCCATCTTAAAAGCCAGCAATGGTTGGTCCAGTCTTTCTCACATCTTATCACTTTGATACTGACTGCCTGCCTCCCTCTTTCACTTGTAAGAATCCCTGTGTTTATATTAGGCTCATCCAGATAACCCAGGATAACTTCCCACTTCAAGATCCTTAACTTAATCACATCTGCAAATTCCCTGTAGCCAGGAAAGGTGAAATAGTCATGGGTTCCTGGGACTATGAGATGCGACATCTTTGGGGGGGCATTACTCTGCCTACCACGAACATGAAGTTTTATTTTGTGATAATTTTAAAGAAGCATAAACTCCTGAAATTGAATATTTTCTCACTATGTGGCACAAGCAGAAATTAGAAAGCATCATGACCATCCAAGACTCATAAAATTTTTAGAAGAACCCTTAGGTCAACATTTTTCTCATTGGAGGGAACTTTTCTTCCATATCTAAAGATTTCTCAATATTATTAGTACATGGGGTTTTTTGTTTTCTTTTTTAGTTTCAAATCTGTTCACTTTTTAAATTCTTTATTTCCTTCTCATTTGCTTCCTTTTCTCATTGCTTTCCCAAGAATGCAGTGACTGTATTTGGGGACAAAATATTAGGAGTGTGGGAAGCCAGAGTGTGAAAACTCAGTTAATTTTCTCATGAACTCACATATTTGGCAGTCAGTATGGTGATTGATGATGTGTTTAGAATGTTCGTGTTATGTCCATAATATTTCAGGTCAGTGACTCCAAGGAGAGAGAGATTCTATAGGAACAACTTCGTGTCTTACAGCTCCCTGTACAACGTCCAATCAAATAGAACCAGAGAGCGTTCCTACTTTACAGTAGTGTTCTCAGCAGAACGATTTTATTCACCACTTCTGCCCTTTAAACAACATTCTTGGAAGGCAGATGTAACACAACGGTGTGTGCCCTCTCCTAGGTTTCCTCCTTCCTGTCAGCAACTTCAGACTTTGTCTACTAGGTGAAGACGTGCAAGGGTGATTTCCTCTAAGCTGCCGGGGCACAGGCACTGATAGTTAACTACTGTGGAGGAGGAATATCAGAATGAAATGACGCATTTGATGTTAGTTTTTCCATCTGTTCCTAAGAGAAAGTAACTCAAGCTTACTGTTGCACAAAACTTGTCAAGAGCATTTGATACCACTGGGAATTCTAACCTTCCTACAAGGTATTTTTTTTTAATTTCCAGAAACTTCTAATTCAGTAACCTATTTATTTCTTCTATTACTATGTCATTTTCAGTGTCCTCTTGCTATCCCCGAAGAGTCCCTGAAGGCTCACGCTCAGCCTCTTTCTGCTCTGTTGGTGGAATTCAGGTAGCAGGGGTGGTCAGGGAGTGGCGGCTACACTTGCTGCGCTCTTTGACTGGCACTTCTGGCAGACTTGACAGCAGCCGACTGGGGACAGAGGGCATATCAAGGAGTAGTCCACCCTTACTCATTTTTTAACATACATGTGTTTGTATATAACATATTCTTATGTTAATGTAAGTTGAGAATCAGGGGCCTATATTTTCTAGGTCAAAAGAACAGAGAACATATCCTGTCCTATGCAAATGGCAAATGGTGTGTGTGTGTGTGTGTGTGTGTGTGTGTGTGTGTGTGTGTGTGTGTTTAAGAAATAGAAAGACAAAGAGAAACAGAGAGAGAGGAGAGAATACAAACCAACTCACACAGACCTTGAAAGATTTCCCAAGTGGATAAAAGTGCATGTGGAAGAACAAGTGAGGTGCTATCACACTGGGAGAACTAGGATGGCTGAAATGTCTGGGGGGGATGCAGGACCGGCAGGGGTATAGTTGGGTGGGTGGGCAGAAGCTGGTGATGCAAAGTTTGATAACTTAAACCTAAATCCTGTAACTTTATCCTGGAAGGTCTTGATCTAACAGGACAGCACTTCCTAGCATAACAAGGTTGTACCTGGGGAGAAAATGAATTCCTGTGGCCAAGTTAGGTCAGCAAATACATTCTTTCTCTACATCAATTTAAGGGCTCTTTGATGTTCCAACATGTATGTTGTTTCCCCAAATTATTTTACAGCAGAAATCGTTTCTTGAGGGACTGGGGATTACAGAATCTTAAGGGACCAGTGTTCCACAGAACATGCTTTAGAAAATGATTTTGGAAAGTATTACAGAGGTACCTAGATGCTTAACGTGGTTTTTCATCTAATTCACAGTGTGACTTTGGGCAAATAACTTCATTTCTTCGGGCTTTTTTTTTTTCCTTGCAAACTAAGAAGGTAGGAAAAAATTAAATAGTGTCTGTGATCCCTTCTAGCACTAATGTTCTAGCAGCCAATGGAAAATATCCTATAATTAGCCTGTCTGGAATATAGATATCAAGCTTGAGGTAAAGCTTGACTCACAAGGGTGACAAGTGACATTTATATATATATATAATATATATATAATATATATATGTAAAATCAACTTGAATACTCTAATAATGGCTTAGTGCACAATGCTTGAAGGAATGATTTTTAACAAGGTCATGATTTTCAAGGCTAATATTCATTTTTACCTTGAACATTAGTAAGAATTAGAACCTGGAGTATATAGGTCAGTGCGTTCTGAGAGGTATTTCAGTGTGTGCTCAGCAACTCAATTAGCCTTTTGAATGAAAGTGAAAACCTCTTTGAGTTCAGGCATGGTAGGTAAAGCTTGCCTAACTGGTGAAGACGGAAGAGTCTTGTGCCTGTGATTAATGCTCTTCACCAGTGTGTCAGAGTGGTACGAGATAGAATAAAGCTGTTTCCAAATAGCTCATGTGGGTTTTTTTGAGCTTTTTTTTTTTTGATGTACACTTCTATTTATTCTCTTAAAATATATGCCATAAATTTTTTCTTATCATTTAGGTACCATCAGTTATTGAACAAATAGGACACAACACTTCTGAGTCCCATGCAAGACAGGTGCTTATGCAGGACAGGTATTTCTTTTCACATTTTATAGCTCAGAAATCCAAGGCTCAGAAGTTTTAGAGATCATACCCAGGTCTTAAAAGTAAAAAGGTGCAAAAGTTCAAGTGCAGTGTAAGTCTTCTCTGTATACTCTCCATTTGTATAAAGTATCAACTATCTAAAATATAATCACATGTATAACATTTCTCCCAAAGAAATGTATGTATACTGTATAAAATTCCCTCAAATAATGCAAACTCTCAATGAATTTTTAAAAGTGTGTTCTAAGAGTCATTATAGGACTATAACAGAGGCCACATTATGTAGCAGAATTTGTTACAATGGCCCAGGTCTTCTCTCTTACTCTTTGGTGTCAGATGAGACTAGGTAGGCGCATGAGTGAATAGCAAGTGTTAGCCATGTAACAATCCAGTCCCCTTATGAAGCCCTTTCATGACAGGAAATGGCTTTTGTCATAGTTTTGGTTCTCCCCAGACCAGTTCCTGAAACCAGACTTGGCTGGAGATAGTCTACTTGGGAGGTTATCCTGCAAAGCCCAAGTGAAGGAGTGGAGATGATGAGACAAGGGTGAGATAAAATAACCAAAGGCACATTGAGAAGTGAGTGACTGCATTCGTCATTGGGGCGCAACCCCCCGGAGAGTCTCTGAGGAACCTTTGGGTACGTGGGGGCGCTGGGGCATTTATTCACTGGCTCTGTCCCCCACTGGCTCGGCGTGGCCTCTCAGAGCATTAACTCTCACACCCTTTGGGGCTGAGCAGGCTGCCTGTGAGCCCAGGAGGCTCTGTGGTGGGAGGCAAGTGCTTGAGGTGGAAGCCGTCATTGTACGTAAGTAGTAGTTCAACCTCAGTGGCGCCTGAACTCTGAGGTATGCTGAAAGGCTAAAAGAAAAATAAAGTTGGGTTTCCTCATTTACAGGCATCATGGCTGTAAGGCAGACTGGACTAGTCAAGATCATTTCGGTTGCCAGTAACAAAACGTTCTTTGTGCTAAGACCACCTTGATTGGCTTTCTAAGGATGCAGGTGTGAATCATGGCACACGAGGGCATAGAAAGGCCCAGAAAGGATTTGGAACACTAAAGGCTCGTTCTGTCTCTAATTCGTCTGACCTCAGTGTGCCAGCATCTCATTCTCCCTCCCTCTCTCCTCTTCACACACGTGCGTGCACTCACACACACGTGCGTGCGCACACACACACCAGCTTTGTGTGCATCTTACATGCTCCTAGTCTAGTAAAGAAAGACTGACTTCCGTCTTTTAGTAACAATTCTGTATTCCTGGTGAAGGGACCCAGATTGACCCACACGAATGGGAGTAGGTAGAAGCAGGACGTGTAAATCCAGAAAGAATGGGCTTGGGAGAGAGCTGGAGAGTTAACTTCATATGAAAATTTACTACATTACCAACCAGAGCAAATCAATATTCTACCAAACAACCAAACGGAGGGACAAGTAGGGATGGCATCTGTGCTGTTTTTAATGACACATTGGATGAGCCCAAAACATACCACATAACATAGTAGCTGTCTGAAAGCTATTAGATAAGCAGAAAAACAGAGCCAGGTCACAGTTCTGAAACTGCCTTTTAGGGTAGAAGTGGAGTAATGTGTAAGAAAGTTATGCTAATCTTAAAATGGAAAAGAGCTGTGTCCATTTCAGAATCAATCAGTGCAGAAAAATGTGAATATATTAGCATCTTCTATGTTATACTATTGACATTTTATAGATTCTGAGTTTAATGGCACCACATCATGAAAAGGTATACTGGACAATTTGGACTGATGTTATACATATGGTTCTCAATGAAAAGGTCAGGTTTTTCTTTCCCAGTGGACATAAAAGTTAGCAAATACATTTGACCAATATTTATATAGGTTCTGGGGATCCAGTTTGGCTTTTCAGAGTGCACCCCAGCACATGAAGAGAGGATCCTTCCTCCTTCCCTTGGTCCCTTCTACCCTTCCTTCCTTCCTCTCAGTGTTTGTTTGTTCATTCATTCATGTTACTATATTACAGGCCCTGTAGCATGCACTATGGGCAGTTAGCACCAGAGACAAGGTCTCTGCCCTCTTGGATATAATCATGAGGCTACAACATAACACTGTGGCTTTTTCAGAGAACTGTTCCCATCACAGCCTATTCCCTGAGCAGAGTAACAATGTTGTTTTAAACTGAACGCTTATGGTGATGTTATCACCTTCTTCCAAAGCAAAATCCAGGGAATCAAAGGAGTCAAGTTTTAATAAAAGATCAAAGTATATTTGTATATTTTTCATGTGTTAGGGCTACAGGTTTCCATAAAATGAAAATTTAATGCCAGCACAATTTTATTATTAGAGATTTCAAGGAAGACATAAATTTATCTGTTGTCAGCAGAGCCCAAAATGATATATGCTGGATACAATTTTTTTCCGACTCCTTCCATAATGTTCCATTATGTTGCTGAACACAGAAAAAATTATTCCAATCACTAGGAAATTGTAGGACTCACCTGGGGGTGAAAAGGCCCCTGTCTGATAAGAGTTTAGCTGTCTCCCTGCCTATCAGTGTTAACATATTTATTCAAGCAAGGTATTCAGAATATTCAGTGTATTATTGATGATAACTGGGACGGCAGTGTTGGTGGTGGTGATGACAATAATAGTACTTTACTTTTGTTCTAAGTACTAGGATTCCGAAAGCAGTTCTTCATATACAAGTTTATTTGTTTCTCATAAAAACTTCAGGAGGCAAAAGGGTATCGCTCTTATTTTACTTATGATACTTAGGCTGGAAGAGTTTAAATGATATGTCCAAGATCACATAGATAATAATGACAAAACCATAGCTAGAATCCAGTTTGTTTGGGGATGTTGTTTTGTCTTAGTTTGATCTTAAAAAAAAAAGGACAGTTACACTAAATGATTTTCGCTCTCATTGTAAGCTCAAAGACAAGTGTTAAGTTGCCTCTGTGCCTAAAATTCTAAAAGGTTACTGAATGATGAAAACAGTCAATAATCTGATTATTTCTACATAAGTGCCTTCCTGTTGTAATTAAAGCCTTTGGAGTAAATTCTTCCCAGAACTGATCTCCGTAAACTTCATGAACATGAGAAAGAAGAATCAGCAGAAGGGACAAATACTCCTTGTACATGTTTTAGTGATGCAGGAATAAGAGAAAGGTAAAATATTTGTAAAATTGAATTAAATCTTTTAAAGTCTGCTGACAAGTAAAAAAGAAGTTCACATGTTTAATCTTCATGCTTAAGGGAATACTCTCTAATTATTATTTTTTAAAATCACTTACCCCTTACCCTACGCGGTCAGTGATACCCAGGCCCAGCAGGCACCACTAACCTGGTAACAGTGGTTCTGATTACAGCCACAGCTATACTGGCTTCAGCCGTACTGGTGGTAGTAGTTAACATTTTCCTGCAGATACAATTACACAATAAGCATTAACGATGAATACTAATTTAACCAAAACTACCATAACTAACATTACAGCCTTTCATTTTTATCATCATTTACAGATGAAGAAATGGAGGTTCAGAGGACTTAATAGCACCGCTATTAAGTTCGTCAGCTATTCGGTGGTTTAAAGAGATCAGTGTTGCCCTTCACTTTCTAGCTTGTAGACTTATACAATTCCTCGTCAGCACGGAAGCTCAACCTAATTTTTAGGCATCTTGTAGAACCGTGGTCCTCAACAGGAAGGATTTTAACCCCCAGGGGACACGTGGCAATGTCTGGAGATGTGTGATTGTCACACTCGGGAGGGGAGTGCTGCTGGCATGTAGTGTGGAAGCCACTGCTGTTGATAACATGCTGCATAGCACAGGACAGTCCCACAGCACAGACTTTTCCAGCCCGAACTGTCAGTGGTGCAGAGTTGAGAAACCCTGGTATAAGCCTATAAGACTGAGTAATGATGGGAAATATTTTATTTAAATCAGTTGGTATGGTACGACTTAGAAGGTTATTTGTTAAGAAGATAGAGCTCAATTTCATCTGGCCCAAGCCTCCTTAGGGTACAGAGGAAGGAGCCTGTAGTACCCTTTCAAAGAACAAAGACAGAGCAACCATACTATTCTGAATGCCAAAGAGTTTGTCAGGCTGATGGTCTCGTGAAGTGACTGACACTTTTGTCAGCTCCCAAGAAAATGACTAAAACCTGAGTCTTTTGCAGGTATGCAAAATCTGTGAATTTTATAAAAATTAGACCCTTATTTCAAAGATTTGACTTTTAAAGTTTAAAGTGCAGACAAGTTGCTTCCAGGTGGGAAAAGAACTAGGAATCCAGGTCTCAAAGGGGAGTGATAACAAGTGATAATGTACTCTAAGCCTCACAGCCGGGGTGAAGCGCATTTGTTTTGTTTTTGTTTTTTTTACTACTTTATTCTTTTTTTTTAACATCTTTATTGGAGTATAACTGTTTTACAATGGTGTGTTAGTTTCTGCTTTACAACAAACTGAATCAGTTACACATATACATGTATTCCCATATCTCTTCCCTCTTGCGTCTCCCTCCCTCCCACCCTCCCTATCCCACCCCTCTAGGTGGTCACAAAGCACAGAGGTGAACTCCCTGTGCTATGCGGCAGCTTCCCACTAGCTATCTAATTTACATTTGGTAGTGTATATATGTCCCTGCCACTCTCTCACTTCGTCACAGCTTACCCTTCCCCCTCCCCATATCCTCAGGTCCATGCTCTAGTAGGTCTGTGTTTTATTCCCGCCCTACCACTAATCTCTTCATGACATTTTTTTTTCTTAGATTCCGTATATATGTCTTAGCATACGGTATTTGTTTTTCTCCTTCTGACTTACTTCACTCTGTATGACAGACTCCAGGTCTATCTACCTCATTACAAATAACTCAGTTTCATTTCTTTTTATGGCTGAGTAATATTCCATTGTATATATGTGCCACATCTTCTTTATCCATTCATCTGTTGATGGACACTTAGGTTGCTTCCATGTCCTGGCTATTGTAAATAGAGCTGCAATGAACATTGTGGTACATGACTCTTTTTGAATTATGGTTTTCTCAGGGTATATGCCTAGTAGTGGGATTGCAGGGTCGTGTGGTAGTTCTATTTGTAGTTTTTTAAGGAACCTCCATACTGTTCTCCATAGTGGCTGTATCAACTTACATTCCCACCAGCAGTGCAAGAGGGTTCCCTTTTCTCCACACCCTCTCCAGCATTTATTGTTTCTAGAGTTTTGGATGATGTGATAAGAGTTTAGCCATGTTATCCTTGCCCTGAAAATATACTGAGTGCCTCTTCATGACTCCTTCAGCTGGTTTCCTCTCCCTTATACTGAAGTGGATTTTCAAAGCTTTCAGACGCACAGACTATGAATAAGGATTTCCCCTTAGTCACACAAACTCAGGTGGCACCAGCAATTCATTGAGAAAAGTCTCAGTGGGCACCAGGAATCCTGGGTCCTCTGTACCCCCTCAGCACCCCTCCCATGTCTCCGCAGCCTGTCCCAACATCTAGCACTTAGTAAATATACAGGGGGTTGTTAAATACTGAACTACCACTTGATAAAGATCTGATGACAATAGGTGGCCAGCAGCTGTGTTAAAATCAACTAGTTAAGAAGTAGAAATTAAATGTCATGGTGGAAAACTAATTATGCTGGAAAATAGAGTTGGAAGCGTGAACTTCGGTCTCCAGTGACTGGATATCCTGCTGCAGGCCACACTGACCATCTTAATATTTTCATTTCTTCACCTGTAAAATGGGGAGCTGGACAGGATAATCTGGAAGTCTGAGTCCCTTCAACTTTAATATTCTACCACTTCTAAAGGGAAGAAGAAATTAAAGAGTCCTCAGATACAAGATAAGTGCTAGGAAATTATTATTCAATATCTTGAGTGTTCTCACTTGTGTATGAATAAAGGGTTTATTCTGCCCCTAAAGTTCTAAACTTATGAGTGTGTAATGGAGGTAAAATTTTTTGAAATAGCTTGATGTGCTTTGGTCCTTTGTGTCTCTATGTAGGACTTCCTCCCCAGTTATCCCAAAGCATCCATCTGTGGGGGGGTGGGGGGGAGGAGGGGAGGACTGATAAACTCGCAGTAAGAATGCAAATAGTAAGAACGGGTTAATAATATTTGCCCTCTATCAGCAAAAGTAGGCTTTCCCAATCTCCAGCAATATGCTGTAACATGCTTAAAGACAGGCTTTGCCAAGAAGTAAAGGATTTTCTAAATTCCTTTATCTTCCCATTTAATATGTCAAGAGGCAGTCCCAGTAGCCTTGATCACAGCATTTCATACAGAGGAGAGTATAAGCAGATAGGAAGAGGGAAGTCCACACATACTCCTCTGAACAGCGGAAGGGAAAGATCTCTCAAAATCTGAGCATTTAGACTCAATCAGACAAGGACTAGGCTACCTAAGGTAGCTTTTTATTTATTTATTTAAAAAATTTTTTTTGGTCTTTTTTTTTAAACATCTTTATTGGAGTATAATTGCTTTACAATGGTGTGTTAGTTTCTGCTTTATAACAAAGTGAATCAGTTATACATATACATATATCCCCATATCTCTTCCTTCTTGCGTCTCCCTCCCTCCCACCCTCCCTATCCCACCCCTCTAGGTGGTCACAAAGCACCGAGCTGATCTCCCTGTGCTATGTGGCTGCTTCCCACTAGCTATCTATTTTACATTTGGTAGTGTATATATGTCCATGCCACTCTCTCACTTTGTCTCAGCTTACCATTCCCCCTCCCCATATCCTCAAGTCCATTCTCTAGTAGGTCCTGTGTCTTTATTCCCGTCTTGCCCCTAGGTTCTTCATGACCTTTTTTTTGTTTGTTTTTTAGATTTCGTATATATGTGTTAGCATACGGTATTTGTTTTTCTCTTTCTGACTTACTTCACTCTCTAAGACAGACTCTAGGTCCATCCACCTCACTACAAATGACTCAATGTCGTTCTTTTTACGGCTGAGTAATATTGCATTGTATATATGTGCCACATCTTCTTTATCCATTCATCTGTTGATGGACACTTAGGTTGCTTCCATGTCCTGGCTATTGTAAATAGAGCTGCAATGAACATTGTGGTACATGACTCTTTTTGAATTATGGTTTTCTTAGGGTATATGCCCAGTAGTGGGATCGCTGGATCGTGTGGTAGTTCTATTTTTACTTTTTTAAGGAACCTCCATACGGTTCTCCACAGTGGCTGTATCAATTTACATTCCCACCAACCATGCAAGAGGGTTCCCTTTTCTCCACACCCTCTCCAGCATTTATTGTTTGTAGATTTTTTGATGATGGCCATTCTGACTGGTGTGAGATGATATTTCATTGTAGTTTTTGATTTACATTTCTCTAATGATTAATGATGTTGAGCATTCTTTCATGTGTTTGTTGGCAATCTGTATATCTTCTTTGGAGAAATGTCTGTTTAGATCTTTGGCCCATTTTTGGATTGGGTTGTTTACTTTTTTGATATTGAGCTGCATGAGCTGCTTGTAAATTTTGGAGATTAATCCTTTGTCAGTTGTTTCATTTGCGAATATTTTCTCCCATTCTGAGGGTTGTCTTTTCGTCTTGTTTATGGTTTCCTTTGCTGAGCAAAAGCTTTCAAGTTTTATTAGGTCCCATTTGTTTATTTTTGTTTTTATTTCCATTTCTCTAGGTGGTGGATCAAAAAGGATCTTGCTGTGATTTATGTCATAGAGTGTTCTGCCTATGTTTTCCTCTAAGAGTTTGATAGTGTCAGGCCTTACATTTAGGTCTTTAATACATTTTGAGTTTATTTTTGTGTATGGTGTTAGGGAGTGTTCTAATTACATTCTTTTCCATGTACCTGTCCAGTTTTCCCAGCACCACTTATTGAAGAGGCTGTCTTTTCTCCACTGTGTATTCTTGCCTCCTTTATCAAAGATAAGGTGACCATATGTGCGTGGGTTTATCTCTGGGCTTTCTATCCTGTTCCATTGATCTATATTTCTGTTTTTGTGCCAGTACCATACTCTCTTAATTACTGTAGATTTGTAGTATAGTCTGAAGTCAGGGCGCCTGATTCCTCCAACTCCATTTTTCGTTCTCAAGATTGCTTTGGCTATTCGGGGTCTTTTGTGTTTCCATACAAGTTGTGAAATTTTTTGTTCTAGGTCTGTGAAAAATGCCAGTGGTAGTTTGATAGGGGTTGCATTGAATCTGTAGATTGCTTTGGGTAGTAGAGTCATTTTCACAATGTTGATTCTTCCAATCCAAGAACATGGTATATCTCTCCAATTATTTGTATCATCTTTAATTTCTTTCATCAGTGTCATTATTTTCTGCACATAGGACTTTTGTCTCCTTAGGTAGGTTTATTCCTAGATATTTTATTATTTTTGTTGCAGTGGTAAATGGGAGTGTTTTCTTAATTTCACTTTCAGATTTTTCATCATTAGTGTATAGGAATGCCAGAGATTTCTGCGCATTAATTTTGTATCCTGCTACTTTACCGAATTCATTGATTAACTCTAGTAGTTTTCTAGTAGCATCTTTAGGATTCTCTATGTAGAGTATCATGTCATCTGCAAACAGTGACAGCTTTACTTCTTCTTTTCCTATTTGAATTCCTTTTATTTCTTTTTTTCTCTGATTGCTGTGGCTAAATTTTCAAAACTATGTTGAATAATACTGGTGAGAGTGGGCAGCCTTGTCTTCTTCCTGATCTTATTGGAAATGGTTTCAGTTTTTCACAATTGAGAACGATGTTGGCTTTGGGTTTGTCATATATGGCCTTTATTATGTTGAGGTAAGTTCCCTCTATGCCTACTTTCTGGAGGGTTTTTATCATAAATGGGTGTTGAATTTTGTCGAAAGCTTTCTCTGCATCTATTGAGATGATCATATGGTTTTTCTCCTTCAACTTGTTAATATGGTGTATCACATAGATTGATTTGCATATATTGAAGAATCCTTGCATTCCTGGGATAAACCCCACTTGATCATGGTGTACAATCCTTTTAATGTGCTGTTGGATTCTGTTTGTTAGTATTTTGTTGAGGATTTTTGCATCTGTGTTCATCATTGATATTGGCCTGTAGTTTTCTTTCTTTGTGACATCTTTGTCTGGTTTTGGTATCAGGGAGATGGTGGCCTCGTAGAATAAGTTTGGGAGTGTTCCTCCCTCTGCTGTATTTTGGAAGAGTTTGAGAAGAATAGGTGTTAGCTCTTCTGGAAATGTTTGATAGAATTCGCCTGTGAAGCCATCTGGTCCCGGGCTTTTTTTTTGTTGGAAGAGTTTTACTCACAGTTTCAATTTCAGTGCTTGTGATTGGTATGTTCATATTTTCTATTTCTTCCGGGTTCAGTCTCAGAAAGTTGTGCATTTCTAAAATTTGTCCATTTCTTCCAGGTTGTCCATTTTATTGGCATAGAGTTGCTTGTAGTGATCGCTCATGAGCCTTTGTGTTTCCGCAGTGTCATCACTTGTTACTTCTCCTTTTTCATTTCTAATTCTGTTGATTTGAGTCTTCTTCCTTTTTTTCTTGATGAGTCTGGCTGATGGTTCATCAATTTTGTTTATCTTCTCAAAGAACCAGCTTTTAGTTTTATTTATCTTTTCTGTCATTTCCTTCATTTCTCTTTCATTGATTTGTGATCTGATCTTTATGATTTCTTTCCTTCTGCTAACTTTGGGGTTTTTTTGTTCTTCTTTCTCTAATTGCTTTAGGTGTAAGGTTAAGTTGTTATTTGAGATGTTTTTTGTTTCTTATAAGGGAGCTTTTTAAATTACTGCATTTTACTAAGTTTAGAAGATGAGACTAAAATGTCATGTGTCTTTTTCCAGTACTTTAGAGATAAGTTCCATCTTTGAAATTTCTTTCCAATTTATTCTTCATCTGCATAAGTTCATTTATGTTTTCATTTATTTACTCATTCGACAAGTATTATTGAGAATCTACCATGCACAGGGTCCTGGGAATGCAGCAGTGAGACAATACACATAATGTCCCTACCCTCATGGAACTCCTTTCTAGTTGGAGAGAAACAAAATAAACAAGTAAATAGAATCCTAACCCGTGTTGGGCAAACAGTCAACAGGATGCCACTGCCTAGTCCTGGTGCTCAGGGTCTTCCAACAGGACTGTGTTCTCTGACTTCACATTGTCTCTAATGCATCTTCTCTGCCACTAGACCACAGTGGTAAACTTCTGCCTGATCCAGTCACATTCCTTTTCGAGACCTGAAATGGCTCATCCCACCTGCTGCTCCCTCCCCAGGCCCTGAGTACAGCTTCCAACTGCCTGAAACCTGTTCCTAGAGATGAGGCCTCCCCTGCCACCACATCGTCCTATTTACATGCCAGGTCTCTGTCCACATCCAAGATTGCACACTTTACCCTCTTCTCGTCATCTTTCTAAATCCAGACCTTTAGTTAAGATCCAGCCAGTTCCCTGCATGCCTTGTTTCAGTAGAAACCCAGCCCACACTGAGAGCTCTCTTCTCTGACCTCTCTCAGCACACATTTTAGCGCTTTACATCATAGACACCCAAATTTGGAAGAAGCATATAGACCTAGTCCAGCATTGAATGCTGTATGGAAAACACAGTTACAGCCTTTCTAATAGGTGGCCTCAGACAATCACACTCTCTACTAGTATTTTTCAAATAACTAAATTTTCAATATATAAATATATACATTAATATATATAAATATACACATATGTATATTTATATCTTTATGTATATATGAATAAGTCTTATACTTACAGCTTTCATAAAATCATAAAAGAAAACAAATTTAAAAATTAAATATAAACCAATGACAAAACTAATTTCAACTAATCAAGGTTAATTTATTGACACATAATGTTTTACCAAAGCAAAGTGTTTATTCTCATGTAAATGTGATAATGCCTACTACTATCAAGCAGGTTCTCCAGAAAATGCCATCATGTGACCTAACTTAGGTATAAGGCTACCTTTGCCATTTTTTAAATGAAAGTGCAACTGTTGCTGTAGTTTCGCACTGAAGAAAATCCCCAGTACAAATACAATCCAGCCACTACTTAATTATAGGATAGTGATCTAGGTCATGTGGGATTTTTATTCACTTAAAATAAAAATTAAAAACTTTAAACATTTTTACAGAAACGTATGTCCCTCTTCCAACATGTTTTTGGTTTTCCAGGCATCCAGAGATCCTTGTCATACAGTTTTGGGCTGACTTAGGAGTTTATGCTTTGACTCAGCAAATGGCTACTATGTAAAATGGGCTGCCAGGAAGGACAATGTTTAACATTTATTCTATTTTCATCATAGCACCTAACACTGTATGTAGCACATGCTAGGTGCTAACAGCAGAATTCTTGGATGTATTTTTTCTATTTCTTTCATCATTTCTTCTGGTATGAATTTCCAGAAGTTCATTTACAGACCTTCATAAATCTCCCAGAAAAGCGAGTTAGTGATTTTTCCTTGACTGATTTTCTGGACAGATATTTACACGAGCCCCATAAGACCTTTCCACAGACAGCTCCTCACAATGATGAAAGTCAAATTTAAGACAAAAAAGACTGAAAAATGATCAGCATGAGAAAATCAAAATCTAGGTAACCTAAAAGTCCAGCGCTAGTTTAAGAATGAGGAATAAACCGTGGTTGTCAATAAAGGAGCATTTCCTGTTGCTGACAATTATGTGAAGGGCACATCTTTTCAGACTCTTTACAGTTGTCTCCTATGGTGACAGTAACCCTGTTAGTAAGTCAATAAAAAAGAAATTGCCTCCCTATCTTTGAGATTTTCATAGAGAAGTCTGTATTTTTATGTTTTCAGGGGAAAAGAGTAAAAATAAATTCTGTAATACTCAACTAGAGGAGCTAATATCACCTGCAGGCCAGTTTTTTCCTGTATATTTTAACTCTTTTTCACTACCTTAGTTTCATCAACTAAAGGCTTTATAGTTAATGGAAGGAGTGTGTTTTTTTTCTTTCTTTAATTGTCCTCTAGATAGCTGTCTTCCTTTTCAGTTGGTGAATTGATAATAGACTGTGACCTAAGCAGATTGATCATGGAGCTATTTTCTTTCACCTGGGTGGTCATCTCCCCAAGCTCCCTTCCCTTTCTTACAATTATCTGCCTGAGGCTGGGTCTTAAAAGTGTTGAGCCTCTAATAATTAGCCCCTTGTTGTAGGCCTTAGTAGTATGCTTTGGGGGCAGCTGGGAAGCCACTGGCCTTTAAATGCTCTTTTTCATCTGTATGCCCCAAAGCCTGAAATTTACTAGTGGCAAGAGAGAGTATTTTGCCTTCCAAAGCACAGTCTTGTAAAGAAGAGGGAAATTTGTCTGGGGCTATTCACATCATAATAGGAATTAGCTTATCAGAACTCTTTATCTCTGTGGCAAATACTAAAAAACTGAGTGAAAAGTTAATTAGAGATTTATTGGGGGTTGGGGGTACTAATCTGAGAAGAAGAAAAGAATTGCTTTAGAGGAAAATTATACCAACTGTGGGGTAGTGCCCTGGAGTGACATTATGGGACAATAGGAGGTAATTGAGAACTAGTTATGTTTTCATGAGGACTAAGTCTTAAGCTAATTTCAAAGAATCATGCAATTAAATTAAAAATAGTCTGTATGGTGGGAAAGGAGTATTTGGCTTTTTCTGAGTAACCAAAGGGAAGAATTAGAATCTGTGGTAATATAGGGTCCAATTTCAGCTCAGTGTAAGAAGAACTTTGGAACAATTAGAACTCTTTAAAACTAGTCTGTTTTCTTCCAAGACTGTGAGCTGTCTCTCAATGGAACTGCTTACACAAGAGGCTGAATGATGTCAGCTTTGGACTTAATATTGGTTTTAGGTTTTACCTAGAATGTTCCTTCTGATTTAAGAATGATTATAAATTAGGTCTGAATTGAGAAGCCAGTATGTTCTTTAATTACATCAAAGGAAAATATATATATATATATATATACATCAAAAAAAATGTAAACTAAATTGCCATCTATCTTTAGCACTTTACAGGACCTTTTCACTTCCAGAGTAATGGTCCTCAGGACCATGATAGCTAAAACAATACTAGTTAGTACTAATGCAAAACTCAGTAAGTACAAGACACTAAATGTTCACAATTCACAAAACTCTAGGAAAGATAATATCACAACCCTCCTTCTGCAGATAAGGGAACTGAGCTGCTGTAGGTTAAGTGATGTGCTCAAGCTTACAGAGCACATACATAGGGAAGCCAGCCAACAGTCAAACTATTCTGGGGTCAGAGGCCAGGATGAACAATGACACTGCCCATTAACTAGCACGCTGTTGAGAAGCCGCTAGGATAATCTCAGAATATTACTGGATGACCAAACAAATTGAGATTTTAGAACACTGACCTGGACTGTGCTTACCCTAGTCATCATAAATCTTTATGTTTGTACGGACCAGGAAAGTAAATCAATGTCAGAACAGTCTTGAAAGCCAACTACTGTTGCTTTATGACTCCAACGTAGTGACAATATCAGCTTCCAGCTGCAATCAAGCAGAGAGGAAGATACCTAAACCAAGTCAAAAACGTTATTTCTTTGCGTAGCATTGGCCATGTATTAGGAAATAATCATAAGCTAACAGAATCACAGAATTAGAGGGTTTTAGAGTGGAAGAGGTCTTCAGCATTGTTTCTCCCTTCTCATCGCAGAAATGAGGATACTGATTTCTACTGAGAGGATCTTATTTCAAAACCATGCCATGGCCTTATAATTGGTCTTCATGTCCAGTCTTCCTATCACAGCCAAAGAGAATTCTTAATACAACTTGATTATCTCATTCTGCTTCTTTAAACTCCTTCAGATACCCCTCAGACTCAGTCAAAGTCCTTGATTTCAAGCACCAGTTCTCTGAAGACCTGGTCCCTGGTTGATTCTAGTCCCAACTCCTCCTACTTGCTTGTCTTGAACTCTTGACTTCAATCACTCAGGAGTCCACCCCCTTCCCAGAGCATCATACTCTGGCCTCCGAGCCTTTGCACATCCTATTTCTTTCCTTTACAGCCCTCTCCCTGGCCTCTCCTGGCTTCCTCCACTTAATCCTTCAGAAAGCAGCTTAATACCTCCTACAGGAAGATGACTCCTACTGGTCATATTTGTTTTGTTTCATTTTTCAAATACCCAATGTAAACAAGCCTGCCTGTATTGTTTCCCAACCTATAACATATAAAGAATAATTTTATTTGTGTGTGTGAATAAGAAGTACAGTTTGAAATTGCACAATAGCAGTGTGACATCCCAAGTAATAATACAGTAAAGAGTCATAGTTTATAAAAAGGAAAACCAACAAGTCAATGAAACAAAGTTTTCTGATATCATTTGGTGTGACTCTCTTGCCGTGACAACATAATCCAATGATTGATGTAGGTAATTATAAAGCTTGAGTCAGCAAGAAATGGCACTTATGTTTAATGTAGTGTGATTAAGGAGGCAGAAAACTGTGCAGTAACTTTTAGAATGATTTTCACTGAAAATATTTTAAATAAAGAGTCTTAGTGCTTAAAGGAAGTAAAATAGTTTATCAGTTCATTTATGTTAAAGATCCAGTTATGTTAGAGTGTGTATGATATACAGGGAATGTGATAATAGATAGGAGACCCAAGTTCTGGTCTAGTAAATGATGCTAAATAAGTGAGTGACTTTGAGTAAGACGTTTCCATATTGGATTCTTGGAGCTGGTGTAACATCGTGGCTAAAAACCAGGGGCCATGGGCTCAAATACAGTCTCAGCTTCATTACTTTTAAGGTATGTAGCCTTCAGTTATTTTACTCTCTCTAGGCCTCAGTGTGCTTATTTATAAAATGGAAAGAATAATACATACCTCATCGGCTTACTGTGAAAAACAGATGGCATATTGTTTGCAGAAGCACTCAGCAGAGAATATGATTTATCTTAAGGGCTTAAGTAGCCATGGTTGTTGTTTTAATTTTTATAATTATTCACAATGAAGGAGCTACATTAGATGACTCAGGTCTTCTCAAGCACTAAAACTCTATGGTTCTATGAAGGGCTCATTCCCAAATGATGTCAGATAAATGAGGTTTCACTGTATATTGGGCAAGAAATCAATATGGTCAATTTTCAATTGTGCAAAGTAAGGTAAGGTGAGCAGAGCTTGAATTATTGAAAACGTCGGTTATACTCAGTATATTTCTATTTGATCTTGGAATGCATAGAACGCTTTAAAAGAATATTTTCTATCCTTCTCATATTGTGTTTAATGATTAAAATGAGTGTGGCCTTTCTGTGTTCACCAAAGGAAAAGAAATGGAACATGCTAGATGCTGTATATGTGGTATTTCACTGGATCCCTAGTGATTCAGATGAAGTCATCTGGCAACTGACTGGGTAATAGAAAAATCAAGCAAGATAATAGTTTTGGGCCAGAAAATGAACATGCCTGGGATCAAGAGCCAACAGCACAGCATCTCCTCGTGACCCTTTTTCAGAGTTGCGGGTAGCTCAGGTCCACGTGTACTTTGAAACCCGAAGAGTGAAAAGAGGACTATCAAGTATTTTTACCATGGCTGTCTTAATTTAAAATGGCCCTACCACAGAAGTGGCGTCTAATTAGAATTTCTTGGCACAACGGCCAAAGCCCAGCACTATAATAGCCTAATTATCTAAATTCTCATTTATCACTCAAGAGTTCTTCCCACCTACCACACACCTTGTCATGTAAAGAAGATACATATCGTTTTCCTTTTTTCTTCTTTTCCTTAGTGAAGAATTTGTTCAGTGAGATGTTTGAACTGTTCAAAGTAAATGGTACCCCCAAATCAGATCGGGCAATAGGGGTTTGTGCTGGACTGCAGACATAACATAACCTGGAAAGGCAGAAAGGCAGAGCACCTGTGGAGTCCAGGTGTCCACTTATCCACAAGCCATGTGACTTTGGTAATTCACTCAATCCTTCGGAGCCTTAGTTTCTTCATTTGTAACCTGGGGATAGTCAGAGGGAGTTCACTCTGAATCTGTTTCGTACGGCTCAAGGCCTTCCCTACGTGCACGTGGTCATATATTTACGTAAATTGTACAAAGCCGTCTTAACTGCAGTGAGCCAAGACCACTGTCTCTTTTCACGCCCATTTTCCCCCATCACATGTTGGGGAACTTTGGAGTAGCTTCGAGCATCTTTGCTGCGTGGCTGAGGCGAAGTGAGGGATACAGTAAAGTTGGATTTAATGACTGTGTTTATATGGTCTGAGATCATGTCTGTATATTGTGAAGTTATTGCTGGTGTCCTGGTCTAGGAATGACGTCCAAACATTTCCACTGCCCGTTTTCATCCCTACATTTTCATTTGTATATGAATATTCTTTTTTTCTTAGCAATAGCCTCCAAATTATATTATCTTCAAGTCCCAGAAAAGCTGGATCTGCCTCTGAGGATAATGACACCTACCTCATTCCATTGTTATGGAGATTAATACTGAAGTTTTTCCCCACTTTCCTTCTTTCCCTCTTTTACCTTCTTTTTCTTCCTTTCTAAAATCATATAATAATAATGAAGGACCTGAGGATTAACTAATCCAGGACTTTTAAGTGTTTCTCCCCAAACATTTCTCCCCCTCAAATAAAATCATCAGCAAAACTGTGATACATAAAATAGACCGGTAATTGACAGGACTTTTTCAAAGCTTAAACCTTCACTGTTTGGGGAGTAGCCCCAAAGATGTTTAACTATATAGAAGTAATGAGGTATCACCAATCCTTGAAAAATATAAGTTCTTATTCTTCCACTCTTAAGGAAAGAAATGCCTTGAGGAACCAATCATATTTGATCACAGACTGAACTTCTGTTGGAAGAATGTGACTTGGCTTTTGATGGTTATTCTTCACGCAGGTTTTTCTTTTTGAGAGAGAGCTGGGCCTGGGCGAGAGAAAGCCACACACTGAACCCAAGAGCAAGGAGGGGGGTGTGTGCGGAATGGAACATGTACTCATCAGCAGTCGGTCTCTTTTTTTGTCCCTTGGCCCCAAAGGAAGGGCAGCAGCAGTTCTCTCAAGGAGAGAACTGGGTAAGCACCTTCTGAAAGGAGCCTCTACCCCAATAACCACCGCAGATATTAAATAGCGCATGAACTCACAAGTAAAGGCAGAAGTGACAGAATTTTTCAGTAGAAAGTAAAAAATGTGTATACTTAATACACACCACAATGCTGTAAGAATTCACTAATGTATCTGGAAATACTGGACAATGAGATATTCTCTATAAAAATATTTTCCAGAGAACTGAACTATTCAGTGAGCTTTTATGGGCCGACTCAGGTGTGCCAGGCACTGTGCTGCCAGGTGAGGATACAGAAAAAAGGATGACGTGGCTCTTATATGCATTCCGATAAATCTTATCCAAAAATGTAGAACAGGTTTCTCTGCCTTCTTTAATGAGAAACCAACCAACCAATAGCTTTCTCCTAATGGCCCAGGTATATCATTATCATGGTCAACTAAATACTTGGTGAGATAATGCATATTTTTCCAGCTTTTTTCCTCGGCTATATGTAGGATCAATCAAACTCACAGTAAAGGCCACGGAAGCTTCTACTGCAGTGTGAATACTTTCATGCAGCAGTTTCAATGTGCCTAGACTAGTGACAGATAGTTCAAGATTCTGGAATATTTAAAAACGTTGCTTCCCTGCTTCTCAGCTGTGTGCAGGAAAGCTGACATTACTGACCACTAGATCTCTACTGAAGTGGCTTATTTTGAAGTTAGTGACTCCATCATTCATTTCAGAGATGGCTTTGACAGGACCTCAAGCAACAGGAAGTTTTGTAAGTCACACTTAATCATAATAGTAGTCTGATGCTTTTGAAACCTGTCCTGTTATAAAACAAGCCTGCATATATATAATCCTCACATCTCAAAAGCAATTGGAGAAAAACACTGTCAGAGAAGTCCTTTATTCTAAATCTAAAGTTAATGCTAATGTCCCCTTGCTATTTCAGTTTTATCAAAACAGTCATGACTTTTATCCATTGATGGATGTTCTCTGTTGTCTAAGGGATTATCTGTATTTAAATCTTATTTTAACTTTGAGAGAAGAACTCTAACACCACCGATGTTTTAATCACTGCACCAGTGCTTAAATAATAAACTAGGTATAATAATAGATGCTTAGAAAATATATCCAGGTTATTCTGGCCTTTTGAAATATGAACCATAAACTATTAAGATCATAGAGTGCTTGGCCAGAATGAAACTTGACTATCATCCCATCAAAATCTTCCTTCCTTAAATGAGAAAATTCATACACCTAAAAGTTCAGTCATAAACAGTCCAAGCCATATGGATAGTAAATTACAGAACCAAAACTCAAAATAAGAATTCTGTGTAAAGCAATTATACTCCAATAAAGATGTGAAAAAAAAAAGAATTCTGACTTTTAATCTAGATGTTTTCCCTCTGTATTATTCTTCCTTACTGCCTTTAATTTGTAGGGGTGCATTTCATTTGTTTTTGATTTGGGTTATATAATACTGTAGACACAACCCTTTCTGCTATGGGGACAGCTTATCTATTACATTTTCAAGTTTTAATGCTCATATTATTTAATGGTTTACTTTTCCATCAAATTCAAATGACTTTATTAGGCATTTAAAAGTCAGTCATATTGACTCATTCATTAAATTGGATAGACTGTAGTAAAACATTTTTTAATAGTAAAACTTTTTTTAAGCTGTAAAGTAGTATAAAATATAGTTATCTTTTTATTATTTGAATTACCAGGACAGCTTTACTCAAAATGACTGAAGTTTGCAAAGGGATTAGCACTTTCTAATCAGAGCCAGATTTGATCTTTCGTTAAAGTTTTGTTTATCTAAAAACAATTGCAGAATTTCCTTACTCCATTTTTCTTTTCTCAGCACACATGCACACACTGATAGATGTAAGAAAAGTCTACTCCTCCTTTCAAGAGTCTCTTCCTCAGTGAAACACACCTCCTCACTTTTCTCCAAGCTATCCTTCAGCAATAAAAACAAAATACCCCCTTTTCCGAGATGAGATTAGTATAAGCTGTTCAGCATAATTTAAGAGCAGGGACTCTGTAGCCAGAATCCCTGTGTTGAATTCTGGCTCTGCTTTTTTCTAGGTGAACAATCTTGGACAAGCTAACTAATCTTTCTGTGCAGATGGCAAGACAGAGCACTGAGGACAAGGCCTCAGAGAATAACTCCCTCTATAGACCAGGAGAAGAAAAAGGCCAGTGCAGGACGCAGGAAAGGGGAGGAGTCAGAGGGGCAGGAGCAGGCAGACAAGTGTAAGAGCACAGGAACGTAGAGAAGAATGAGTTTCCATGAGGGCGTGGCCAACAGTGACTGAGTCTACTTAAATCACAGAGCGCGAGGACTTCCTTAGTAAAGTCAGTGTGGACACCAGTGGCATTTTTGAAGGTGAGGTAGAAGTGATAATCTTCTGATTTGAGGGTGTGAAGGTGTACGTGGTGAAGAAGCAGGAGTTCTCCTATAAACAGGACTAGAGGACAACATGCGTATTTTCTTTTTTGTTTTCTTTCCCATTACCCAAGATAGAGAAGACAGATTAGATAGTGCAGATTATCAGACATAGAAAATGGAACCAATGGAAAAAAGAAAAAAGGAAAATCAAGAAAACAGTCATCTTAAATTATCTAAGGAGTCCATGGAATAGCATGGCATTGGGAAGCAGGAAAGAAGGGTTCTCCTCTCCTCTGCCTGCCAAACTCCTGCTCATCCTTTAAGACTCAGCTTAAAGTGACTTCACAAATGAAACCTTTCCGACTGCCCTAAACCAAGTTATCCAATCCCTTATCTAAAGTGTCTGAGTATTTTGTTCATATATTTTTCATAACGGAAAATTATACACTATTTTAGCTCTCAACATGTCTGCCCCATGTAGTCGATAACAAAATTCTCAGAGCCAGGATCTAAGGTTCATTCGTTTTTTTTAAACTTATAGTACAAGGCATAGCACTAGATCTAGTACTATATTAGTAGCTATTTAAAATAAATTGATGAATTAGCCATAGGAAAGGGAAAAGGACCTGTTTAATTCAGAGTTATATTGAAGGAGGGGGATATAGGCCCTAACACACCTTAAGTCAAGGTCCTTAGTCTCATTATTGGGACACAGTAAAAGTGAGAGTGAGAAGGTTAAAAAGGAAGTAGGGGATTAAGTAGATGGAGCAGGAGACACAACAGAGGCAACCTCTATAGCATTTAAGTAAGTCATCTATAGGGTTGCTGTGCTCCGTTGTAGAGAGCTATTGAAATGAGGAAGCGTGAGTTTACAGTGTGCCTGCTCGGTTTTAGAGGGGTGTTTCTTCCCTCCTCATTGTCTTCTATAACCTAAAAGTAATTATGAGGAAAATACAAGGAGAGCTTGTCCAGATTGAGTCGTGGAAAAAATGGACAATTTGATGTTCTGTGAAGTGATAGTCAAAGAATAACAAGAAAATATATTGACATCACCAAGGAATAAGGCAGTCGTGATGATATAGAGACGAAGAGTTGTAGGAAGTTTTGTAACTAGTATTGCAAAGGTATGGATTGCTGTTTTCTTTAAGGTAGTGCCTTGGAGCCAGTGCAGAGAATGGAGGAATTCGGGAAGGATCAAACAGAAGGCAGAAATGGATGGATGTGGGTTATAGAGAGAGTAGATTTTGTTCTGATTTCCAAAAACTTTTTGAAGGACTTGTCGGGTAAGAAAACTATAAGCTATTGTTTTATTAACAGAAAATCAAAACTTGATCTTTTTTTTCTCCCCTTCTAAATTACCCCTTTCCCTTGAGACTTGGACAGGTGAAAGAACCCATTAGAGGATGGTAATTAATAACGTCTCACACAGAAGTTACATTCATGGAAAGATCATGACATAATATCAGCATGCAGAATATCTGTTTTTAAACCTCCACTCTCTCTAACCACCACTATTTGTGGTGTGTCAATTATGAGACAGTAGTTCCTCAGGGAAATAATGTAGTTTACTCAGGGCATTCATTCAAGCTTAAGAAAAAATCCAAAGAGACAGAGAACGTAACAGGTTAATATTCAGGAGTTAATGAGGACGTAGGTATTATAAAGCTTTCATTGTGCTAATTAAAAATAATTGAACGGTCCTAGAATTAGGGAGATTTCACAGGGGAAGGTCTCAAGGCCCCACTGCATCTCTTTGGATTTCCAGCTTGGCTGTGTACAAACCTCAGTAGTTACCTTAACAGGAAGAATTAGATCCTGGGAAAACTAGTTTCTCCAAACAAATGCACTAGAGCCTAATTGAGATCAGAAAGTCAGTTTCATCGTTTCCAATGAGAAATATCTCTTCCCAAAGGAGAAACTTATTTTTGAAAGACAGATTAAGATCAGAGGTGGCTTTGTGATTAAAAGGGATCAGAATAAGCAGGACCCCAGTGACCATTCTATTCTGAGGACCACCAGCCCAAATATGCCCCAGGCCCCTTTCAAGGGCTGAGAGCTACTATACTGTGGTTTTTTTTCCTGCTATATCCATGTTTTCCATTAAAGGACTTCTTTATTAATTCAAGGTTAGAGTATCCAGTAAACCAACCTCCCTTTTTAGCACTTTTGTCACCTGATTCCTACAGCAAGTTTGTAGTAAGCACTGGGTCACCTCCAATATAAGAGAGCAGGAAAGCGAGGCCATTCATGCATTATCAATACTCAACGTGTCATGTTACAGCATTTTTTAGTAAATGAGCCATAACGTTATTCAATGCTTCTTTTTTTTTTTTTTTAACATCTTTATTTGAGTATAACTGTTTTACAATAGTGTGTTAGTTTCTCTTTTACAACAAAGTGAATCAGTTATACATATACATATGTTCCCATAACTCTTCCCTCTTTTGTCACCCTCCCTCCCACCCTTCCTATCCCACCCCTCTAGGTGGTCACCAAGTACAGAGGTGAACTCCCTGTGCTATGCTGTAGCTTCCCACTAGCTATCTAATTTACATTTGGTAGTGTGTATATGTCCCTGCCACTCTCTCACATCGTCACAGCTTACCCTTCCCCCTCCCCATATCCTCAAGTCCATGCTCTAGTAGGTCTGTGTTTTATTCCCATCCTACCACTAATCTCTTCATGACTTTTTTTTTTTTTTTTTAGATTCCATATATATGTGTTAGCATACGGTATTTGTTTTTATCCTTCTGACTTACTTCACTCTGTATGACAGATTCCAGGTCTATCCACCTCATTACAAATAACTCAGTTTCATTTCTTTTTATGGCTGAGTAATATTCCATTGTATATATGTGCCACATCTTCCTTATCCATTCATCTGTTGATGGACACTTAGGTTGCTTCCATGCTTCTTTCCAATTTTATATCAAATCATTGGCAGTGAACTTTTCCCTTTCTGTGCAATCAGGAAAAGACTACCTATGATGTTCAAAAGGTGACCTTTATGTGTGTGTTCAGTTTTAACTCGGTTCACCCTTGGCCACTCAGGCAATCCATATGCTCTAGAAGGTAGTAACAGGAGGGCTGTGTACCACATGCTTAATTGCCTCTCTCAAAGCATGAAACACGGAAGAGGGCTAGGAGAGCCTTCCCCAGCTCAGCAGCATCATGAAGATCTAGAGAGCTGCCGCTTTGTACCATTCAGAGCGCCCAGCATAAGACCTTGCACAGAGTGCACCAAAAGCCACTATTTTACCAGGAGGATGTTCTTTCTTAACACGGATGTTCAGGAACATGGTGGAGAGTCCTCCTCCACGTCACCTCTAGGAAAGTTGGAAGAGCTCAGAGGTGGAGGTGAGGAGAAGTTGGCCCAGTCAGCTGGCAACTGTATGTCTGTATTAGTTTCCTAGAGATACTGTAACAAAGTAACAAAGAGGATGACTTAAGGGAAATTTATTGCCTCACGATTTTGAGGCTAGAAATCTGAGGTCAAGGTTTCTGCCTGGCTGGTCCTTCTATGGGCTTCGAGGGAGAGTCTGTTCCGTACTTCTCTCCTCGCTTCTGGTAGCCTCAGGCATCCTTTAGTTGTGGTTGGCAGTATCCCTGTTGTCTGTATTGTCTTCCTATTGTAGGTGTCTGTCTCTGTGTCCGAATTTCCCCTTTTTATAAGGATACCAGTCCAGTTGGATTAGGGGCCACCCTAATGAGCTTATCTTAACTTAATCACCTTCAAATACCTTATTTCCAAATAAAGGTTAGAACTTCAACACCTATTAGGGGGATACATTTCAACCCATAGCGACGTCCTTCTTGAATCATCAATATTTATGTGAAAATTGAAGCCATGGCACAAATCACAGATGTGTGCTGCCCTCTCTTTTCCCAGGGACTTTAATGTTTTAATCATATATGTGTGTATGATTAGCTTCCATGTCCCCTTGCAATAGTCTCCTAGTTGTTATTAACTTTCCTAGCCTATTGTCCACACAGTTGCCAGGAGATACTTCTTAAACACAAAATTGATGATGTTAATACCTTATTTTAGCCTATGGTTACAGAGTAAGTACAGACACCTTAGCATGCTAGTTAAGGCCTTTATTGTCATAAATGGAAGATAATATTACACACTTTGGAACTGTGAAAACAATTTTTAAAGGGGAAATCTTAATAGAGTTGATAACATAAAATATTGTACATCAGAAGCTACATATTCAAGGTAAGGCAAAAAACAAGGAAGACAAATATGATGGAACACAGATTTTAGTTTTGATTTTATCATCGCCAATTTAAGTCAGTGGAAAAATGCTGACGATAAGTAAATGGGCAAAAGGCATAACTATATACGTCACAAAACAGTTTTAAAAACTCTCCAATGTACTGTATATGTGAAAATAAATTTTCCAATCAAAATATACAAATCGAACAATAATAAAAGCTTTTCTTTTGGCCAAGTAAGAAACTATTTTTTTCTTTTTATTTTGTCTTAAATCAGTCTAACCAGTGCTGGTAAAGATGCATTAACAGGCAAAGTTGTTATTACATTCTCAAGACCCTAAAAATTGACCGTCAGATTTAGAGCTTATTTCCTGGTGGCAGACAGTGAGGGGAGTAACAAGTCCCTGATAACGGCTAATAAAACCTGGCTATTAGGTATCCTGGATTCTGACTATTTACATTAACTTCTCATACCCTTGAAGGAGGTCTAGAAAAGAGGAGAGGGGCCTGGCATTCCAAAAGAATGAAATGCAAACTCCCCAAATTTACTTCTGGAGCTAGGGAAACGGGAGGTTCTTTTTTTGCTTCTTTTCTTTTTTTTTTTTTTGGTTACTTTTTCAGAATTAATACCAGGAGTGTAGATGCTTTTTTCTTTTTCTTTTTCTTTTCTTTTTCTTTTTTTTTATGACCATGAGATATGTGGGATATTAGTTCCCCAACCAGCATTGGACGCACAGAATCTTAACCACTGGACCACTAGGGAAGTCCCCTATAAATTCCTTTTATAATCAGAAATTACCCCATTAAAAACAATAAATATAACTCTGTCTCACATATCCTAACACAAATTCCCTCACTTGTACTTAGCAATCTCTATCCATTTTTATTCTATTCTTTCCTTTCATGGTTCAAACTCCTACAATAGTGTGGCCAACACCCACCGCATTCCAGCAACTAGTTCCTTTTCTTATAATCTGGTTTCTCCAAATACCACCACCCTGAAATATTTAAAAAGTCACCCAAATCTGCTCACTAGATGTATTACCACTTCCCCTAGCTGACTTCCATTCCGTTTTTCTGCAACAATTCAAAGCATTGAGAGTTATCCTTTTCCTTGGGGGTAGCTCCTCCTTTATGCTCTGTCCTTACCCTAAATTTTCCTTAAGTGATGCTTTATTTCCCAGCACATTAGGCCTGTTTCACATCTTTGCTTTTAAACCCTTTTCTTTTCTCTCTGCCAATGAGTTGGCATCTTTCATTAATCAACAACACTGGGAGTACATTAGGTGCTTAATAATATTTGTTCTTTAAATAGAGCAATCATATTATTTGTATATAGTTGTGATAAGCAGAATAATCCTCTCCCCACCAAACGTGTCTATATCCTAAGCCATGGAACCTATGAATATATTGCTTTATATGGCAAAAGAGACTATGATTAAGTTAAGGACCTTCACATGAAGACACTATCCCAGATTATCTGGGTGGGCCTGATGCAATCAGAGCTCCTTAAAATACAGAGAGGTGGCAAGGCAAGCAGAGAATCAGAGCGGAGTGTGAGAGAGACTCCACCAGCCACATCTGGCTTCGAAGATGAAGAAATAGGTAAATGAGCCAAGGAATACAGGTGGATTCCGGAAGCTGGAAAAGGCAAGAAAATTGATTCCCCCCCTAGAGTTTTCAGAAGGAGCACAGCCCTACCCACACTTTAAATTTAGCTCAGTGAAACCCACTTCGAACATCTGACCTCTAAAACTGTGAGATAATAAATTTGTTTCAACCTGCTAAGTATTTGGTTGTTTGTTACAGCAGCCCAGTGAAACTAATACAGTAGTACTTTGTCATTTTCCATTGTACCCAATATGATGTCACACAGACAACATTCAATATTTAATGAAAATTAATGAGATACTTAGGATTTGTCACTTTCTGGATTTTTACATGCTATGAAATTCAGTCTGATGTGTTCATTCATAATATTTCTGAATATCTGAGATTTATTTAAGGATGTGTAGAATAATATGAGACCTTTTATTTGGGACGAGGAGTTGCAACAGACAAAAATTACTTTTCCAGTAAATCAGTGCAGTTGAGGAGTCTATTCATTTTGCCATCAGCCCAATTGCCTTTCTGTTCTCCAGCAGTCTGTAGAAAAGCTCCATTACTGACAATGGCACAGATCCTTCTCCTTCTTCAGTGGCTGCTGGCTTAGCCCCTTCTGCCCTGTCAACTCCCTGGGGCTTGATATGCGCAAACTGTGCAGCCCAGCTAGGAGCCCCCCGGGTACAGAGTTAGCCGGCAGCGCACGCAGGCCGAATACTTCGCTTAGCTCCTTCTGTGCGTTACCGTTGCCCTACGCTCACTGCCTTCTGGTTTACAAAGTGTGTGATCTCATTTAATCTTCACAGTATTATTGCTTTCATTTTACAGTTGAGAACACTGAAAGTTAAGGGGAGCTTCCAGGTAGTAAAGGACAGAAAGGAGATTTGAACAAAAATCTCTTAATTCCTAATTCTGTTATAAAACGAATGCAATTTTACTATGTACAGCTGTTCTTGCCATTTTACCTCAGTGCCTTTACTCCAGACATGTATTTTGCAAGTGTATTTTTAATGATAACATAACTTATGCGTGTTATAAAGTAATGTGGAAAACACAGAGAAGTATGAAGTTTTAAATCATCCTTAATCTTAACTACTCAGAGATAACCACTGTTACTGTTTGAGTGTATTCCTTTCCAAATATTTTTCTGTGCATTCATCCAAGTATATTTCTTTCGACGTGTATTTTTATTTAGAGTTTTGTATCCCATTCCATTTTTATTATTCTGAGTGAAGTGAGGTGGCGTTCTAGCCTTATGTTATTGGATTGGCCAAAAAGTTCATTTGGTTAGTCAGTGTGTTTTTCCATAAAGTTCTTCATGAAAATGAAAAATGTGTCTTTTATTTTTACTTAAAACAGAACAGAGTTTTTGGCCAATCCAGTGTTTACAGTTGTACTGTATTGCCTTTCAGTGACCATTTTTTCCTCTTTATACTAAAATATAAATAAAGAATTAGTCCACGCTTCTTGAGTTAACTTTTTTTCAAGACTGGAGCCGTGCTTCTCAACAGGTAGTCAGGCCGGCAGCGTCCGCATCACTTGGGAGCTTGTGACAACTGCAGATTCTCTACTGAGTCACAGTCGGCGGGGTGAGACCCAGGAACCCCTGTCCATACAAGCTCTCCAGGTGACTTTTCACACATGAGAAAGTTTGGACTTTGGTTTTCCATTTGTGTTGATGAGGCAAAAGCAGCTAATAAACCTGTTATAGGTTAAAGACAAGCAGAATAATTGTCACACTTTGAAGAAAAAGAAAGAGCTTCTTGCTTACCCAGATTTCCCTCATCCACATGCTTTCAACTCTACTCTTAATCAATTACTTGGGTTAAAGGCCACAGACCTCTTTAAAATGCTTATATGCTTACTTAGAAATGCAGTAGTTACCTATACTTACTATCATCCAATGTGCTTTCATTTGCATATACTTCTCCTAGTGAGCCAACTAATCATTTGTCGAAATCAGAACAGGATGAAGGGCAGGCACATTTTAAGTTTCATTCTGACAGCTTTTCTTAAACATCTACCATGTTAGATCAATATAGAATAGAAAAGAAAAATACGTTTTCTACACCCTGCCCTCACGACAATTCACAATCTTGTTAGGAAATAAAGTTTTCCTATATGGTTTAATTAACAGCGGTTAATCCAGTCCTAAATTGACTAGTATTACAGAATGTCAGGCGAGCAGGGTATGCCCTGGACTATACAGAAAGCTGGACGTATTTATTAGGGAAGGTCTCCTTAAGAAAGGAGGAGTGTCAGTGGTGCCTAAATAATAATTATTACATTAACGATAAACAGTCCACCTATTAACTACTATACCTGTGATACCTATTCCCCAGACAAGGCTGAATGAGATTAGGTATCTTTGTCAATGTTATATAAATAGTACTTCGTGGAGTCAGAATTTAAACTCAGATCTGTTTGACAGGAACCCTGTTTCTTACCACTTCTGCTTTCATAGTTCGCTCTGACTGAGAAGTTTTACAGATTGTGAAAGAGGCCTGTAGAAAACCACAAATAGAGGCAACCCCAGAAAGGGTGAGCATGAGTTAACCAAGTTCCTGTGTCAGATTCAGCTGAGCAGAGAGCAAGGTTGATACTGGCGACTTGCTAAAACCAAAAGAGATCTGTAAGGATTATGGAAGGTCTTGCATGCTTAGATGGTGATCTGGGATATGCAATCAGAGATGCTGAAGAGCCATTGCACATTTTTTAAACATAATGAAAGTAATGTTTTAGGATATTGCATAAAAAAGCATAATTGGGTGGGAAGTGAAGAGATATTTAGGTAGAACAATCAATTAATAGGTCGATTGTTGTAAATCAGATACCAGATGATAAGGAAAATGACTGGGGTGCTGGCAGTGGGGAAAGAGAATGATTATTAAATATTAGAAAACAAAGGTGAAAGTTTTTAGTGGTAGATTGGCTGAAGGGACAATTGGAAAACCGAAGAATTTGAACCTGACGTTCTGGGTGATTTTGAACTGTACACAAAAATTGTAATAATCTGAAGAAGGATTGTCAAAAATTAATAAGGCAGTTGGTTTTTTACAGAGACTGTGAGTTTAAGTCATTCTTTCTTGCTTCCTAACTACATCCACCCACCTAGTCTCCATGTCCTGTTGATCTTAAATCCCATCTACTTTATCCTGCCTTGTTTGCTTTATCCTTTCTCATAATCTTCTATACCTCTGGCCATCTTTCAATAGGCCTATAGGCCTATTGCTATAGCAATTACAGCCAACAAGTTCTCGTTACTCACTTCTCTAAGAGCTATTGTTTTGCTACAAGGAACTTTCTTTCTAAAACCTATGTCAAATTATGGCATCTTTCTGCTGAAAGTTTTAAAATATTTCTTCAGTCTTTTATTGCATTATTTTATTTGGTATGGCATTCAGAATTAGAGCGACCATAGTTTATTATCCAAGTAAGACAACTGGGAGATTGAAAGTGGCATATTAATAATTACACTCAGGGCCTCCCTGGTGGCGCAGTGGTTGGGAGTCCGCCTGCCGATGCAGGGGACACGGGTTCGTGCCCGGGTCCGGGAAGATCCCACGTGCCGCGGAGCGGCTGGGCCCGTGACCCATGGCCACTGAGCCTGCGCGTCCGGAGCCTGTGCTCCGCAACGAGAGAGGCCACAACAGTGAGAGGCCCGCCTACCGCAATAATAATAATAATAATTAAACTCAGACAAAAGGTGTATGCACTGTGCTTAACTTTCTAGCCGCATCCTCTTCTGACAGCACTTCCTGCGTGAGCAGCGCACGAGTACCGAGTGAACAGTCGCTGCTCCAAAGGTCCCCAATCTGTGCTGGTCACAGCTGTGCTTGTGTTGCCGCATCTGCTCCACACATCATGCGGCCTCAATAACTGTTTGCAGAAGGAAGGAAAGAAGGAAGTGGGAAGCAAGCCCTGAGTAAATCAAAGAGTTTCTGAACTGTTTTAGTCTAGTGTGTTGTGTTTGTTGAAATGAAATAGAATTTAAGGTCTAGCATCCTTGGGAAGAGGAAACCATGGAAAGCCAAAGGGAAGCACAGAGAACATGGGAGAGGAAAGTAGAAAAGGGAGGTCCCAGAGTCAGACCTCCTACTTCATAGCTTAGCAAAGGACAGATGCTAGGAATATTGAATTCAAGAGCACTTTACCAAAAGACTCTGCTTATCAGATAGATACATTTTTACAAGAAATAGTTCTTAGTTTTGTAAAGAGGTCTGTCAAATTCATCATACATGTCAGTGTAGAGCTATTAAGAAAAAGTTTTCACAATAGTGTTTGAGAAGTTCCAGCTATGAAGGAGGTATGTAAATGTCCATTTTGCGCTTCTGAAAACAGGTGCAGTCTCTGTGAGAAAAGAAAATGTGTTAGGAGAATGGGAACAAAAAGGAAAATGATGAAAAAGAACCTACAATCTAATTACATAAATGTCAGTTTTCTACAAAAACTAGATTTGATGTAATTAAAGCACACCTGTAACAAATAAAATGAAACAGACATATCTTTCCATTTTCCTGAAATAAAGGAAGATTAGAAATCACGTGGTATTTATGGGAGATTTATACTAAATAAGCAAAAAAAACAAGTGCCCCTGTGTGTGTGTGCATGAGAGAGAGAGAGAGAGAGAGAGAGAGATTTTCTCTGATCTCTTAGCTGATAGCCCAACAGTACAGCCAATATTCATGGCCTTTCAGTAAAGTCCCTTACAGTAAGGAGATGATATCTATAAATAGGTATAAATTAAATAGTTTTCAATGATCATGAGCACCTGTGAAACAAACATTACATTTGTTTAACAATTTATTGATTGTTTTAGACCTTTCCCCAACTAAAGCCATAGCAGGAACTTACTATCTTTGCTTGTTAGGTCAGAACCAATGCTTATAGACTAAAAATCAGATTATGAGTTTAAATGTAGAGAAAAGAGTGCTCTTTCTAACAAGAGGGTACTCTCCTAAACAGTGGTTTGATAGCATTTGATCTGTTACTAGGGCATTTATCTGGAGAGACAGTTTTTGGGTGCTGTGCTCATGTAGGATGTTTCATTCCAGCCATCTATGAGCCTTCCTGTGAAGCCTACAAACACCTAGGCCAGACCTCAAATTACTACTGGATAGATCCTGATGGCAGTGGACCTCTGGGGCCTCTGAAAGTTTACTGCAACATGACAGGTAACTATGCCATATTTATGTTTCATGAAGATTGCTTTTCTGTATGTTGAGAATAAATAGCACCACTAAAGTTTGTTCTGTGCTGTATTCTTATCATAATGTGTAATAAGCTAAATATTGCTGGCTTTCTTAGGCTAAATGGTGAAATGTATTTCAATGCTAAGTTTTCAAAAAAAGTCTACCTTCTGATTTGAACGGTTAATAATTAGTGTTTATAAAAAATCAGCATGTAGAGGAAAAACTAGAAAGTAAAATTGCAAGGTTGAAGTCCACAGAAAGAACTAGCCCATAAAGCATCCTCCACAAGACCCTACACTGGGGAAGGTTAGTATCACCTCTCAAACCATCCACACTGCCCGTGTGAAAGGAAGCTCAGAGGTCACGCCAAGCCTTCCTCTGCTTGCCATGGTTATATAAGGAGACGTCTGGGTACTGAAAACCCATTCTGGCACTAGCAAAACTTACCTTCCACTTTCATGTAATTTTTCTGGGGAAGAGAGCCTAGTTTTTCTTCACTTTCATATTAAGTTTCAGGGCTATGAAATGAGATTGTGGGTTCCCACAGTCATATATGTAAGATGTACAGATCTCTAAGATAAGAGCACATCTTCCATGAGACACTTGGTAGCATCTTGCCCTCCAAAAATCTGGAGAAGTGTGTGGGGCGAGCACTGTTTACTAGCTCCAGGAGAGGATCAGCATTTGCTATGAACTCCTGAAGCATATGATGATAGGATAATGATTATATGATGCTACTGATGATGCTTGCTGCATGGACGGTTTACCACGTATCGGGTACCACAGTAACTGCTTTATTCAGACAACCTGGGTTTATATTCTGGCTCTGTTAATCACCAGATATTATAATCTTGGGCAACTTATTAACTGTATTAACTTCAATAAGCCTCGGTATATTTTTCTTTGAAATTGATTAATAATAATATCTACCTCATAGCATTATTGTATGAATGAAATAAGGTAATCTACATATGGTTCTTAGCATATTGTCTGACACGTAATAAACTTTCAGAAAAGGTTGCCAGGAGTAAGGGATAATTATTTTTTAAAGAATTAGAGAGTTAAATAACTCGCTTATATTATTCAGACAAAATTCAAATTCCAATATGTTTGAGGCCAATGGTTCTTAAATCCAGCTATGCTTCAGAAACATTTATGGAGTTTTGTCTTCCCATACAAACCTGTTGGCCCCAGCTCAGGAGACTGACTCAGTAGGTGTGAAGTGCAAATAGGATTGTGCGCCTAGAACTAAGAGCCCTAAACGGTGCTGTAGACAAGCAGACCCCTGTGGAGAACTCGGCAGCATCAGGAAGATAGACATGGCACAGAACGGAAGGGAGAATGATGAGGACATTCGTGTAGTATGGAAGGTGGGTAGAGAAAATGGTAAAGTCAGAGCTACTGTCCCCAAATTTCCCCACATGCCAAGACTCTAAGCGTGCCCCAGAGAAATAATTCACTTACCAGAAAGCTTGACCTAAGAGTTCATTGATTGTTGGACTTGTCAATGCACTCAGGTACTTTCTTCTTTACCTTCATTCTAATCTTACTTCAACTAAAGTAGAATCCATGAGAACTAGACTTAATCCAAAAGACTCTTGATGTTGATTTCTCAAAACTGTTGTCAACTATTAACCTTAAAGGAAATCAGGGCATCCTGAATGGGCTTGGACAATTAAGAAGTTACTTTAGTTACTTTCCTCTATGCCTTTTCAGAAAAGAACTAGAAAACTAAACAAAACCATAATGTATACGATCCTCATATGAAGAATGCACAAAATGGAAGACGATTTTTTCCCTTTTTTTTTGGGGGGGGGGAGAGATCACTTTTCTGTGAATTGAAGGCCTCATGTGGAAGCACAGATCTCCTCTTCATCAATACCTCCTTTAAAGAGTATGACTATAGTTTGACCTAATACTCTAGATTCAGTCTAAGTGGTGAAAAGAACAGCATGATTTCTGCAGTTAGATTTTTTTTTTTCTATTGTCAAGATAGTTACGAACACCAGTGTTTCAGGGACCCTTGAAGGCCATCAGGTACTCTTTGGCCTTTTGCAACCCATTAACCCTTCCTTCATCTGGAAAGAACATGAACTTGACCCATTAGGAAAACATGGCACCACAGAGCTTGGCTTGGGCTGTTGCTTTTCCAAGAGATACATGTTGAAGAAGAGGAGGGAGTGACAGCATGAGATAGTCTATGAATCTTGAGATATCACTCTATGGTCATGAGAAATTGTATATGCACCTTAATTCACAACATTTGTATTAAAGAATAGACCTGTCCCACTTCTTAGTGACCCAAATGTAATTGAGTGTTTATCACTGTTGAATATATCACATATTTTTTAAATGGGAGCAAGATATCTTCTCTGGGGAAGAAGCAATGTCTTGGCAGTGATCAGTCTCTTTTTCCTTCTTCTTACTAAGATGAGGGAGAGTTTTTCACTTGTACAGATGTAGTGAATATATGAGTCTTGATTTTGGTTTCTCTACACTGGAGAAACTTTACTGGCAGGTAATATCTGATGTAAATTTGGGTAGAAACGAAAAATCACTCTGTTGGAAATCACTTCTGATTTATAATTATTCTTTGGAATACTAAACTTTAAATTCACTTACTAATTAAAAAATAAAACAAAATGAAAACACAGTTTATTAATTTAGGGCCTGGCAAGAAGAAGGTAGTCTCCTCTGACTTATAGAAAAGAAGTTCCTCCAAATAATCATTACAACATCACTGTTCACTAATACCTCCAAGTTTTATGTTTGTTTAACATTATCAAATAAGTAAGTTGTTCCTCATCTTATCCTTATTACATTTTCAGTTGAATCTCAGGGAAGACTTGAAGTTTGTCCCTACTAGAGTATTCGACTGTTGGATTCAGTCCAAACTGTCAGCATATATCTCTTGGCATCTCAGATACTGTTAAATTCTCAATTTCTCCTTCCCAATGCCTCTTGAAAATCATTATTCTTTCCATTCCTCAAACCACCATCCTGATTCAGACCCTCAATTGTTGGGTTTAGGTTATTCTAGTAATGTCCCAACTGGCCCCTGTTGGTTTACAACCTTGAGAGTTCCCCAAGTGAAATCTGAAACTGGACCCCATACGTGGAGGGCAAGGAGAGACTGAGAAGGAGGCAGACCCTCTAGATTGGTAGGTGAAGGTTTAATAAGCAAGGAAACTTACTTACAAGGCTTGTCTTGGGAGACACAATAGGAGTAGATTTCTGCACCCAACCCACAGGATCTTAAAAGTTTATATCGAGGCCTTGACAGGGTTCAGTGACATATTCAGTCCAGATGGTCTCAACACCTACCTCTTGCAAGGATTTACTCCCTGTAAGGGCTGCTAGCCTGGGAATAGTAGGTGGGATGTACATTCCAAGGACAGGGGAGGGGTGAGGAGCCTCCAGTTGCCAGGGTTCTGCTTAAGGGTCAACTGGCAGTCACATTCTCTCCATGACCTCCTCCAACAGTCCCTTCAACTCCAATATTTTCCTACTGCCCTGCCTCCATGCCACCTGTCAGCAGGCTGCTAGATGAATGCTCCTAATGCAACGCTGTGATCATATGACCACTGTGCTCCATCGCAACTGCTGAATAATGGGAAAGGGCCTCAACCTAGCATTCGGCTTCCTTCACATTTAATACAAACTTTCTAGCACTGTCTTTTCTACCCTGCTTCCTTATGGCCATCCCATGCTCCAATCAGAGTAGAGTTTCCATCATTCCCTAAATTCAGTTTGGCTTGTTTTACACTAAATTTCAAGACAGTCTCCCTGTGTACAGTAGTCTCTCCTGAAACTCTCTATAAAATACTTACCTCTGAAGAGTTTTCGTGAATCCTAAACTCCTCCATGAAGCTCTTCCTCATCTTCAGCATATCCTTCACCACCAAATGACCATTGTAAACTATTTTATCGATCAAAACCTTTCCTCTTTTATTTTCAATTTTTATTTTATATTGGGGTATAGTTGATTAACAATGTTGTGTTAGTTTCAGGTGTACAGCAAAGTGACTCAGTTGTACGTATACTTGTATTGATATCTATTCTTTTTCAAATTCTTTTCCCATTTGGGTTATTATAGAATATTGAGTAGTGTTCCCTGTGCTATACAGTAGGTCCTTGTTGGTTATCTATTTTAAATACAACAGTGTGTATGTGTCAATCCCAAACTCCCAATCTATTACTTCCCCCCACCCTTCCACCTTGGTAGCCATAAGTTCATTCTCTAAGTCTGTGAGTCTGTTTCTGTTTTGTAAATAAGTTCATTTGTATCATTTTTTAAAATTATGCATATAAGTGATATCATATGGTATTTGTCTTTCTCTGTCTGACTTACTTAGGATGATCATCTCCAGGTCCATCCATGTTGTTGCAAATGGCATTATTTCATTCTTTTTAATGACTGAGTAATATTCCATTGTATATATGTACCACATCTTCTTTATCCATTCATCTGTCAGTGGACATTTAGGTTGCTTCCATGTCTTGGCTAGTGTAAACAGCACTGCCGTGAACATTGGGTTGCATGTATCCTTTTGAACCATGTTTTTCTCTGGATATATGCCAAGAATGCGATTGCTGGATCATGTGACAACTCCATTTTTAGTTTTTTGAGGAACCTCCATACTGTTTTTGATAGTGGCTGCACCAATTTACATTCCCACCAGCAATGTAGGAGGGTACCCTATTCTCCACACCCTCTGCAGCATTTGTTATTTATAGATTTTTCAATGATGGCCATTCTGACCAGTGTGAGATGCTCTCTGTATTATTTCTTAAACTGCATGTAAAATTTACATTATCTAAAAGAAAAATTTTAATTAAAAATTTAATGTACACACACACACAAAAAAAAAAAAACCCAAAATGTGAATTTCTTCATAGACTTTGTGAAAAGAAAAAAGAACAGAATATTTAAGCATCCCTCTAGGATCCTTTTTCTAGGTTTTTTCATTTCTGTATTCACTGTGTGCCAGGAACTGTGCCATGTGAGAACAAATGGATATAATAAATGCCTTCATGGTATTCACAACCAACAATAAAGACAAGCACTAAAAAAGTAAACAAAGAAGTAACTTTTCTGTAGAGAAAAATAATGGAATTGTGAGGAATAGTTTATTTTGGATAGAGGATTTTTTTAAAAACCTCCCTAGGAAGCAACATTTTAGCCAAAATCTAGCATATGAAAGGAGACAAGGCACTCAAAAAGGTGAGGAAGGGGAATGAGCCCTGAAAAATTATACCCCAAAGAGTGAAAGAGATAATTTCCTTCCAAGGAGCTGAAACCCCAGTGACTGAAGCATAATGAGCCTATAGGGGAGCCCAAAATGAAGTTGGGAGATGGGCAGGGACCAGGTGGTGGTGCAGGAAAAAAATCTGGTTTTTACTTTTTCAATTATATTTTAATGTAGTGGGTGGGAATCTATGGAAAGTTTTTAAACAGGAGAATGAGAGGGTCTCAATTAAAACTACCACTTGGAGTGCCACGAGTGACAGACTGAAAGCACTGGGACCAGTTCCGAGGCTACTGTAAAAGTCCAGGGAAGAAAAGAAGCTCCTTTGGACTAGACTGGTGATAGTTTAAGTGATGAATAAGAGATGAATTTCAGATGTACTTTGAAGGAAACATTGTCAGGATTGGTGACAGATGGGAGAAGGATGGTTAAAGACAGTTGTGAAGAATAACTCCTGGGGCTTTCCTGGTGACGCAGTGGTTAAGAATCTGCCTGCCAATGCAGGGGACACAGGTTCAAGCCCTGGTTCAGGAACATCCCACATGCCATGGAGCAACTAAGCCCATGCGCCACAACTACTGAGCACGCGCTCTAGAGCCTGCGAGCCACAACTACTGAGCTCACGTGCCACAACTACTGCAGCCTGTGCGCCTAGGGCCTGTGCTCCACAACAAGAGAAGCCACCACAATGAGAAGCCCACACACTGCAACAAAGAGTAACCCCAGCTTGCTGCAACTAGAGAAAGCCCGCGTGCAGCAGTGAAGACCCCACGCAGCCAAAAATAAATAACTAAATAATAAAATAAATTTTAAAATATATATATTAAAAAGAGCAAAACATTTAACAACAACAAGAAAAAGAATAACTCCTGAATATATGGATTAAATAACTGGATGAATTACAGTGCAATATGGCAGATATGGGAAATTAAGGAAAGAACAGATTTAGAGGAATTTCGAGAATTCAGTTTTGACCTATTTAAATATGAAGTGTTATATGCCATCTCAATTGAGATGCAAATTTTGCAGTTGGACAAGCCCCAAAAGGATGCTTGGGTTAGAGACATAAATGTCCTAATTGTTAGCATATGAATATATGAGAAATGATAATATCACTTAGGGGATGATGTAAACTGGGAAAAGGCATATGCAAAATGAGCTCCTAGGAAATCAGTAGATAGGTCAGATTTCTAGTGATGAAATATTCTGTATGTGGGAGAATGTATAAGTAAGTGGAGGAAAAGTGTCTAAGAGAATTTTAGGGACAAATGGGTCATCCTTATGGATGTCAAATTGACTGCTTGGGTTGTAAAGAATGAGAAAAAGACTGGGAGGATGGAGAGTGATTTTGAATCAATGCAAATGTATATAATGAATGAGCAGGACCCAGTGGGGCCTTCCTGGGTTCAGACTCCCCCCACCCTCCGTGCCCCCCACCTCTTATTTGTAAAAAAAGCTTTAGCCTCCTATTCCTTCCCTGAGTTCCAAAGAGCAAATTTAATCAGAGAAGTGAGAAAATGAGAAAGTGCAGAAACAAAGGAAAATAGTCAAGCAAGACAAAATAATAATAGTTTAGCCATGAAACAAAGTCAAAAACATTTCGTTCTTCCTCAAGGGCTATGGATAATATCCTGAGCCATATCCTTGAGTTATTTTGCAGATACTAACCCCCCCCCCCCAAGATGGAAGAACTTAACTACATGCTGACCACCAGTGTGTAGACCTCAGACAGGCTGGAACCAAAAGGTTGATCATTGAGATTCCTAAAACATCACCCTGTTACCTCACTGTCAACCAATCAGAGAATTGTGCAGGAGCTGATCAGGCACCCTACAACTCACACCGGTAATGTTGCCTTTCAAAACTGTTATCTGAAAGCCATCGAGAAGTTCAGGTATTTTGAACATGAGCTGCCCATACTCCTTTCTTGGTGCCTTGCAATAAACTCTGTACTTTCCTTCACTACAACCCAGTGTCAGTAGAGTGGCTTTGCTACATGTTCAGTGAGTGAACCCAGGTTTGGTTCAATAACAAAAATAAATAAACTCGTAACATGCTTTATATGGGATGCAAAGCAGTTGAAACTTGGCAAGCAATTGATGATACTGTATTTGTAAAGCATGACTTTGGCAGCTGGGAATAGGGTTTTCCAAAGGAGACCCATATATAAGACAGGGAAGCAAGTCAGAAAGCCTCTGTTGTAATACAGGAGTTAAAGTTGAGATTCAAGGTGGTGACCAACAGGTAAAGGAGAGGATTGATTTGATGGATATTTAGAAAGTTGAGTTGACCAGACTGTGGCTGGTTATTGGAGTTGAAAATGATTCCCAAGTTTCTGCGTTGAGTAGCCCCATGTGAGGGGGTACAGAAGAGCAGGGACAGATCAGAAAAAGGTGGGACTCTATGTTGCCTTCAGTGTCTGTAATTCAGCCTGTTGGAGCTGTGCTGTGGGCAGATACTATACAGATTCCCTGAAGACTTTAAACACAATTAATCTCTGTCTCAGTTTCCTTATAAATAGAGTAGGAATTGGAATGAGTTGATCTCTACACTGCCTTCTATTCTTAAAAAAAAAAATTTCTATTATTGCCATGGAACATGAAAGAAAAATATCACTATTCAAATAATCGAGAAGCAAAATCCTCTTGCCTCAAACAAGCTTGAATTTACTCATTTCTTGGCCACGTTTGACATAAATTGGCACTGTTCATTTTTTCTCAAAAAGCAGTTCTTCTACTATGCAGTTCTCCTTTTGACTATCTGCAGTTCAGCGCTTCATCACTTGGAAATTAGGGGGTGCCCTAAATGACAGCATCTCAAGTGCTCAGTTGACATTGAGGAGAGAATATATTCATTGAATCTTTTGTAGGAGAATTCATTGTTCTGTGCAAGTCAAAGCCTGGTTGTTTCCTTTTTTATATCTTAGGGCCCATTATCAAATGTGGCCATTGTTCTCCCCACCTTCCTTCTCAATTTTTACCACCTCTCTGAAAATTTGGTATCATAAATATAATTTTAATGAGTATATGCTATCAGATATTTCTAATATTGACCTCTTTCTTTTGTACATTTTTCTCACATTTCAGTTTATTTCTATTTCCTTAAGATGCTTACCAACATCTTCTAGAAACATTGAACTTTTTTTTTTTTTTTTTTTTTTTTTTGCGGTATGCGGGCCTCTCACTGTTGTGGCCTCTCCCGTTGCGGAGCACAGGCTCCGGACGTGCAGGCCTAGCGGCCATGGCTCACAGGCTTAGTTGCTCCGCGGCATGTGGGATCTTCCTGGACCAGGGTACGAACCCGTGTCTCCTGCATCGGCAGGCGGACTCTCAACCACTGCGCCACCAGGGAAGCCCGAAACATTGAACTTTTATATTTAAAGCTTCATTTAGTTCTCTCTGCCCAGTGATAATAACAATAGTAAATAAAGCTAGATCTAGCTATTATCCTTGGAAAATTACTGCTTATCCCTAAATCAAAAACAATGTTTTCCTTAATATTCTACCCTTGAATTCATCTTTATAACTCTCTTTGCATTCATATTTAATTTTTAAAAATTTAAGTAAACATCTGTGCTCTACGGTGTGAAGTTTAAAGTCCAAATAAGGAACACCTCCTGCATTCTTCCTAGCACTACTTTTGTAGTTTTATCAAAAAGCCATTAAGCTTGTTTACATAATTTGTGCTTTATAAAGCCCTGGGATTTAGCTGATCAAATTCTATTATTCTCTATAATGGTAAAAGCTGTTCATGTCTTTTTAATCTAATATTTATAGAGAGCTTGTTACTCAAGTTCTTAAGCACTTGCACTCAGTAATATCATTTTATTTATCGTTATGCCTCTCAGGAGTTTCGGTAGTACAGTGTGGGGGGTGGAAATGGGCTGCCGGGGTAGATGCTTGAGCTCTAATGGAGTCATGAACCTGCCCCCCACTCCTGCTGCCATCGCCTCCCGCCAGCCCCCCAGCAAAGCAAAGCAGTTCCATCTCTGTCGTATTCGTTTTCTTAGCTGCTTTCAATAACACCAATTTATTGTCTCACAGCTCCCATGGGGCAGGACTCTGGCTGGGTCGGCTGCTCAGGGTCCCACGGGCTGAAATGAGGGGTCAGCAGGGCTGTGATCTCATCTGAGGCTTGAGATCCTCTTCCATGTTTATGCAGGTTGTCGATGGAATTCAATTCCTTGAGGTTTTAAGAGGGAGGGTCCCATTTTCTTGTTGGCTGTTGGCTGTGGATTGCCCTCAGCTCCTAGAGGATGTTCCCAAGGTCCCAGAGCTGCGTCCTTCTCACGGTGTGGCAGTAGGAGGATCTCTGACCTCTGGTCTCTCTCAAGAGCTCACCTGATTAGGCCCTGCCTAACATCCACCCAGTATAACTACCTGTTTGATTAACTCAAGTCGAGTGGGGACCTTACTGACACCTGCAAAATCTCTTCACCTTTGCCGTATAGAGCAACCTAATTGCAGGAGTGATATCCCATCATAGATACCTGTCCCACCCACATTCAAGGAGTGGGATTAGGGGGTGTACACTAGGGGTCGGGAATACTGGGGGAATACTTTTTATTCTTCTTACCATACCTACCTCTGTGTCTCTGTATACTATTCATAATTCCAGCTGCATATAGCCTTACCTTTTGAGTAACAGTGCCACATTTAGTTTGTAAAAAATTAAGCTTTATCATTTATTATTTGTCTTATGGTTTTTAACACATTGTTCAAAATAGGAAAGTTTGAAAATATAGATAAGCAAAAATAAAAATTGCTTACCAGCTAGAGATAACAATTACTAACGTGTTAGGAAATGTGATAAAGATTTTGTATTTTATGCTTGTAGCTATACATATAGTATTGAGGGCGGACTAAATGCCAGGCACCGTTCTAAGCAGATCACACACATTAACTCATCTAATAATTCACAACAACCCCACGGGGTATGTAATATTACTCTTCTTCCAATTTTTGGATGAGGAAAGTAAAGCTCACAGAAATCAAGTACTAACTTACACATCTAGTGGGTTACGGCGATTGACTTCTTAGACAGGCTTGTGTGGTCCCGAGCCAGCGTTCATAGTGTGTGTGTGCACACGTGTGCACGTGCATGCCTCTATGTGTGTGAGTGCCCCTGGGTGTGTTAATTCATCCACATGGCCATGTGTGTGCATACAAATGGCCCTCCTCATTTTAGATTCTGTAGTCTTATTTTAAATATGATTTCTGAGATGAGCATCTCTTATTTATATGTTTTCATTATCATCAAAACTTCCTTATACAACTCTAATTCACTATATGTGGATTGGACAGCACTTTTGCCATAAATTATTCACTTCTCAATTGTTCCACTGATGCCTTGGGGTTTTTTTATCAGAGAACACATTTTAAATGAAATCAGTTTATAAACCACTAAGCAATTATTATCAATTTTAGGTCTTAATTCAGCTATAGGCATTTTCTCGAATACCAATTTCTGAGAGCTTTTATAGGATAACTTGTGTATTTCTTGTGTACCTAGGTTAATTACCCCTTAGGGTTTGAGCCAGACTTTAAGGATAATTTAAATTCTATTCCCAATATCTAGTTACTTCTTCAGTGTAAAATCTTAAACTGAACCCAGCAAAATCTGGTTTGAGAAGGTAACAAGATTGAATGGACTTGTATTAGGTATCATTGGTAATATTTAATATGATTGTGGCACCTCATTCTCTTTTTGCAAGGAAACCATATAGAAATGAGGGCACACAGCTCTCCTCTTTGTGAGAGCTTATTAACATTCACAGGCCAGGCACAGCTATGCTTCTACCCCTTTGTGTTCCTGTGTGTCGTACACTCTCTCTCTCACGTGTTCACATTCTAAAGTGTAAGCCTCAAAACACTGGCTTCTTCCATTTTCTTTCCCCCCACTCGTTTGTATTTCTTCTCATCAAAGGCATTCGCCCTCCTCTTTCTTTCTCCTAACCTAGTTTGCCTCCTCTGCCATTAACCCACACATAGAATAGCTCTCCTCTGTCTTCTTTCACATCATCTCCTCTTTGTCGACTTCTCACAAGCTGTCTTTGTTATAAACCTTTGTAATCACTTAGCAACTCCCGCTTCACGCGCTCAGCTGTTTCAGTTCCTCACAATCAGTATAAATCTTTGAATTCAATTCTGTTCATACAGCTCCAACTGAAAATCTAGGAACCAACTCGCTGATCAAACACAGCCTGAAAGGAGAGCTCTTCTCTGTAACTGATTACCCACCACCCAAGACTCCCTTTCAGATTCACACTCTTATTCCTCAGATGACTTCTACCTGCCAGGCTTTCTTTTAAATCTCTTCACTGTGTGTCAGTCACAGTGATAGGTTAATATGACAAAAAGTTCTCAAGTGGTTTGGAGAGGAAACCTATAAGAGGTCTGGTGAGGCCCACGCGGCAGACAGAACCAAGCAAGGGAAGGCAGGACCCCAAGTAAAATCAAGATGGCCTTAGATCTAGAACAGGCAGCTCCATCACATATTGAGCCTCCAAAATGGTACCCCAGATGCAAATACAGCCACCTTGAAACATTTTTACACACCTGCCTAAACAATATTTTAAACACACTACCCTTTTGGTGCTTTAAAAAGCACTGCCTCTGTTGTGCGATTTCCCTGCTCAAAAACTGAGAATGGCTTCACATTGTCTATGGTTAGGGACTGTTGTTTGGTTTCCTTTGTCATTTGGGGTCTGAAACTCTTGTCTAGTCCATAAAAATCAGCTTGTGCAGCAGGCAGGTGGAAAAAAAAAACAAACAAAACCTTGGAAAATCCAGTTAAATCAGCACAAAGTACAAGAACAACCTCACACTTATTCACTAGGAATTCCTCCCTTCTTGGCTAAACTTAAAGCCACTATGCCTGAGCTTCTATCTTTCCAAACCCTAGGTTTTTCAGTTTGCTGGGTCACCTTTCATTCCTTCTGAGTAAATCAATTTCCACTTCAGAAGATTCCTGGCAATTTTAGCAAGAGAATCTCATATAGCAGCTAATCTCTCTTTTTATCTTTTCTCTTGGTCTAATTGATGCAATCAAGAAAGTTAAATAATAAACTGTACCAATACGACATGTTTTCTAAACTGGCAAATATTGGAGTCCTATTTCTGGGACAGACTTAAAGTAGAAGCAAAGCTCATCAATGCCCAACGCAAGTGAGTGCCGTATAACAGCATTTGTCTCATTTATGATGAGTGAGAAAATAACTTTGAATAAAAATATACCTGTGGATGAATTTCTCAAAAACCTCTTTGTTGTATTTTTGTACCGAGGAGGTCAGTAGGGCTGACCTCCCCTCACGTAATCATTAATCTCATATCCTGTTTCTACTCATATTTTTGAACAAAATCAGCAATAAAAATGAGACTATTCAGGAACTTGCTAGATCCTCATCATTACTGTTATTTTTCCTTTTTTGATTTATGTGCATATATTCTAGTTTCTTCTTACTGGAACCATATTTGCCCCTTCTGCTTCTAAACTCACTTGACGTATCTCCAAGTTTCAGGGCTAAGACAAGGCAGCATGCTTTTGAGAGGTTACCTGACACCCTCGCTGATCCAGGCAGCAGGACAGGCACATGAGAATTAGCGCGCTGTTGTGGCGAGTACAGAGTAGAATCTGACATATTCTGTTCCCAGTATTTAAAAGACTAAAATAATAGTGGACATTTTGCCAGTGTTTCCTCTTGCTTCAATCCAAACTGCTTGCTCTCTATATCTGGGGCATCCCATCTTCATGAAATCTCCCTTCGCCACACCAGTGCTTATTCACCCTACAATTTCCTCATTGCCCCCTATGTTGGAACTCATGCTTCCTGTTTCCCGTGTCTTCTTCATTTTAATTCCCTCCCTCGTTTGGGTGCAGCACATTTGCTGATAGTTTCTTGATCCTTCTCCCTCGAAATTAGAAGAGCGCTCTTTTACTCCACCGTGTTCTGCAATGTCACACCACGCCTTCGAATAGGTCTGCTTTCTTCTGTTTGGTAGGTGCTCACTTTCACACTGGCTACTCCTCAAATTTCTTTTAATTTTTCTATTCGTGATTTTGTCTCTTCTGATTTCTCTGTTTTCTCCTTACTCTTAGAATGACTTTTCATCCTGGTTTTAAATCAAAGAGCTCTTTTTTGTTCTTCAAAAGTTCCATTTTAATAGCATACTATTATTACTTCATATATGCAAAAATCTTTTCTTGTCTCTCAAGGATAATAACATTTTTTCCCCTTTCCCTCAGTTTCTACGTTCCTTTATTCTGTTCAATTTCCTCATTTTTTTTGTCCTCTAATCTCCTCAGCTTCCCTCATATTCCTAATAATTATTAGCTATGTGTTTATTATTAAGAATGAGAGGGGGCTTCCCTTCCCTGGTGGCGCAGTGGTTGAGAGTCCGCCTGCCGGTGCAGGGGACGCGAGTTCGTGCCCCGGTCCGGGAAGATCCCACGTGCCGCGGAGCGGCTGGGCCCGTGAGCCATGGCCGCTGAGCCTGCGCGTCCGGAGCCTGTGCTCCGCAACGGGAGAGGCCACGACAGTGAGAGGCCCGCGTACCGTAAAAAAAGAAAAAAAAAAAAAAAAAAAGAATGAGAGGGTGTTGGATTTCCCTGGTGGTGCAGTGGTTAAGACTCCGCAGTTCCACTGCAGGGGACACAAGTTTGATCCCTGGTTGGGGAAGTTCTACATGCTATGCAGTGGGGAAAAAAATACCAAAAAAAAAAAAGTGAGAGGGTCTTGTTGACCTTGAACTTCACTCTTGGTTAGAGTGTCCATATGTCCTGTATGCCCAGTATAGTCCTATTTTACTTCTTTTGCCCACATATAATTATAAACAGCTTTCCCTTTTACTCTCAATAGTGCCCTAGTTTGAATATGTCTATATATTTATCATATATATTTATGAATGTACAAGGGTACATAAATATATTCTAGCTTTAGTGGACTTTCAGGTGGGAAAAATTAGATGCCAGTGTTTACTGAACATCCTAACCAGGAAGTCTCTTATTCATTTGTAATCCCCTGGTTTAATACCATAGAACCAATAGTTTTTCAAAACATGTATTTTTATAATTCATTAAAATGTTCAAATTTTCATAACAACTAACATTTCCCTTTTCGTTTAAAGGATGTCGTCATTCTTAAAGTGTTTATTGCTGACTCTCTATAAGGTAATATGATAGATGCTTCCATCTGTAGTAGTATTCCATCTAGTCCTCCCTTTGTATTGTATTTGTAATACAATACAAAATTAGTATTCCAATTTTGAAGACATGTGAACTGAGACACAAACAGGTTTTAAATTTTTCCAAACAGCTAGTGAGAGTTTAAACATCTTATCATCCACGGGTGCTTCTATAACAGAATTTACAAAAAGCTCTTTACATAAAGAATGAGGTTTGAATTAGACTAGCAATTAGAGAATGAGAGGCTTCCATATCTTTTAGTGGCATAAATTTATCACTTTTTCATTTTTAATAGATTGAAACATTCTATAAACCCTTGGTTCTTATAACTAAAATAATATAAATTATTATTACTATTATTATTTAAAGCTTTTCTTTCCCTATTCCTAATTTCTGATTAACTAGAACCTAGGCTGTGCGCTGGGATGTCTATCTTGTTCGCTCCTAAATCCAGCAGTGTCTGGTATATAGTTGGCACTAATAAATGCACTGTTCCAAACAGACCTATGCCACTCTGGCCTTCTAGTCGATATAAGTAGCCACCATTAGTTAGAGATAGATGAGTAGGTCTGAGTAACTTCTCCATCAATCTCCGTACTGTGTAAGAAACATGTGTGATACAAAAGTCTGCCTCACCTACAATTAGAAGGCAAATGTTTATTAGCAATAGGCTCAAAAGTTGCCTATACAACCTGTTCTGTAAATTTGAAAATCCAAGCTCTCTGTCCCTTTAGTTTTTCCAGCTACTCCTTGTGTGGATGCTTCTCCTATAGCAAATATGAAAACACTCTAGACGCAGGATTGAGTTTACTTTATAAGTGGGATCAGGCAACCAGAATCCTCTAATTCAATGGATGAAAAAGAACCTAGCCATAAATCACCTATGAAAAGCAAAAGGTAAAGGGCTCCCTATATTTCTTTATCCTTTCGTTGCAAGAGTCAGGGGGAGTCTTTAAATATTTTAGCTGATTTAGGTGAACATCAGTAATCTCACCAATAAAAATCCATCCCCCATATTGTAACTAAAATTAAATTAATTTATGCTAATTAACAAAACATGAGGTCTTGAGTGGTGATAGATGCAATTTGTACCCTTGTATCCACTTCTGAAATCTTTTTTCTTGAAATGCTAGCCAACGACCTACAGAATGTGTGTTTTTGCTTAGAGCAATCCTGTGCCAACTCTTGGGTATAAAATAACTAATACACATGTAATTATATCAGGCTGTCCTTGTGGATGTATTTTAAAGGTAAGCTACAGACCACAAAACGTATGAATTGAATAACTATCCAGGTTGCCTACCAAGTATTTGTGAAAGGAAGTTGGTCAACATAAGTTGTAAATTTGGAAAACATTTGCAAAAGGTGGTCACTTTAACATTGTTAGTATGTTGGTTAATTGCTGTAAAGCACAGCATTATGTCCTAGTAATAGTTATCATCAGTGATGTTCCTGTGTCTATTAATCATACTCCTGGATCACTTCTGCTGGTTATTAACTGCAGTTCCAGGCCAATGTGGACACCATTTTCCTTTACATTTTGTTTTGTTCCTTTCTTCTTTCTGGTGTCCGTATTTTCACAGCCTTCTCCCAAAGTTCTCCCTTGGATAGGAGAAAAGAGATCTGATATGACATTAACATATGACTGTAATATGGTACCTCTCCCAGTGGTATTTCCATTTCAGAGAGAATAGCAAGAGGAATCAAGATATGAAGAAGATATTTTCAAACAGAGCATTTTCAAATGCTAAGTCATTTCTGCCTATGTATACAGAAAACAATAGTCCAAGTGATTTTTAAAGGCCTTCCCATGTGAAGTTTTTGTTTGTTTGAGAGCTGGCAAGCCCTATTTCTATTACTAATTACTCTTATTTTTGCTTCAACATCTACTTTATACCAGGTTGTTTTTTCTTAGTTATCTCATTCCATAGACAAACACTAGAGGAAGATGAGATCAGAAAAAATAATCAAATTAAATATTACATGGAAACAAAATATAAAGGAACACATTATGCAATAGAATATTTACTCTCGGAAGAAAATCATCTATTATCCATCATATTTCCACCACCTCTACTCTCTCCTAGTTCTATCTTCCCTTTGAAAATTCTAGATTCTATTTACTGAAAGATTCAGTATCCCCATATACAGTTATTCATTTTTAATATTTGAAATCCTAATCTCCTTTCCTATTTGAAAGTAAAATACTCTGACTCCCATGTAACATTTGACCACTTCCTCCATGTGGCCACACATCATGAGGGTCTGTGTATAATTAAGGGTGAGTAAGAACCCAGCTTGCTCGGAAACTTCTGTGGATGCTGGGATTTTATCATGTCGCCTTATCTTCACAATACAGTTTTGGTCGTCAGTAATTACAATCTTGTTCAGATATTTTTGGTTAATAGTTTTTTGCTACATAAAAAGGAAATTAGAAGTTGCACTTAGAGGAGATTTATTGTTAAAGTCAGAGATATTTTCTTTCTCCTATTTCAAGCCCTGGGCAGAAACCTTATGAAAACATTTGGATGGACTGTTATGGCCCCATTGAGCATCTCACTCTGTTGCAATGTCATTAAAATGAATTTTTGGTGCCAGTTCAACTTGTCTTCAGCTATATAGACATGGTCTTATTCGTATTGATTGCTCTTCCTTTCATTGAAGCATAGTAAAGAAAAGAAGAAAACAGTGTCGAAAAGTGGTCCATGTGTTAAGGCTTTCTTTTTCAGTATTCCTATATCATGGTGTTTTTTTTTTTTTTTTTTTTTTTTGCGGTACGTGGGCCTCTCACTGTTGTGGCCTCCACTTGCGGAGCACAGGCTCCGGACGCGCAGGCTCAGCGGCCACGGCTCACGGGCCCAGCCGCTCCGCGGCATGTGGGATCCTCCCGGACCGGGGCACGAACCCGTGTCCCCTGTATCGGCAGGCGGACTCTCAACCACTGAGCCACCAGGGAAGCCCCTATCATGGTGTTTTAATAGACTGCAAATCTATTGAAGATGTTCCTACATGATAATAATCTTACTTTAAAGGGGATATTAATTTCCTTTGTCATACTGGGGAAATATTTAGTGTATAAATTATTCCTAAAATATGAAAATCGTGGAAATTTTATAAGCATGCAAATCTCAACTTTCCTTTGACAAAAGTACAAAAGAAATCACATCTTTATATCATAAAATTATTGTTTCCAACACAAATGTAACTCTTCCACTCTTTACCTTTACTAAGCTTGGGAAACACTTATCTTGTGACCTTTAGATTAAAATCTACTATAGCTGAAGTTATTTATGAATACTAATATCTTTAGTAAATATGCAGAAAAAAATCAATTCTGAAATATTCTTACAAATCAGTCTCTTTAACATAATCTTTAAATTGGCCCTTGGACTTCCCAGTTACCTTAGTATTTAGTAGATCCTTAATTGACATGGTTCCAAATCTCTTTCTAATTCCAGTCATGATCTGTTTTTTGTAATTTAATGAACTCTATGATTTGATTAGCAACAACTTTAATGGTGGGTATGATATAATGGGGTTCTATCAGATACTAGACAGAGTGAGAGTCATTTCCCAGTCTTATAAAATATCTGTTTATTGTTCTATGTTTTCCTCTGGGTACAATTTTTAGAATTTTAATGTTTTCCTAAGTTTATATAATTGTTTGTTTATTGTCTTAACTAGTATATCTTAGTACATATCATGTGCCAGGCACTAGGGACACAACAGCAAACGTGTAAGACATGACATCTGTTTGTGTGGAGCTTATAGTATTATAAACATGTATAAAATTATTTTAAATAATCCAACAGAGTATTGTATCAGAAACCAAGTCATTGCTGTCAGACACTGAATTATTGAAATGAGAAGCTATGAAGTTACTAATGTGCTGTTTACAACCAACTGGTGATATAGATAAATCATTTATTGTCTTGTCAGCATTTCCCAAACTTTGGATTTGTATACCATCTTCATAAGTTTTACAAAGCTCACAGACCACCAATTTAATTATTTAATAAATATTTTTTAAAAATCAACTTACTTATATTGTTGCAGACATACAACTAATATAATAAGATATGATATTTCTCAACGTATCAGCGGTACACATTCTTTGGGAAATTCTACCTTAACTAAACCCTTGTACCTAATTTAATATTTCTTTTTGGAAAATGATTAGCTTGCATGGCCTTAGACAAAGAATTGTAGCTAGCATGATATATGCATTTTCAAAATCTAATATCTTACCTGAATTCAAGGAAGCGTTCAGCGTGAGAACTTTCTTTTAAAAAGTATAATTTTAAAAAATATCTTTATTGGAATATAATTGCTTTACAATGGTGTGTTAGTTTCTGCTTTATAACAAAGTGAATCAGCTATACATACATATATATCCCCATATCTCTTCCCACTTGCGTCTCCCTCCCAGACTCCTTATCCCACCCCGCTAGGTGGTCACAAAGCGCCGAGCTGATCTCCCTGTGCTATCGGCTGCTTCCCAGTAGCTCTCTGTTTTACATTTGGTAGTGTATATAAGTCCATGCCACTCTCTCACTTCATCCCAGTGTACCCTTCCCCGTCCCCGTGTCCTCAAGTCCATTCTCTACGTCTGTGTCTTTATTTCTGTCCTGCCCCTATTATATTATAATTTGATAGTAAATAATTGACCTGGGTCCTAATCTGTTATTTTTTTTTTAATTATTTTTTATTTTTATTTTTTTGTGGTACGCGGGCCTCTCACTGTTGTGGCCTCTCCCGTTGCGGGGCACAGGCTCCGGACGCGCAGGCTCAGCGGCCATGGCTCACGGGCCCAGCCGCTCCGCGGTATGTGGGATCTTCCCGGACCAGGGCACGAACCCGTATCCCCTGCATCGGCAGGCAGATTCTCAACCACTGCGCCACCAGGGAAGCCCCCTAATCTGTTATTTTGCTAACAGTTTTACATGTTGACCCAAGTGTCCTTTATTAACCACATTGGGCCTTCCGACATTCTCCTTCTTTTGTCCTTCCAGCCATAACTCTGATTTAAATTGGGTGTGTGTGCTCATAGAATGAAACCCAATAATAATGTTGTACCTTGAACACTTCCTAAAAGCATTTTATATTGCTGACTCTTTTTCAATCGGCTTGCAAAATGATTTTGCTTATGTTATTTATATTATTTATTTATCCAATATCTTAGTCATTCTTCAGCCACATTTTGAGCATACAAACAACAACAACAATAATATAGTGCTAATACTTAGCAAACCCTCACTGTGTGCCGGAATTGTGCTTTATGTGCACAGGTTCGCATGAGGTTGGTCGGATTATTGTCCGCTTTTATGTGTGAGGCAACTAAGGCAAATGTAGTTAACTGGCGTAAATTCAAAATTGTTAAGTGGGATCGTGGACACCAGGTTTGTGTGACTTTGGAGGCCACCATCTTTGTCACTTCATTATAGCATCCACTTTTCCTGGTGCCATGCTAAAGGGATAAGACACTATAGAAATGTACAAGACTCAAATCATACATTTAATAAGTCATCAGTCTAGTTCGAAAGTGAGAAGTAAAAATATCATTGAGCAGATGCAGATCTGAATAACTTTTGCCTACTGCCAAAATTTAAAGCTACCTTCACAAGAGAAAGATTCATGATCACTGATAGACATGTGATCCATACCATGGAGGCATTTTCAGTCAAAACACTACACATTGCTTTGCACAATAACAGAATCAGTGAAATGTTTGTAGTTTGGTGTTTTTGCTTTTACTCCTGGAAATAAGGCAACATAAGGCCACTGGTCAACCAAGAGAATAGCCCTTAAAGGCAGGTTCCAGCAGCTCAAGGTGTGTAGAACTCCCTTGGCAAGGACATTATGACCTATCATCTGGTGAACTTCCCTTATCTCATCCAAATCTGGTGAATAATCACTACTGCTAATTTCATGGCAACTCAGTAGTAACAATGTGTTAAGCTTAGTTATCTGGAATAAGACAACAAAAAGGTTTGCAGTGGTACGAGTGCTATAAAAGTGGACATTATATACAAAGCAGAGAACTTTTACATAGAAGGAAGTCATTAAATAAATATTCCTGATTGATTACAGAAAATACAATAATGAAACATTGCTATTTAAACATGTAAATCATATGAGTCATGAAATATGATGTGAAAGTATGTATTTTTTTCTCCCTGTGTATAAAAGATGAGCTAAGAGATTTTAGAAGAAAAGGTAAGACAGAAATAATTTTGTAGCTTATTAGAAACTTAGAAGTTTATTGAAATTCTTTGCTAGTAGACTTGGTACGTTTATAGAATTTTTATAATAGCTTCAGTTTCCAAACAAGTGAGTGCATATAATTGACAGCCAGCTGTAGTAATGAAAATTGTGGTGCTGTAAATTAGTTCTGTAGCCTCCATTCTTCACCCTGAGCAGGTTTACCCTGGCACTTGTAGATTGCATGTTCTTACTGCAGGTGACATTGAGAGATTACATTAAGTTGGTTATCGATCATACTGTATGGGTTCATTTTACTACAGTGTAATCTCTGTTTCTACAAATCTAAATCTGACAGCATATACCATTTTCATGCCATTATAGTCTCAGCAAGAAGTTATAAGAGAGACTAGAGGTTGGTTGAAGCCCCAAATTCTGGGCATTTCAAATCTAACCCACAGTGTTGTTTAGAAGTATTCAATTAAATGATACATATGACAATGTTTTTATACACTAATATGTAGATTTGAAACTACTGTACTTTGAAAAGTACAAAACAAGTGTCATTAAACATCTAGTGTCTACAAAACACTCTGGAGAGTCTTACAATGAATAAATCATTCTCTCCAGGGATTTAAGAGTAAAGGAAGCCTCTGTGACAATAGTGTCTTTTATGTGATAAGTATCACAACAGAAAAAAATAGTTTATAATTTTCCTTACTTCTGGCTTCCCTTATTAATTGTATCAGCTTCTGCTCTGCCACACATACAAAGGTAACTATACCCGAATCTACGGGTACTAATCTGGACTTCATGCAAGACAATTTTCACATCCATTTAACTACTGACTCTAATCCCCACAGCCTACTCAATCACTATCGCTATTTCCTATCTTTTTCTTCAAAAATATGGTATACAGGCAAAAAAAAAAAAAAAAAAAGCATTTGTGTGTTCCTGGGAAATTGAACAAGCAGATCCCCAGGGAGTCTCATAAAGTGATATTTGTTACATTGGTGATATTATTATTATCTAGAGAGCTTCGTTGTTGAAGAATAAGAGGTGATGAAATCCTAGGAGAGTGACCCATTAACTAAAACTCAGTAGATTGCTGTATAAAGCTAAAAAGTCAATTAACTTAATTTCTGATGAGAAATAATTATATTGAAACCTGATTCTCAAAAACTATTGCATCTTCTCCCTTATTGGCAATCTTACATAATCAGACAATATGGGGGCTTGGAATCAGTATCAAAGGAATTACATCAATCACACGAACTGATGACATCAGGCTAAGCCTGTGTGTTGCATTATTTTACTACTTTAGTCTGTTGAATAAACTTCCCTCTCCACTTGATAACTTCTGCTTCTATAATTCTTTCTTTTCCCCAAATTTCCAAGGTTGGACAAATACCATTATGATCATTTTTTTTTCTCTACACATAAATGATGTTAAACATTAAACTTAGAAGTTCTAGACCTGCAAATTAACCCATCTGTTAAGATTAGTTTACATTTTTTCAGTCTGATTCATGTGTCAATTTTAAAGTTTAACTAATCGAGAGGAATTTTAGTCCTCACATATTCAGATTTTTAGGGTCCTCCTCAGTGATGCCTCAAAGTACTTGCAGCATGTTCTCTTAGAGGGAGTGCTCTGTAAGGCAACATTCTGAAATATGAAAAATTCTATTTATTGTCAAAATCTCAGGAAAACAATAGTTCATTGACTCTTGGATGCACATCGTTCTTCACAATTTTAGCATCTCTGATACTAGAATGCATCTTACTGTTGACAGCCTCTTGCCGTCTCTCTTGGCCAAGCAGCGATTGTGACACAGTTGTCTTTGCCTGCGTGCATGTGACCCTAGCATTAAAACTTGCAGATTAAGTTGCAGTGCCTTAGAAGAAAATTCTAGAGACAATGGAAGAGCCCTCTTTTTAAAGAACTTCCCTATCACCAATGCTTTTATAGACACAGAGGACCATCCTGTGGGGACATCAGTGATTTGCTCTGCAAAGTGTTTCAGGAGAGTTGGACTATGACTACGAATGTGAAGAGTTTGAGGGATGCCTTAACCAATTCACTTCTCAATATTTTCCTTTTCAAGTATGTGCAAGGATAATATAATTAAATAAAATTAGAATAGTTCTTTTGAGATGCTTTAGTTTTTCTTTCTTAGTGGTATATCCTATAATCAGTGACCTCCTAAATTATGAAATATGATAATGTGTATTTTAAGTAATATTCCATCTCTTTGCATATTTTGGCCATTTTAGAAATCTTTAAGCTGGACTCAACATCTTCCTTTGAGGTGGACACATCTCTCCCTCTCTTTACTCCCTGATGAATGAGAGTGGTAGCAGGTCATCATCCTTATTCTGAAAGATGTAATGGGTAAATTTAAGTGATATTTTCAAATTCTATCCCAATAGCAAGTGGAAAAGTAAAGCCCTTTATTCATGAAGTGTGATAAAGTGCTATTTCATCACTATATAGTCAAACCCATTATGCACATGGTTTGCATGGGAAAAAAATAGTAGAGAAATATAAATTTTTGTAAATGAGGTAGGGGAATGAAAATGTCATGTTAAATCTGGAAGTGGAATTTCCTGGAAGAGTAGGTTGACAGTATCACTACGATTTACGTGAAAAAGTCAGGGCTTCTTGCCTCTTCCTCTCCTCTGGGGCAGATGCTCCCAGGAAAAAAATGCCTCAGCTTTGAAGACACTGCAGGAGGCAAGCATCTCTGCGCTTGCACAAGATGCGCTGCTGGGGTGGCCTCTGTGGGGAAGTCGCACAAGCCCCCCACAAAACCCCCTGGCTCCCAGCCCAGGAAACAGGGCTGCCCTCGATGGGGAGTGGAGTTCTCCAGGCTGCAGCCAAGCCCAGGGAGATACTGAGAATCTCAGGGACCCTTTGTGAGCCCCTGGGGTCTGCTAGCACGTTTCAGTGCCTTTGAATATCTGTGCTGCCCATGGCCTTCTGCCTGCACTGACCTCTTTGACAGTAACAGTGGCATCAAGTCAAAAGCAGTTCCCATACATCTTATTCCTATGGTTTGATTTGATGTCACATCCCCAAATGTCACTTCCAAGTCAGAAGCAGATATACTCACAGACTTGGGTGAATTGGCTTTACCCAATTAAAGATGTTAATTAACATATATGATTTAAAGTGCATATCCTTATATATTGAATACTTTTATACGCCACTCTAATCATTTAAAGCAACACAGAAAATAAATATTATTACTATGAGTTAGGAATAAAATAACTTTGGTGAGTAATTTTATATATATGCAAAATTTTATATATACAGATTTATATATATATAATTATATTCTATATTATAATATATAATCTCTAATATATAACATTAAAATTATGTATAATTATATGAAATATAAGTATTATATAATTAAATGGAATATATATCTATAAGATTTTACATATATAAAAATTTATTCACCAAAGTTGTATATATAAATAAAATATATTTAATATAGGTAATATATTGTTTATTATATTTATATATGTTATATAAATATAAATATCTGGCATTACTGCTATGTATAGGTAATGAGCAGAGATAATTTGAGTCCAAATTATGCATGCTTATAATCTACTACCCTAATTAGTTTAGACTTGAAATAATTGACTGTTTATTTTAAATTATTTTCTATGAAATTCCTCTTGTGTTTTATTCCTCTGAAAGAATATATATGTAGAATGAAAGAAAAGGAGAGAGATGGGGTACGGGAGAGAATAAGGCAGAAACATAACAGAAATACCCACCACAGCATAACCTGTGCATACGTGTGGCCTCTGGGCTGGTCATACAGTTGTGCAGGTTGTTCCCTGAACAAGGCAGCCAGACTAGTGAGTCAGAGCTGCGGTCAACTCGTGCTCCACTCAGAAGCACGTGAGTGTTCATTGTCTGCATTCACACAGTAAAATGGCACTTTTTTCTAAGTCACACAAGGGCACTATGGGGGTTACCTTGGCCCAAATGGTAGAAATAGACTTTTCACACCCAGGCAACACAGAATCTAAAGTCACCCATAGAAATTCAAGCTGTTGTGTTAATCATTACTCTTTCCAAGCACACTCTTAAAATCCAGTGACACTTCCATGCAAAGTAATTTAATTGTTACTTTTTTTGGTGATTAGAGTAGGCACCGGCAAGATAAGAATCCGAAGGAATTTGGACAGAGGAATCCCAAGGCAAGTAGTGAGAAAAAGAGGTGAGAGTTGTTGGAAGCTGGCTTACCTGCTTCCTTAGGATCACCTGAGCATCCTGACCATATGGATCACAGGATGAAGAAGATCTAATCGTCTTCATTAAATATTCACTTCCTATTTGGTTTACAGCAGGAAGGGTCAACACTTGAGAATTAGCACTGTGACTAAAGCATTCATAGAATCTTCTCAATTCAGAAGTGATATTGGGATAATACTCAGGTCCAGAACTCATATGACTAGTAACAATTTCACTTATTTATGTCAAGACAAATTTTGCACCTGTGCTTTTGCAGCATGAAGTTAGTGAGCCTTCCTCCCTGCAAACCTCATTCTCTGGATACCACAAGCAGTGGATGAAGACAAGATAATCTCCAGCCCTGCTTTCTGCTTGGCTGCTTATGCCAACATTTTTGCATATTTCAAATTTCTCCACTTCATTTTTGAACTTGGACCAAGTTTGAATTTTGTGTAACCCTAAAAATTACCTAAACTAGCTCTAACATAGACTGCTGCCGAAAGCCAGACTTATAGAGTTGGAAGTATTCTGTTGAAGAATCATTCATCGAAAAGCAACAGCAAAGATTTATTGATACATGGCCAAATGCTGCCAGTGCATTCTTCACTGTCCCCCTCTCTCCCGAAGAGACATCATTTTAAAGACAAATAAGACTCATAGTGGTATTTCACTTGGAACCTCATGATAGAGAACTCAATATATTTGAACATTGTAACATTTGTTTGTAATTATTATACATTTCTTTTTTTGTGTTTCATCCCTTTTATAACAGAATGAGGGGAGAAAATGTCATTAATTGCAAGTATACCATATCAGGAGCTAGAAGTCCTAAACTATATGATTTTGCTTTCTGAAGAATTGTGAGACTATGGACAAATCAGTGCTTCCCTGGGCCTCCATTTTCTTATTTATAAAGTGAGACAGTTGAACCACATCAAATTTAAAATCACATCCAACCATAAATGTACCCTAATACTACTGTGGAAAACAATAAGTTGCTCAGAGCTATTTCAAATGGAAAAATGAGAATATTTTATAAATTTTAGAATTGCTTTGTAGAGTCTCAGACTTACTTTATTTAAAAAGAGAAACAAAGAGAAATAGATAGAGCCAGAGACAGAGAGAGGCACTAGACATGTTTAGATCCTCATCAGTCTAAGAAAGTCCATTGAACTTTCTAAAGGAAACGGGGAATATGAAATGTTTTATAAGGACTCTAGGGTATTTACAAAGGACTAGAGCTATAACCAGACCCATGGTTAGGATCTAAGTACTCAGCAGAGACTTGGTGTTTCCAAAATCCGATTCCAAATTTTGAGGGGAGACGATCAACTTGACTGAATTGGGGTCAGGATTCTCTTCCCAGGACAATCAGCTATAACTAGATTGCTAGGATAATCTAGAACAAATGTCTCAAAAGCCCCTTTATGAGGAGACAGTTCTCAAACAGGCTCCATTGTGAACAGAGGTACTGGAGTCTGTCAACAGAAGTGCCTATTTCTTACCCCTCCAGCTATTGTACCCCCAAAGATTTAAATATTTAAATACATTTGGAGAAATATTGTCCTAGGTTTTCGTTCTTGGCTACCCAAGAAAATCATCAATCTGTACATTTCTTCTCTGTGTTGACACAGTAATTAGAACCAAACTATTCAGATTATGCTCTTTTCCTTACGTCATAGCACCAGGCTACAGTGGAGGGACAGCAGCGGAGCCAGCCTGGTGCCTGAAGAGAGACATTCTGAGTCTCTTAAGGTAGATGCCATTTATGGGAGCTACTGTACTACAACATCAGTAATTCACAGAACCTCATGGCAAGAACTGGCAAGCAGCTGGTCTACAGACAGGGACCTCATCACTTACTCATGTTTGAGACATTTTTACTGGTTCATTGCCTTATTTTAAAGCTTCTTTCTTTAATTGTAGGGACTACAAAAAGGATGTAGCAACCAGCAATTAAATCAAGAGTACCACTCTGCATTATAAGGGGGTAGGTTGATTACTTCGCAGAGAGGGTAATTGGTTTTCGAAGCCCTAAGTGAATGTTCAGCCACCAAAACATAATATTATAAATGATCCATTTCATTTTGTTTAACATTTGCTTGTACAGTGAATTGAAAAACACCTCTTCCTCCTACCTTAATTTATAGAAACACAGACATTTAAAATTGAATGGCTCTTTAGAAATGATCAAATCCTTACTTTTTATTTTGTTTAAGAAACAAAGCCCTAGAGTAAAGAAAATTTCCAAAATTCACAGCTGGTTCTTAAAAGTGTTAACACTAGAACTCAAGTTTGGGGGAATTTTCTCCCCTAACGGGACCTCACATCCACAGAATTCAATAAATCATTATTCTTGGTTTGTGTCATACTATCACAGTTCATCACTAACTCATCAACTTTTATTTAATAATAATATAGCAAGGGCCTGCGAACCCATCATCCCCCCGAAAGAGCAATAATATACTAAACTCACAGTCCTTCCCGTTCTGCTCCCTCCCCACCACACAGAGATAACTGTCAACCTGAATCCTGCTTTTCATTGATGCCCTTTCTATAGTTTTCTTGAATGTAGATGTTATCCTTAAAAAGCATATATTTTTAGATTAAGTTTACAAAAAATAAACAGTATCATGCTGTGTATAACTTACTATATTACTTTCATCCACATTGTGGTATACGTCCAGTATATTTTTCACTCTCCCATTAATAGGCTTTTGGACTGTCTGTAAGTTTTCCTGTTGTGAACAGCACTGCTATGAATATTCTTGTGAATGTTTCTTGTTCTAAATGTGCAAGAATTTTTACCATCGATGTGTAAAACCTTATAGTGACTATCAGGGGTCAGAAAGCTTTTCCTATAAAGGACTAGACAGTAAGCAATTGAGGCTTTGTGGTCCACATACAGCCTCTATAGCAGTGATTCAACTCTGCTACTGTAGGTAAAAGCAGTCATGGACAACACTTAAATGAATAGCATGGCTGTGTTCCAGTAATACCTATCTTATGGGCACTGAAATTTGATTTTCATAAATTCTTTACATTAAAAAATACTAGTCTTCCTTTTTTTCAACTATTTTAAAGTACAAAAATAACATTCTTAGTTTGTGGGTCATACAAAAACAGGTGGCAGGCTGTTGATGTCTTCCCTTCTCTCTTCCTTCCTCCCTTATTTCCTTCATTCTTTTTTTATTTATTAAAAAAGTTATAGATAACCTATTGCATGTCGTACACTGTTCCAAATGCTGAGGATTCTGCCAGTGAATGAAATACATAATGATGGTGGTAGGTATTATAAAGACAAATCAAGGGAAGTGGATGTTGTGATAGGTGGTGATTTTTTTATACAGAATGGGCAGTAAGATCTCTCTGATAGAATGATATTTGTGCTGAGGCCTTATTTTGAATGAGGGATTGAGACATGCAAATATATTAGAGGAAACTATTTCAGTGAGAGATAACAAACAGCAAATCTATACACCTCCCCTGAGCTTCACATTTGTATTTCTAATGCCGTGCTGGCAATCTCGTCAAAAATCTGCCAGAAGTTCCTGTGTATACAGAGGACCTGTATACATGTTTTTCCAATGAAAACATACAGATGGCCAACAGACGTGGGAAAAGTTACTCAGCATCACTAATCACCAGGGAAATGCAAACCAAAACCACAATGTGATACCACCTCATACCTGTCAGAATGCCTATAATCAAAAAGACAACAAATAACAAGTACTGAGGAGGATGTGGAAAAAAGGGAACCCTTGTGCACTGTTGGTGGGAATGTAATTTGGTGCAGTCACAATGGAAAACAGTATGGAGGTTCCTCAAGAAATTAAAAATAGAACTAACATATGATCTAGGAATTCCACTTCTGGATATGTTTCTGAAGAAAACAGTAATACTAATTTGAAAAGATATTTGCACCCCTGTGTTCTTTGGAGCATTATTTACAATAGCCAGGATATGAAAGCAATGTAAGTGTCCATTGATAGATAAAGAAAATGTGGTACATATAACTCAATAGGATGTTAATCAGCCATAAAAAGAGTGACATTTTGCCATTTGCTACAACATGGATGGACCTACCGGGCAATATGCTAAGTGAAATAAAACAGACAGAAAAAGACAAAGACCATATGATTTCACTTATACGTGGAATCTAAAATAACAAAACAAATGACCAGATATAACAAAAAAGAAATGGATCCATAGATAGAGAACAAATTGGTGGTTGCCAGATAGGAGGGGTGTTGGGGGATAAGTGAAATAGGTGAAGGAGATTAAGACATACAAACTTCCAGTTATAAAATAAATAAGTCACAAAGATGTAGTATATAGCGTAGAGAACATAGTCTGTAATATTGTAATAACTTTGTATGGTGACAGGTGGCAAGCATATTTATCATGATGATCATTTTGTAATGCGTAAAAGTATCAAATCACTATGTTGTACACCTGAAATTAACATATTGCAAGTCAATTATACTTCAATTAAAAACAAAAGAAATGGGAAGAAAGGAAAAAAATAGACACCAGTTCCATTGGATTAAGGCCCACACTAACAGCCTCATTTTAACTTAATCACCTCTTTAAAGGCCCTGTTTCCAGATACAGTCATATTCTTAAGTAACTGGAGGGTTAGGGCTTCGAGGTCTGAATTTTGAGAGAACACAATCCAGCCTATAACAATATCTATTTTTAGACCTTAATTTAATCTTCTTTTCCATTTTAATATTCTTTTTTTTTTTTTTTTTTTTTTTTTTTTTTTTTTTTTGTGGTATGCGGGCCTCTCACTGCTGTGGCCTCTCCCGTTGCGGAGCACAGGCTCCGGACACGCAGGCCTAGCGGCCATGGCTCACGGGCCCAGCCGCTCCGCGGCACGTGGGATCCTCCCGGACCAGGGCACGAACCCGTGGCCCCTGCATCGGCAGGCGGATTCTCAACCACTGCGCCACCAGGGAAGCCCTTCTTTTCCATTTTAATGCAATTTTCTTACTTAAGAAATAAATAAGAATAAATTTATGTTTGATTTCCTTATTTTGCTTCATACTCTCCCCAAAGATAGCAGAATAATCGTGCAAAAATGAAAATTTGATTATCTTTTATTCTACTTGAATCCTTCGTTGGTTCTCCAATAGTCTTCAGGGCAATGCCCACTACTTTATCAAATGCTCAAGGAAGGACACCTGTGTTCATTTCCAGTCCTCCCGCTTCCCAGGTAAACTCTCACCCCCTCAGCTGCAGCAACAGCAAACTACTTGCAGTTCAGGGCCTTTGCAAATTTTCTTTGCGTGAAATCCCACCTCTGCTCTAATTGAGTCTTTTTACATAATTAATTAATACATCCCCAAAAGTACAGCTCCATATCATCACCCTAGAAAAACATTAGGAGACCACTGTTCTCAATGTTGTCTAAATTTGCTGTGTCTCCTGTGTGTTCTCATAGCTTCATAGTCTGTTTCCACATCCCTAACACAGTATGGTAGAATTGTTTCTGCCTTGGACTGTGGGTACCTTGTGAGCAGGGACCGTGTCTTGATTTATTCTTGTATCTTTAGTGCCTAGTGAAGTGGCTGCTCCCCTTAGGCACTTAGTACATATTTGGTACATAAGTGAACGAATGAATAAATGAAAGAGAAAAAGATTAGCTAGAAGGAACATTTTTGCAAGTTTTTTCAATACTCTAATGCCAACATCATGAAAGTGATCAATTATAGTTTAAAACAAACCTTTAGTTTTTACTAAGCAAAAATAATGACTATAAAATGGCATACATGGTATGACCATACATACATAAAAAATTAAAATCTATATAGCAAGAGACACTGAAAATGAATACACCAATATTTTAAAGTGGCGTTTTTTGTTTAGAAGTGATGAGTCTATAGAGCTTATTTACTTTTTTCTACTTTTGTGCATTTCTCAAATGGCCTTAGTTCTATAAAATGTCCCATGATCCAACTCATGTTGACAAATTTACCACCTTTTTCTCAACATCCTTCAATTTTCTCTCCTTTACATGTCACTGTTTAGAAAATAAAAGTGCATCTGCAACAAATTATTCTACCACAAATCCACATTTTCTTGGGAACCAAAATGAAACACATAACAAGGGTTGGAGGGTAAATTTCTCCAACCCACTGTGAAATTTCCATTAAGCCCTTCTTCATAACTTCTCCAGGTCTTGGCCCTGAGGACAAATGAAGAGTGTAATCTTTGATCAGAGGTTACTTTAAACTGAAATTATCTAGTGTTAAAGAAAAACTCTTCCAAATGGTCACACCGTGCTGCTACAAAGGTGAGAGTCACCCCCACAGCTCACATATTGTGCAGCTGTAGGATGCAAGGCAAAGGATAGGAAAAAAGATTAAACCTCATGCAAAACATTATTTCCATTAAAATTACATCATACAATTATTACCTAAATGGTTTTATTTTTCTGTAACTCTAACAAAACAAATGTTGCCCTTAAGGCAACCTTGCAGAATAACTTTCACTTAGGAGAAATGCAAAAAGGAATAGACATTATAATTTTAGGGAAGGAATAAAATAATAATGGTATGGTTTCTGGGAGCCTTCCTTCTGATTTTCTTTCATGTGCTGATTATCTCTGTGGCTGGATAATAGAACTGTAGAGTTTCAGAGATGGAAGGAATCTTACAGATCATCTAGTATACATATAGCCTCATTTACAGTTGAGGAAATTAAAGCCCAGAGACGCTGAGGAACTTGGTAAATGTACTCATTCCCTTTTCTCCCAGAGACCTTGGAAATGAATTTCATGGTACGTGACATCTCTGTTATTAATTTCAGTTATTCCACTTGTCTGCAAGCTCTGCAGTCAGAAAGACCTGGGTTACATACACCTTTCACTACACACCAGTGTAACCTTGGGTAAATTATTTAGTCTTTGGAAACCTCCTCTTCCTCAATTATAAAGTATTAATTTTAAAGGACTTGTCATGTAAAATTGTGTTAGGATTAAATGAGAAACTGGTGAGAAGACTATCCAGGTTCATAAATAGTACTGGTGTTAGCTATTTTTATTATTGTCCTCATTTATTCCACATGCAATCCCACTATTTGAGATAAGGCATTCTGAAAGATCCAAATTTAAGAGTTTATGAAGACGGTCCCTTTAATGCTTTTACCTCAGACCATTTGGTTTGTGTCCAGCTTTAATATTCCTGTTTCTTGGGAATTTTAAAGGTTGACAAAGGAAGAGAAGGGCCCAAAACACCAACAGTAGTTGACACAGGGAGTGCTGGTTTGAGATAAGCTCTCTTCATTTTTGTCCTTTTTGTGTATTTTCCCATTTATTCTTCAAAACGACTTCATCAGGCAGGCAGGTACTGTGATAATCCCCATTGTACAGTGAGGAGACAGATGCAGAGGGATTGAGACGTGTTCAAGTGGTGTTTTATTACCGTCGCCCACATCACTCCTCCAGCTCGTACAGTCACAAGTCAAGAGGATTTGCCACCTCCTGGTGGCTGGGTTCTGATCTTTGGCTCCTAGAGCTGACAATCGCTTGCTTGGTGGCAGGAGAGTTTCCCAGCCCTCTAGCTGTCAAATCGTACCTCTCACCATACACCCCAATGAGCAAGATTTTATAGAGCAAAAAGGTAGCCTTTGGTGAGGCACTTGAATACCTAGTTATAAATAAACATACAATCTATATAATGATATGTAAGTTATGCCACTGGAACATAGAACATACTTGGAAATACTATCTGATATGTTTTCTTTCTAGGTTCTTCCCTTCTCCATCCCTTCTCTGTCCCTTCCAAGTCATCTGGTGACGCTTCAGACCAAGTCCAATTGCTCCAGTGAAGGGAGGGTAAATATTCACTAGATCTGAGAGTTGTTACTCAGTTTTGAGTTTCAAATTACATTTTCAGAAACTCTTAGCAAGATAGCAATTTTAAAGGAAGAAAGCATTTTTCTTGAATGCATAAAGTTAGATTTTATCAGAGTCAAGAGCAGAAATTAATTTATAGAGTAAGAAAGAATGTGCTTAAAAACAAAGTTCTTGCCACACAATAAAAAGAAAAGCCTTTCTGCGTGTGAAAAGGAGAGAGGAGAGGAGAAAAGAAGAAAACAGAGTGGAAAGGAAAGAGAAATAGAAGAAGTGAGTTTGAGGTAAAAAAGAGAATGAGAGATAGAAGACAGGACACGAAGAGGAGAGAAAAGTGAGACCCATGAGCTCCCTGCACCCTCCCACCCTCACCACACACCGCCTTCTGCCTGGTGTCCAAGTCCTGAGTGCAGGTCGAGTGTAGAAATACCCAGATTGTTTTCGGGGATCTAAGCTAGGTAGACAGGTAGGATCTGAGACAAGTTCAAAATAAGTCTCTTAAAGAGATTATGAATATTCCCATAAATTTTCTCTATTCTTAATGTCAGCTCCTGTCCTATAACAGCTATAGTCAGTAAACTTTTTAGGTATTCCCGTCTTCGCTTTGTGACTCCTATCTAGACTTAGACTTAGTAACCATGATCTGTATTTACCATCTCTTAACCTCAGCATTCAAATGATTCACCAATTTATGCATGCAATTGTATTGTACGCCTTATTTTCCAATCTCCAAAGAAGCATAATTTTGGAAATGTTATGCAGGTCTGGATATAAATGTTTCTCTATCCGATATGTAACTCGTACTTATGAATTGAAAACGTTTTAGGATCTTTATAGGGACATTTAAAAACGTGAGGTGTTTTGAAATATTCCCTACTGATGTACATCATCTCATTTGAAATAACATATTTGATGGAAGCAAATGATCTACTGAAGAGTATTCTTCATCTTGTTTCCCATAATAACTTACAGCCTTATCCCATTTCTGAGTGCTTTTCCAACTACAGCCAGCACTTGATCATTTGAGCACACAGTACTTTAGCTGAACCATTTGTGGTGCTTTTACCTTTGTGCCTTATTACCTGCCCCGAGACCCTCCTCAGAAGTTGTAGCTGCTGAGGATGGAGTAGAGAGGAGAGATGCTGAGGATGTGCCTTGTCTGACTGTTAGACTCTTACAAGATTTCGTTGACCTCAGTCTCCTTTGAAGACTCTCTCTCTCAATGACCTCTGAAAGTTGGAGCTCCCCAGGCCTTGTCCTGGCCCTTCTTCTCTTTGCTCTCTTTCTAAACATCTCCCCTCAGTTATTGCATTCATTTCCATGACACTAAATGCAATTATATGCTACTAGTTTGTTAAAAACGGAATTTTTGATCTTTCTACCAGCAAAATGTGTTCTTCCATTTACCCATTCATTTAAGCTAGCAAGCTGACAGTCATTCTACACTATTTCACTCTCCCTCCACCCCCACCTTGCCTGCTACCTGCCATATCCAATCACTCATTTCTGTTTCTTTGTTTCTATCAAACGTATTTCACACTCATCCGCCTCACCTCCACTGCCACCACCTGATTCCAGTGCCATCATCTCTATTCAGGGTTTCACATTACCTGTCTGCTTCCACGCTCATCCCCTCCAATCTACTCTCCAAATAACAGCCGGAGGGATCTTTTAAAAACACAAGGCTGACTGTACTGCCTCCCTGCGGGCTTCCTATCATCCTTTGCATCTTATTCAGCTCCTTCTAAGGCTCAGACCCTTTGCAGGATGGCTCCTCAGTCCGAGCCCCACCCCGCGTCCTTCAGCTGCATCTGCCTCTTGAGCCCAGTGTCGAACTCCGTGACACTTCTTTAGTTCAGCAGGTATTTATTGAGCACTTGAGTACCTACACCAGGTACTCAGTTAGGCAATAAGGATTCAGCAATGACGGTGATATCCAGCTCTGCCTCAGGGACAGCGGAGTGGTGGTTACAACAAATATGTTCCAAATACGATAGGAGAAATGCAAACCCAGTGGTAAACATGGATCGTTAGGGAGGCAGATGGAGATGGATGGATATCTAATCTGAACTTGGTCTGATACTGGGGCTTGGGAAGTGGGCGATATTTTCTAGCAAAGTACTTAAAAGCTGAGACTTGATGGACTCAGAGCCAGGGCAGGTGGGAGTGTTCTTGGCAGGGGGGAGGAATTTGCTGGGTTTAGAGGAGGAGCTTTTTAATATTTTAGTTTGTCAGAGAATCTTTTTTTTTTTTAAGAGAAATCACCTGGTACATTTGTACTTCCGTTAAAATTAAAGTGAGAACACCAGTTTTAGGTCCTTTGAATATGTTAATTCTGCTATCTTAAGGATTTTCTTTCCCTAAAAAATTATTTCTAGCTAATTATCCTCACCAAGGAACTTAATCAGTCAGACTGTCGTGCTAATGTTCCTCACAATAGGGGCTGCTTCAGTGAATAGAAGCTGAGTTAATGGGGAAAATTAAATACTCAGAGGAGTTGATTATTTCAGGATTTTCTTCCAAGGTGATAAATATTATCTGTATTATCAAAAAAAATTATGTTTAAGCCTGGTGCTTGGGTTGAAAGGAGCGAAAAGGGCCATAAACTTTCTTTTTTTATTGAAGTATAGTTGATTTACAATATTGTGTTAGTTTCTGGTGTACAGCAAAGTGATTCAGTTTTATATATATTATATATATGTACATGTATATATATTATATATGTATATTTAATATATATTAAATATATGTACATATATTTTTATATGTATATGAATACGTATACATATGTGTATGTATATATGTACATGTATATTATATATGTATATGAAAAAGAATATATATGTACATGTATACATGTACATATATATTCTTTTTCATATTCTTTTCCATTATGGTTTATTACAGGATAGTCAATATAGTTCCCTGTGCTATACAATAGGACCTTGTTGTTTATCTATTTTATATATAGTAGTTTGTATCTGCTAATCCCAGACTCCTAATTTATCCCCCCTACTTCCCCTTTTGTAACCATAAATTTATTTTCTTTGTCTGTGAGTCTGTTTCTGTTGCCACAAACTTTCTGATGGGACATTGCCTAAACCACAGCCCTTAGTGCCCCCAAAATATAAATTGCTGGGTTGTATTTGATCTTTTCAAGTTTCAGGAGCAGACAGTAATGTGAGCTAGGGACAACATGAAAGGAAGGGCCATCTTACGAGATTCTATCCTGTTAATAGCGAATCAAACTGTCACTTTCAATTGTGTGTTTTCTGCTACATCAAAGCTTTTTGGATAGAAACTTCAGGAAGAATATAATTTCTCAGGTTATCCTCATACAGCTTAGGTTTAAACTAAGTGCTAACAGAAAATAAAATCTCCCAACAATAAAAAAATATATAAATACAATAGCAGAGAATTTTAAAGAGTGTGTTATGTATGTTAAAGGATGTGATGTAGGTTATAAGTGGGTTTATGATTTATATGCTAAATCTCATTACTTGGGTGATTCTGGCAGTTGCTTGAAAAGTAAGTTATTTTTTCAGGTTGTACAGTAATTATTTATTTTGTGTGCCTTCTTCCCGCTAGCTCTTAGGTGGCACGCCACACATGTTATTTGCCTTCATGTGCTCAGGACCTAGAACAGTACTTGGAATAAAGCAAGATGTTGATGAATGAAACTCCTATGTTCAGGATCTCTTGCTATGAAAGAAGATGTGCACACACTTAGCACAGAATGATTATTATCTTTCTGTTCAACCCAGAAAGAAAATGATGATGGTTTTAAGAGGCTTATTGCATCTTGGATGTATTATCATGTTGCGCTTTAAAAAAATCCTTGCAGTTTACAAGATTTAAAAAATCTTGTAAATACTGCAAGTACAGTACCAGGATTTTATAATTTCAAATATCACTTTGTTCCACCTGTAAAGACTTTCTAAATGTTTATTTTGTTTTTGAAGCTTACTAAATTGTAGAACTATCTTATGGGACCTATAAGCCCATGAACTGTATTTCATTTTTTTCTTTTGAACATCTGTATTGGAGTATAATTGCTTTACAGTGGTGTGATAGTTTCTGCTTTATAACGAAGTGAATCAGCTATACATATACATATATCCCCATATCTCCTCCCTCTTGCATCTCCCTCCCACCCTCCCTATCCCATCCCTCTAGGTGGTCACAAAGCACCGAGCTGATCTCCCTGTGCTATGCGGCTGCTTCCCACTAGCTATCTATTTTACATTTGTTAGTATATATCAAATGGATATATACTACCAAATACCATCAAATCACTGATGATGATTGTGATAGAGATTTGTTGAAAACTAAGTGAAGAAAGGGTTAAGGTATATTATTAGCACAATATTTATGAACTTCTGCAGACTGCTAGGTACTATTTTAAGAATTTAAGATTCATGAGTAAACAAAATTTATTTTAAAAATTCATTGATATATTGAAGTTTATAGTCTATGAGGAAGGTGGGGTAGGGAGGCAGATGATAAAAATAACAAACAAGTAAATTGTATACTATGTTCAAAGGCCATGCGTATGTGCTTTGGGTGTAGAGAAGGGAAGGGACAGAGCGGGCTGTAAGTTTAAATAAGACAGACTTCGCAGACCTCAATGAGAACATGCCATTTGAATGAAGACTAATGGAGGTGAGGGAGTTAGCCTTGAGACCATCTGGAAAAATTCCTCTAGGCAGAGGAACCAGCCATGCAGAAGCCTTAAAGCCATAAGTGCCTGGCATATTTGAACTACAGGTAGGTCAGTGTGGCAAATACTTGAAGTGATTTTTTTTTAACCAGTGTGTGCAATATGTTTTAAGGTATTTTAAAATAATAGTAAGTAAGTGTTATCTTGAAAGGGCCACAGAAATGGTCAGTCATTGATCCAAGATGACATTTACCTAGTGTCCAAGTTTGAACTCAGATCAAAATCTAATTACCATTATAAGCAACACACATTGAAGAGTAACATTTCCTTGCTACACAGGATAGAAATCTTCTTATTGCCACAGAGATGAACTCCTGACTATCAAATACACACCAACTACATCTCTACCCAGTGTGAGAGAAAAAGGAAAGGGAAGATTAGCTTGTCTAAGAATTCAAATGCAGTCAATAACTCTAGCCGTATTGTAAAAGAATGTTAACATCTCTACAGTGGAACAAAATCATTAACAAATATTCTTCTTCCCAGAAAATAGCTAATGTCTTCCTTTAAAAACGATATACACAGGCTCCAAATTGTTCTTCAGGTGGGTATGAATGATCCACCATTGTTTATACTTGCTCACAACACTCCATTTTGGAGCTGGAACTGTGAGCATAAAAATAATCAACATTTTCCACCACCTGCAGAACATCATCTGTACTTTTAGTTCATTTCCTCGGTGCTTCCTGCAGGGGTTCCATCTGCTTTATATACCTTATTTCTCTACACGTGATTAAAGCTGCTTATGCCACCTGAGCTGCATACATAGCAGGCATTATGGAGTGGCTCAAACCATCGAAGCCCACCACGGTGAAATGACCTCTATGATCTTAGGGTCTAGGTTACAGAGATGCCTGTAATGCTCACACAAAACGTATTTGGGGGGAGAAAAATATGACACCAAAAATTTCTAATAAGTTAAGTTGTGTCAGTAGGATCATAACTATTGAGAAAACCTTCTAAACAAAATAATGGTCCATAAAATTAATGGACTTTAAACTTATCTACCCGGAAGACTGATGAAATTGTCAAATAGATCCTCTGACAAATGACTAAAAAATGAAACAAAAACAAAAAACCATCATAGCCTACCATCATTATAACCTAACATAGTTTGTAGAATTATTTAATACTTTGGATAAGCAACTATATAAGAAATTGTTCTGTGACTTATGCAGTAAAGCACACATAGCTCATGTAAAATGACCAGTATTTCCTAGATTATTACTGTTACAAGTCTGGAATTCATATAAAGTTTACCTGAAATGAGGTACCTGTTAATTGTTTGTTTCAATATGAAGTATTTCTAGTTTGTATCCAACACCCAGATTAAGAAATAGAGCATCAAATATAAAATTAAAGCCTAGGTATCCCTAGGCTTTATCCCTAATTGTATTCCCCTTGACTTGTTGCAGATTTTTAGAGGAAAAGCTTTCAGCTGTTCCCTGTTGAGTATGATGTTAACTGTGGGCTTGTCCTACATGCCTTTGGAGAAATATTTTTAAAAATATAAGTTAATCTTCTATCTCCACAGCATTTCAACATGTACACCATGATGATCTACTAGAACTTTCAACCCATATGCAATTGTTATGACTGCAATCTTATACTTCACCATTCCAGACCCTTCAATTTCCAGTTGGCAAATTTCTAATTGGGATCCAGATCCCATTTACTGAATGTTTTGTCTCCAAGGTATTTAATGGTCTGAGCTATAAGAAGAATGAAACTGCTTTTATCACCATCTTCATATGGCTCCTCCCTATTTAACCTTCATCATTCACTGAAAATGCCATGTCCTCTTGGTCACTTCCTGGCTGTCTAAAGCTGGGTTATACAGCCTTTCCATGTGAACTCACAAGACCCTGTGCATATATCTGTTTTAGCACCCGTTCGTAATTTGCAATTTCAAGCTTAATGTTTTCTCCCCTCCATTGGACCGCAGGCTTGTTGAGGGCAGGAACTCGAGTCTTTCATCCTTGTACTTCCAGAACCTAACATCATGCTGAAACAGATCAAAAACTCAGTAATGGTTTATGAATGAATTCATGATTGAATTATATTACTGTTTTATGACATTTTTCTTGATGTCATAACTTGTATATTGTAATTTAAAATAATATTTTAAAAGTCTATATTCCCCTGCCCCCTGAAAATTAGTGGGGTGCTGTGGGGAAGACAAGAAATATTTTGACATGTCACCAAGCATATCACCACTGGGTCGAAGACATGTGTAGTGAAAAGAGCACTAAATCCAGAATTAGCGGACAAAGTTTCCATTATTTTGCCACTAACTTTTCGTATTCATTTAGTCAAGCCACTTATCACTTCTGACACTTTTTTTTTTTTTGGTACGTGGGCCTCTCACTGCTGTGGCCTCTCCCGTTGCGGAGCACAGGCTCCGGACGCGCAGGCCCAGCGGCCATGGCTCACGGGCCCAGCCGCTCCGCGGCACGCGGGATCCTCCCGGACCGGGGCACGAACCCGCGTCCCCTGCATCGGCAGGCGGACTCGCAAACACTGCACCACGAGGGAAGCCCGACACTTTTTTAAAAATTTGAAGTATGATTGATTTACAATATTGTGTTACTTTCAGGTGTACAGCAAAGTGATTCGTACATATATATTCTTTTTCAGATTCTCTTCCATTATTGGTTATTATAAGATATTGAATATAGTTCCCTGTGCTATACAGTAAATCCTTGTTGTATTATTTTATATATAGTAGTGCATCTGTTAATCCCATACTCCTAATTTATCCCTTCCCCCACCCTTTTCCCCTTTGAGAAAGTTTGTTTTCTGTGTCTGTGAGACTGTTTCTGTTTGTAAATTAGTTCATTTGTATTTTTTTTAGATTCCACATATAAGTGATATCATGTGATACTTGTCTTTCTCTGACTTACTTCACTTAGTATGATAATCCCTAGGTCCATCCATGTTGCTGCAAATGACAATATTTCATTCTCTCTATGGCTAATATTCCATTTTATAAATATATATTATTTTATAATATATATATATAAAATCTTCTTTAGCCATTCATTGATGCACACTTAGGTTGTTTCCATGTCTTGGCTATTGTAAGTAGTGCTGCTGTGCACATTGAGGTGCATGTATCTTTCTGAACTACAGTTTTTGTCTTTTCTGGATATATGCCCAGGAGTGGGATTGCAGGATCATGTGGTAACTCTATTACACTTCGTTTCTTAATCTCTAATTGAAGAGATTCAAAATGGATTCTCTCTAAAATGACATTGTCTTGGGCTTCCCTGGTGGTGCAGTGGTTGAGAATCCGCCTGCCAATGCAAGGGACACGGGTTCGTGCCCCGGTCCAGGAAGATCCCACATGCCGCGGAGCGGCTGGGCCCGTGAGCCATGGCCGCTGAGCCTGTGCTCCACAACGGGAGAGGCCACAACAGTGAGAGGCCCGTGTACTGCAAAAAAAAAAAAAAAAAAAAAAAAAAAAAAAAATGACATTGTCTTGATGCTATGTAGAACTCAAAATTTTTCACATGAGAACATGGTTTCTTTTAAATGGTAGGCTTCTTCCCGTGGCTGTGTCCTCCTGTAAGGCTACAAACATGTAAGCAATTCTTATTGATGCTGTAGCATTTCATTGGCGATCCTTGCTCATATCTTCCTCATAGTTGAGGTTCAGTTGTTGATTTACTGAATCAGGATAATAGCTATTAAGACTTCTATGCTCAAAGAAAACCACAAACCTAGTTATCAGAATGCAGTTTATGAGATAGAGAAGAAATTTAAGGATATGCAAAATTGAATTCACTAGTTTTATGCAGCAGGCCAAGTTTTACATGCAATATGGAAAATCTTAGGTGAGGCATGTATTATAGTTCAGTTCCAGCTGTGTTACTTAGTCTCAGAGTGAGAGACCCAAAGTCATTCCTGTAGAATTACTGTAATAGGTAATAGGGCTGCTCAGGGATTTGGACTACAAGTAGATGTTGCTGATGCCTGCCTGACAAGCTTTATACACCATTTTAAATTTAGGTAATTTATAATATAATATTCCCTTAATTTTAAAGATCATTTCAGAGTTAATATGAATAAAGGTGTAAAAATCTCCCGGATTGACAAATTGGTCAATAACCAGAACCATGATGCTGCTTGAAAATCAGAAACACTTAGATGCATATTCAGATGTATGGGACACAAAATTTTTTTTCCTCTGGATTTAGCTCAGATTGGACTTTAATTAAAATGTGCTGTATAAAGACCTGCTCTGTACTGTGAACTTCAGATTGCATATGGATAACATGGAAAAGAGTCAAAGACCAGCCATATGCATGATGAAGAAACTGGTTATATTCTGGGAGGAGTAATTCTTTGCTTTCTTCACTGGTCATTTCCTGGCATTATCGGGCCCTGGTCATAACTCCAACTGTGCCAGGAACGGAGTTCTCATGAAGTGAATTACCTGAGAATCACAGTTAGGATAAGGATATGGGGTCACTGATACAGGTAGCAGCGGGAACTTTCTAATGTACATATGTCAACACAACTAAGCTGGGTAATCTTGAGGACCCTGTAAGTGCCAAGGAGAGGGATGTATTCCCACAGTGTGTTCCAGATGTGCCCCAGTATTGGAAACATATCGTTAAATCAGCTATATTTAAAACAATGTACAATGTGACAGTTTTTAAACATGGAAATGAGTGATGCGACAGATACTAAGCACTAAGTAATCACAAAGGCCATTTTCATAACACAGTAATCCAAAAAGAATACTTAAAATACACTAGCTTATCAATTGCTTCTTCATGAAAATGGACAGTGGCAGAAATTAGAAGTTTCCATACACATTAGGTTTTTTTTGCATTACACACATATCTTACAATACATGCTATATAAACACACTGTGAATATGGGAATAGATTTTTAATTTTTCCACTTATGATACTAGTGAAGAAAAATCTATACAGCATAACTTTCTTCTAGATGCTGGATATCTGCAAAATTGTTAATATCCATTTGTCATTTAAGATTTAATAGCTCCAAAGGAGCCATCGCAATGTGAAATATGCAAGCATTAAAAAGTAATTTGTGGGCTTCTCTGGTGGCGCAGTGGTTGAGGGTCCACCTGCCGATGCAGGGGACATGGGTTCGTGCCCTGGTCCGGGAGGATCTCACATGCCGCAGAGCGGCTAGACCCGTGAGCCATGGCCGCTGAGCCTGCGCGTCCAGAGCCTGTGCTCCGCAATGGGAGAGGCCACAACAGAGAGAGGCCCGCATACCACAAAATAAATAAATAAATAAAATAGTAATAATAATAATTTGCAAGATGCATCAACAGTAATTGTTTTATGCTATCAAAATAGAGCTTATATATTACCTTTCATAATGCCATGACACTGTATGAAGTTTTAAATCTTTATAAAGATATATATGTATTATTTTTCAAACCCCTCTGAAGTATAATTTTATTGCAGCAAAGAATAGTATGTCAAAGATTAAGTTAAAGCAAACTACTTTCAATTGCTCCAAACCTTCCAAAGCCAGTGGCTTTCCATCTCACTGTCAGGTTACAGTCCACCCATTCTCATTACATGTCTGCCTTCAACTTCTGCTCCCCTCCCCTTTGGTCACTCACTGGCTTTCTTGTGTACCTGAAGGACATCCGGAATCTTTCAGATTTATTTATTTATTTATTTATTTATTTATTTTGCGGTACGCGGGCCTCTCACTGTTGTGGCCTCTCCCGTTGCGGAGCACAGGCTCCGGACGCACAGGCTCAGCGGCCATGGCTCACGGGCCTAGCTGCTCCGCGGCATATGGGATCCTCCCGGACCGGGGCACGAACCCGTGTCCCCTGCATCGGCAGGCGGACTCTCAACCACTGCGCCACCAGGGAAGCCCCAGGAATCTTCCAGATTTAGAACATTTGCATTTTCATTCCCTCTGTCTGGAATACTTTTCCCCAGACAGATACATGGCTTGCTGGATAGCTACCTTATTTATTCAAATGTCACTTTCCCAGGGCTTTTATGGTTTCCTCTGTGTTTAAAAATGCAATCCCCATGGGGCTTCCCTGGTGGCGCAGTGGTTGAGAATCCGCCCGCCGATTCAGGGGACACGGGTTCGTGCCCCGGTCCGGGAGGATCCCACATGCCGCGGAGCGGCTGGGCCCGTGAGCCATGGCCGCTGAGCCTGCGCATCCGGAGCCTGTGCTCCGCAACGGGAGAGGCCACAACAGTGAGAGGCCCGCGTACCACACACACACACACACACACAAATGCAATCCCCATACACACAGCCTATTCTTCCCTTCCCTGATTTAGTTTTTCTCCTCGCCATTATCACTGGCTAACTATATATATGTGTATTCTTTTAATTTTGCTTATTATCTGTTTTCTCCACTAGAATGTAAGAATGTAAGCTGCAAAATTTCATGAATGCTTTTTTTTTTGCTTAGGTTTCCATGGTGCCTAGATCTGTACTGGTCATATATTAGGTACATGATAATATTTGTTGAATGTATGAGTGGACTATAAAACAAATATAAAGATATAATGTGCAGGGTTTTGATGATGAAATGTGTGTGCTGAGATGACTAGAACTAGAGTTTAGGGTCAAGACCTAAACCAGGACCAAAATGTTAGAGATTCACCAACATTAACAAATTGGTTAATCTTTTTAAAGTTATTGACAGAGACCATAATGGGTGATCATTTTGTTTTACTTGCTTAATTAATGTTTGCCTTTATGAACGTATTTTGTATATATAAAAAGGGGCTTATGATATTTAAAGGAGGGTCAGATTAGAATGCTGTTCCATCAAAAGTTAAAGAGAGGTGTGGAACAGTGCTACAGGACAAGGCTCTTGGTAAGGATTTGTTTTTAAAGAAAAAGAGGGAGAGAGAAAGAAACAAGGAAGGAAGGAAGGGAGGGAGGGAAAGAAAGAAGAGAGGAAGGAGGGAGGGAGGAAAGAGTAAGCGGTGTCAAACATTTGAGAATTCTATGCCATAGACTTATTGTAACAGAAAAGTGATAGAAGTAACCTAATTCAATTAATGAATTTTTAACTAGGTGAAGGTAAATCTGAAGGTCTGGATATAAATGACAATCAGTTTGTTTTCAGAATCATGTCAGAAAGTGACAGAATTACCAAAATATACTGTAGCTTTTCTTGCTGTATCAGAGGAGCTAAAGGAAGGTAGTTCTGATCAGGCCAAAGATAAAACTGGAAAAGCAATTATCTATAGAAAATGACTACAGGGAACACCATAACTGAACTTCTTTCAATCAATTTAAGAGCAGCAAGCTGGGAAGTCTTCTGATAGAGAGGCATGTTTTAACGGATGAAGGGAAATTCTGGCTCAGAGGAGTGACGTGGCCTGTCCACAGTCTCTAAGGATAGTCTCTGCAGAACTTGAACCAAAGTGATTTTTAAAAGTTCCTAGATTAAGTATTTATATTCTGTTTATTTTAATTAATTCATTCTTCTATTCAACTAATATTTTTGAAGACCTGCTATATGTCAATTACCATCCTAAACACGATGCATATAGCATTGAAACAATCCCTGCTTTCTTGCCTTCAAATGGTGGGAGACAAGACATTTAAAAACAATTTAAATGTGCCCTAAGATAGAGATAAACGTTATGGAGAAAAGCAAAGCTGGACAGGTAGATGGAGAGCATCTGTGGTGGGGTGGGACTCGGGAAGGAAAGGTTGTCACTGGAGCTGAGATCTGGATAGAGTGGGCTTGAGGAAAGAAGGCTCTAGATGCAGGAAAGAGCAAGTGCGAGTCTCCAAGGAGGCAGAGCCCAAGGAGCAAGGGGGAGATGAGCAGGGCGGCAAGGAAGAGCCGGATCTCGGAGGGCCTGTCACTATTCTAAGAACTAGACTTTGTCTGTGAACGAGACCGGGTGCCGTGTGGGGACCCCGAGCTGTGTCGGAATCTGACTTGTGCTCGAAATCCTCAGCCTGGTTGACGTGTCGAAGGCAGGCGTGAGGGCGCCGGGGTGGAAGGAGGGGGCTGGTTAGAGGTTACTGTGGGACGCAGGTGAGCCGCCCTGGGGCTGCGACCATCGCGGTGGCGGGCGGGGCGTGGGGGTGAGGAGTGCCCAGATTCGGAATAATTATTGAAGGTAGAGCAGGCGGGGGTCACTGCCAGGCTGCGGGAGGACGCGGAAGAACGGGAAGAGTTGAGGGCGACTCCAAGGCTTTTGTCCTCGGACTGGATGAGTGGAGTTGCCATTTCCTGAAATAGGAAGACCTCAGGAGGGGCAAGCTCAGGACATCTCTCATCTCTCTTAATCTAAAGCTCTCTGTCTCTCTGTCTGTCTCTCTCCTGTGTGTGTCTCTCTCTCTTCCTTTGTAATTTATCACGCACCTGTTGAAAAACTAGATTGTATGATGTATACAGTTTTCTACAGCATGGATTTTGCTGTTTCCCTTTGGTGACATTTAACATGTTCCCCTTTCCCCTATATTTTCTAGAAGTTGGCAGGTAGGTCTATAAGTTTGGTGAAATTCATCTCTGAATTTTGTCCGCACCCCTCCACATGTAATGCTGTGTGCTTGCCCTCCCTTCCTGGTCTCCAGGGGGCACATCTCCTCTGGTTTTACTTGTTATATTAGCGACCATGGATAATCCTACTTAGATCCTACTAACTTGTTAGAAGTTAAAAAATTTATCATTTAGCCTTCATTTATGAGCTGAAATATTTCCATAAAGAAAGTATTTAGGGGGCTTCCCTGGTGGTGCAGTGGTTGAGAGTCCGCCTGCCGATGCAGGGGACACGGGTTCGTGCCCCCGTCCGGGAAGATCCCACATGCCACGGAGCGGCTGGGCCCGTGAGCCATGGCCGCTGAGCCTGTGCTCCGTAACGGGAGAGGCCACAACAGTGAGAGGCCCGCGTACTGCAAAAAAAAAAAAAAAAAAAAAAAAAAAGAAAGTATTTAGTTACATTACACTTCATATGGCTAAGGTAGACTAAATGCTGGATTCTTTGCCTCTATTTACCAATATTCAAAGTAATGAGTTAGTTACCCAGCATATTCCAAAATTAGACATTTCTTTTTTTGGGTACAAACTCATGGCGTTAAATACTCGTTGTATTTTAATTCATCGCAGGAAATTCTTATTGATGTTAGTTAAAATCATCCTTCTTTGGCCCTGGGGTTTTTTGAACCACTCACTGTCTCCAGTGGTTTGTTTCTGAAGTGACAGTATGTTCCAGGCTCCTCTTACCAGTTTCCAGCCCGGAATCAGCCCTTTCTCTGGGAGCTTAGTTTTCTCTGAATGGAAAATGGTATTGAGTGATGACAGTCTGGTGCCAGAGGTTGGTCCTTGTTTGGGGGCTTATTCAGTGGACAGAACTAAGACTTATGTCTACATTTTTAAAAAGGTAACATCATCCTGGGCTCATAGTGATGCTTCTAATTCAAATGCAGAACTCTATAGGATTTTAATTTAATCTCATCAAATATATGCTTCTCCTTTTCACATATTGAAATTTTCAGGGTCCAAAACACCAAGATAATTACTTGTTTGCATCATCTCACATGTGTACAGCATTCCAATAACAGAGCATGCAGTGTCTAATTATAACTGAAAGGTCAGAGTGAAAAGAATATTTGTTGACAAGATGAGTATGCATATTCTGATTAGAGCAAACAGCATGTACAAAGATCCAGAGGCTTGAGAGCACGTAGTTCATTTAGGAAGGAACAAATACTGTTTTACGGAAGGAGTGAGGGATTAGAGTCAGGAAGGCTTCGGAATACAATGGGCCTCACGTTCAATGCTGCAGATATTAGAGTATCAACCAGATTCTCAGGCTATTTGGTTTCATTTTCAGGAGGTATCTTGTGTTTGTTTTTAATAAAAAATATTACTTTTCTACTCTGTCTATATAAGCAGAACTTAAGTGTGAGAAAGGGTGAGGGTTACTTTAAGGATTACTATCCTTAGCTCTGTTCTCCAGCAGTTCAGGGAAAACACCAGTGAAAGTATAGCTCACTTATTTTCTGACATTGAAGATGCATTTGCATACTAATGACCCATCGTCGTGGCATTTTTCTCCCCACAGAGGACAAAGTATGGACCATAGTGTCTCATGATTTGCAGATGCAGACGACTGTGGTGGGCTACAACCCAGAAAAGCACTCGGTGACACAGCTCATTTACAGCGCCTCCATGGACCAGGTCAGCGCCATCACCAACAGTGCCGAGTACTGTGAACAGTACATCTCCTATTTCTGCAAGATGTCCCGGTTGTTGAACACCCCAGGTAGGCTGAGAGTGGAATGTTACTTTTAATTACTATCTCAGCTGGTGATTGGAATTACCCAAACAGTCCAACAGGTGTGGCTTATTATCTTAACAGTCCAGTCTTCAAAGCACAGGCAGCTGTGAAAGTAAAATATAACCACTCGTTTTTTCTTTCTGGAGAAGGAAGCTAAGAAATACCATTTTTTCAAAAAAAATTCCATTGTTTCTGACAGCGATTTAAAAATTTTATATGCATATATGTGTGTGTGTGTGAGTGCTTCTAGTGCGTAATTATCAGTATTTGCTTTGGGCAAAAGTTTGTCAAAGCTCCTGTGAACTTTCAAGTAATTCCCTTTGAGTTCTTCAGTTGTCTCTAACATAGAGATGAAAGAATTCCGAAGGCTGTCTGCAGGTAAATAGCCTATAGAATAGCGATAGAATTTAGAGCTGTTTGTTGTCTGTAGTCATTTAACAGTATCTGTTGGTCTCAAGAAGTCTGCCCTTTTTTTTTCATGATGGCTTACGTTTAGCAGTGCTTCAGGACTTGTGTGTGTGTGTGTGTGTGTTGGGGGTAAAGAAGATAGAGTTTACAAAGGGTATATTGGAAGTATCTTTACCACAAGAGCCATACACTCTGGGATTCTTGGCAATAAATTCATTATGTTGACAGCAAACTAAATCTCTTCGTCTATAGTATAACATAGAAATAAAGCATGTGCTTTGAGTCAGAGAAACATATGTTCACACTTTTCGGCCTTGCTGCTTCTTGGGTTTGTGACTTTGGGGGAGTTCATTGAACTTCTCTGCCTCCGTTTCCAGTGTCTTTCAGTCAAAGAGGGGTCATAATGCCTGTTTCAGGGTGATTGTGAGACTTTAATCAGGGGATAGACTAAGTGCCTGTCATAAGTCTTGATGCACTTAAGGATTTAATAAAGAGCAAATAGTCTATTGATGATTTTTTTATTATTAAACAACTTTGGAAGTGGCATTATGTCAGAGACCGAGGGACTGTTTGATGCCCCAAATTAGTGTTGCATTGGAGCCAGTGTTGTAGGAAGTCACAGAGAAGAGTTGTAAGCAAAACAGTATATAATGTTTTGAAGATTTAAGTGCTTTTATGTGCCAAGGCTTGTGCTAAAATTACAGACAAGTATAACCTATGAACTGTAAGAAAGTAAAATCTGTAAAATATGAAAATGATTGGCTCAGACAAGCAGTGCTTCTGCTCTTTGGAGAAAGAAGGCGTGACTGGCTGGGATGTTGCAGTGAGGCTTCATTGAAGAGGTTGGTGACAGGAAACAAGGGTCTGGAAGACAGAACACAGATGATCTTTCAGGCCACGGTGACCAGTCGTTTAAAAGAAGCAGAGTTCGTGTCAAAGAGCAGTAAGAAATAAGGCTGGAAAGTAAAAATGGGAGAAACCGTGGAGGAAATGAAATGCGATGCTGAGAATTTTCCCTGGAGGCCCGTGCTTCTCAGGCTTTAGTGTGCATGCGAATAACCCGGGGGGATTAATGAGAAACAAACTGCTGGGCTTCGTTCCCTGAATTTCTGATTCAGTAGGTCGGAGGTGGGGCTCCAGAATTTTCATTAGTAACGAGTGTTTGGGACTGAATTATGGCCCCCCCCCTCAAATTCACACGTTGAAGTCCTAGTCCCTAATGTGACCGTATTTGAGATAGGGCTTTTAGGAGATAATTAAGGTTAACTGAGGTTATAAGGTTGGATTCCTAATCTGACTGAATTGGTGGTTTATAAAAACAGGAAGAGTCAGAAAGAGCGCTCTCACCAGAAACCAAACTGGCCAGTACCTTGATCTTGGACTTACCGCCTCCGGAACTGTCAGAAAAGAAATGTCTGCTGTTCAAGCCACTCAGCCGATGGTATTTTGCTCTGGCAGCCTGAGTGCGCTCGTGCAGTGAGTTCCCGGTGATGGCGGTATCGCTGCTCTAGAGACACTGTGAGAACCATAGCTGTGCGCGGTGTGCGGTGTGCGGTGGAGATCCCTGAAGGTCCCTACAACTGTTCTTCTCTCCACCTTCACTTATTTCAGCCTTTCATTTTATTTTTACTGGATCCTGTTTCCAGTGCTAAGACAAGTCAACCAACGATTATAGAAAACCCAGAGCACTAGGCGCAGTTAATGAGTCCCATCGGCTTGCCTGCCCTCAGTTCCCGCGGTGAGTGCTCCTTGTGGAAGTTCATTCCACAGATTCCAGTCCATCGGGTCTCCAGTCCTGCAGCGGTGGGTGTGAGGGAAAACTGCTGACCAGAAAAGTAACTGGGTACCATCAGCTTTGTTTTCTTTATTTGCTTCCATTCCTCTATTAAACTCCAAAGTCAACTTTTACTGTTTGAATTTTTGCTCTAGTGGTTAAAAAACACAATGCAACCTCCAAATAAGTTTATCTTACAGTTCAGGCACCAGGAGAATTAGGCTAGAGGTAAGAGAAACAATTTGCTTTTAGCGGTTCTGGTCTTGTAGTTCATTCCTTCCCTTCCCTCATTGGTACACTCTGTGCCTTCCCCCAGCCACCAGGAAGCCTCACACACTTATTACCCTCCTTTTGGAAACACAGGATGTCCAAAACCATCAGGAAACAGGATCAATTTGTTTTTAAAAAGACTTCTATTACATTTTCTCATAATAAGCTAAACACACTTCTCTTCAACCTCCAGACATCTTTTCAGGGGAAGAACTACTAAATTGAAATCAAGAGTGAATTGTTAATCTGTACGATAAGCACACATTTTCTTTGTGTTTGCAGACGTTTGCAGGTTATTATTATACTTACTAAATTGTGCGTTGAAAATCACGTTATCACATGCTTCTTGCCTTTGGGGACACCCTCCATGTATCAAATTTTTACTCACATAGGATCAGACTCAATAAATGTTTGCTGACTGGAATGAAATGACAGATATATTGTTTTAAATATTTCCTCACTCAACCTTCAGTCAGTTGGTTTTAAACAAGTGTGTACATCAGAATCTTCGGGTTGCCCGTCACAATGCCGATCCCATGATTCTGACTCGGGAGAACTTGGTTGGGGCCCAGGAATGTTTGCTTTTAACAAACATCCATGTGTCATTCTGTGAACACATACCCTGAAAAATATCATCTTTAATTTATGGCATGAGGCCTCTCGTCTTGGATTTTAAGACGTCAGTCCTCTCTCTGTGTGGGAGAAGATGAAAGGGAATATTAGAACTTGTCTGACCAACTGAAATAAAATGGCATGTGTAACTACCTGTTCGTCCAGCTAAAATAAATTGGCATAGTGGTATTTTAAAAATCCTTTTTGTAGACTAATTATTGTAAAGTGAATTTCAGCCTACTCTTCTTAGTCATTTTTCATATCCCAGTTTCTATTTTCAGGGTTAATTAATCTGTAGACAGCTGAGGCAAGGAAAAGGAGTGGTTGATATGGCAAGTTTTCCTGTATTACTATATTCTGTATATGTCCAAGTATGAAAGAATACAATTTAATACAAATCTTTAATTTGCTATTTTAAGGAGCTGATGTTTTCTGTAATTGTTTTTTTCCCTCCTTCCTGGTACCGTTCCATTTTAAATATCCGTTTACTCATTCTTAACTAAGGCTGAATTATATTGGAACTTCTGTAGTAGCACTTGTGGCATCTGTTTGAGTACAAAGTATATTCAGTATAGTCATGGCAATTAAAATGAATATCAATCGCTTCTCGGCCTTTTGGCTAAGATCAAGGGTAAAATGAATATCAAATGGGTTTGTACTAGCTATGTACTTAAAAAGTTATTCTTTGTTTTAAGAGCCTTACCCTCAAGAGTTCATTTGGGGTTCTGTAGTTGCTAATGATACTTATGATAAAGAGTTGATTTTACATGTATATGGACCTCATTTTTATTTTGATAAATCTTCGGTTGTACCACACCATTAGCTAACAAATGTAGATTTACTCATTAATGGTTTCTCAAAACTTTTACAAGGATAGTAATATATGACTTACAATGTTATCACTTTTTAAATTATTTATTTATTTATTCATTTCTTTGGCTGCGTTGGTTCTTCGTTGCTGCGCGTGGGCTTTCTCTAGTTGCAGCAAGCAGGGTTTACTCTTGGTTGCGGTGCGCGTGCTTCTCATTGTGGTGGCTTCTCTTGATGCGGAGCACGGGCTCTAGGCATGTGGCTTCAGTAGTTGTGGCACACAGGTTCAGTAGTTGTGGCTCACAGGCTTAGTTGCTCTGTGGTGCGTGGGATCTTCCCAGACCAGGGTTCAAACCCGTGTACCCTGCATTGCCAGGCAGATTCTTAAGCACTGCGCCACCAGGAAAGTCCCATCACTTCTTTTTATTACTACAAAATTTTTAAACGGAATCAATTTTAAAGTAATGCTTTTGCCGTTCTCTATGGTCATGGTCATATCTATCATTGCAATGCAACTATTAATTCAGTTGTCCTCAATCAACTTTACAAAAGACACAGAACAAAGACAAGGTTATTTTATTTCATACCAATTTGAAAATAAACAAATTAATTCTACCCAAATGGAAAAAAAAACCACCAAAAACCATTAATAGCTATCCAAAACCACAAGGATGTTAACATGTTTTATATTTATATCCCCAGAACTGCAAATATACTGGTATCTGAACTTAATGAAAGGCAGAAATCTTTAAACAATGAAATCTACTTCTGAAAATAAATACCTCAAGAACTTAAATTTGATAAATTAGACACCAGGAGAAAGTGTATTAGATCCCACTTGAGTCAAGACTTAGTCAACAATCCTAATGCTTTTAAATGGCAAAAATATTTCTCTATATTTGGATAAGACCTATTAGCCTGATTTTAAATGCTTATTTGTGTATTTTAGATGCACTGTTGTCATGTATTTATTTTACAAAACTTTATACTTTCTAATTAAGCATTTTCTTCTGAAGTATTTATTCCCTACATATATAAATATTTAGTTATAGGGATATAAAGTTGATATGTTTCCTATTTTTCTGACTATATTTAGTGTTGATATCATTTGTTCCCAGTGTTTTTCATTGTGCCATGTAGTTTTATTCTCATAAGTCGTAGTTTTATTGCTTCTTTTTTGGAAAAAAACAGTATAAATTATCCATCCTTTTGGGTAGTTTACTATTAGATTTTGTATCTGTTGAAAAGGAGTTATGTTCACAATTTTTACCTGTTAAGTAAGCTGTGTAAAATTCAATATACTTTGATGATACTGAACTGTGATTTAGTGGCATCCAAAAGACAAGAAAACATGAGTCTGGCATTGTAACGTATAACCTATCTTTAGAAAAAAATTCTAAACTTCGGTGAAGCTATCAATAAAGTGAATTTTCAGCTTGTGATGTGCATTATAAGAAACTATGATGTTTAACTCTTGAAACAACATAGATAAAACATTGCTCAACTGCAACTAAAGACTGGCATTTTCCGTGAATGAGTTTCATTTGACTAGTCAGTATGTTAATCAAAAGATTAATCATTTATCTACTTAATTATTATGTTAAATAACTGTAATGAAATTGGAGGATACAATTAAATGGGACAAGCAATGAAGATAGTAATAGCTAAAAGGTAAAATTAGAAAGTTAAATCTAGCAATAGTCTACACCCAGGCAACTGGCATCTTCATAGAGGACCCTGTAGTTAAAAGGGACAGAATGGTCACAGGGCAGAGTAGAGACTACTTCAGCAGTGCGGGTAGGAGTGGATCAAAGTCTCGGCTAATCAATCCGTATATATGTATTGTTTCTTGTGTATCAGGAATTGTGATATGTAGGCTGAGATGTGAAGGATTCATTCGAGTTAACTAAGAAAAAAATGGCAGGGGGACATCTAGGTTTGAGATGTGAGAATGTGCAGTAATTCTGAGATGCAGGTCAAGGGACACAGGACTTTGAAGGAAATGAGAGAGGTCAGAGTGGCTGCAGCAGAGAACGTGAGGGTGAGAGAGAGGAAAGCAGACTTGAGGAGATCAGTCCAGAGTCTCTGAGTGATGGTAAGGGTTTCACTCCAAGGGCAAAGGAAATGGTTGTAAGTAAGGGTATTCTGGCTGTGATGAGGAGGGTAGAATCCAGGAAGGGCAGAGTTTGTACGATGGACCATCTGGTACAATGTCACATGAGTACAGCGGAGACTGGATGACCTGTAGGTTCACTGGGAATTAGGAGGAAAGACGGTTTTAAGTTTAGATAGTAGAATGAACAGGATGTGTGATTGTGTATATGTAGAGTAACTTTAGGAGAAGGGAAAATGCAGTCTTGCCATGCACCCAGGGGTAAAGGTAAAACGGATGACTGTGAACAGTTGCCAAGCCTTCACAAGACGACTCAAAGAGGTCATGGGAGGTGCAAGAAAAGAACAGAAGGAAAGAAAATACTAATTTGAAAGAGTCATTTAAGGAGTGGATGCTGCTAACTAAAGGGACTCAAAAGTAACGAGCAGAGCGGCAGGAAGAGAATCAAATTAGAGAAGCCTTATGATGGGGAAGCTAAGGGGCGTGTGTGTTTCACAGTCAACAGGTAACAAGCAAAAACAGGAGATCTGAGAGGTGGTTAGCGGTGAGACATCAAAGAGGGAAGTCAGCCCCTGGCTTTGGCTGTTGCGAGGCCACTGCAGTTTCACGTCTGTGCGGTCTGCTGGGTGCTGCCGCTGAAGAATGAATGGCAAAAGGAAACAAGTGAAGGTTTTCAAAAGGTTCCATGGTAAAGGGATGGCTGTATATAAAATTGCTGCTTAACCGGAACGCAGAGCCCAAGTGAGGGTTTGGGGTTTTTAAGGATGAGGGAGTTATGGGTAAGTTTATAAATGTAGGAGGCAGTGAAGAGGATGAAGCTAAAGGTATAAGACAAGATAAGGAACGTAACAGGTCCCACGGGAGAAAAGAGAGTATGGAATTTGCCTTGGCAAAGATTGAACACCTGCTCTGAGAAAGGAGGTGAAGAAAAAGGTAGAGATTTCCATTAAATTCTATTGACCAAAATACCATCCGTGACATTTTATCTCATTTAACTATCAAAGTTATGCAAAGTAGATTTTATTATCTCCATTTTGCAAACACAGGGCTCAAAGAGGTGAATAAACTCACTGAACATCACTACGGCTGGAAGTGGGCAAGCTGGGGTTCAAATGCAAATCTGTCCTACTATAAACCTTTTTTTCTGACACATTAAGAAAGTGTGAACATGTAGAGAGGTCAGTGTGCTGCCACCAAAGTGAGGGTAGAACTAAGCCCAGCAGTATCTGTACCCACCCCATCTCTTCAACCACCATGAAAGAACATTTTCCCTCTTGGCATTTACTTTTTCTGTCTATGATTAGAAATACTCTTTGTCAAGTGGCCTTGGGTCAAATCCAATATTTTGATTAATAAATTTATCTTAAGGTCAGATTTATTGAGGATAGCTTGTCTGACTTCTACTAAAAGTGTACTCATTTCAAGTTGCCAACATTTTGAGCTTTAAGGTGAGACTTTGAAGAACGTTGACCTTCTATAGCATGATAAAGATTGTTTTTATTGCTGCCATTTTATTTTGTGAGTGCCTATGTGTGTGTAGCTTCATTTTTTAATGACTAAAATAGAAATAAATGAGAACTTTGAAGTAATCCTATATCACTCTGCAGAATTTGAAAATTGTCTCTTCATGTGCTTAAATCAAACTTTTTTGGTTGTACATAATCTTTATAATTATACTTTTTAATGACATCATAAAGTGAGGACAAACCTAATTGGTCAGATTCGATAAATTATGTTTTTATTAATCATTTTTAATTGAAGTATAGTTAATGTACAGTGTATTAGTTTCAGGTTTATAGCAAAGTTAGTCAGTTATAGATACTTATATATATATATTCATTCATATATATATATTCTTCTTCAGATTCTTTTCCATTATAGGTTATTATAAGATATTGAATATAGTTCCCTGTGCTATACAGTAGGTCCTTGTTGGTTATTTATTTTATATATAGTAGTGTGTATTTGTTAATCCCAAACTCCTAATTTACCTCTTCCACCCCCCACACTACCCCTTTTGGTAACCATAAGTTTGTTTCTATGTCTGTGAGTCTATTTCTGTTTTGTAAATATGTTCATTTATATCATTTTTTAAGATTCCACATATAAGTGATATGATATTTGTCTTTCTCTATCTGACTTACTTTAATTAATATGATAATCTCTGGGTCCATCCATGTTGCTGCACATGGCATTATTTCGTTGTTTTTTATGGCTGAATAATTTTCCATTGTGTATATATACCACATCTTCTTTATTCATTCATTTGTTGATGGGCACTTAAGTTGCTTCCGTGCCTTGGCTATTGTAAATAGTGATGCTTTGGGCTGCATGTGTCTTTTTTAATTAGAGTTTTCTCTGGATATATGCCCAGGAATGGGATTGCAGAATCATATGGTAACTCTATTTTTGGTATTTTTTGTTTGTTTGTTTGTTTGTTTTTGCGGTACACAGGCCTCTCACTGTTGTGGCCTCTCCCATTGCGGAGCACAGGCTCCAGACGCACAGGCTCAGCGGCCATGGCTCACGAGCCCAGCCGCTCCGCGGCATGTGGGATCTTCCCAGACTGGGGCACGAACCCATGTCCCCTGCATCGGCAGGCGGACTCTCAACCACTGCGCCACCAGGGAAGCCCTATTTTTGGTTTTTTAAGGAACAGTATGGATACTGTTCTCCATAGTTGCTGCACCAGTTTACATTCCCAGCAACAATGTAGGAGGGTTCCTTTTTCTCCATATCTTCTCCAGCATTTATTATTTGTAGACTTTTTAATCATGGCCATTCTGACGGGTGTGAGGTGATACCTCATTGTAGTTCTGATTTGCATTTCTCTAATAATTAGTGATGTTGAGCATATTTTCATGTGCCTGTTGGCCATCTGTATGTCTTCTTTGGATAAATGTCTAATTAGGTCTTCTGCTTGTTTTTTGATTGGGTTGTTTGTTTTTTTGATATTAATCTGTATGAGCTGTTTGTATATTTTAGAAATTTATTCCTTGTCGATAGCATCGTTAGCAAATATTTTCTCCCATTCTGTAGGTTGTCATTTCATTTTGTTTCTGGTTTCCTTTGCTGTGCGAAAGCTTTTGAGTTTAATTAGGTCTTATTTGTTTATTTTGGTTTTTATTTCCATCACTCTAGGAGACAGAGCCAAAAAAATATTGCTGTGATTTATGTCAAAGTGTGTTCTGCCTATGTTTTCCTCTAGGAGTTTTATTGTATCCAGTCTTACATTTAGGTCTTTAATCCATTTTGTGTTTATTTTTGTATATGGTGTTAGAGAATGTTCTAATTTCATTCTTTTACATGTAGCTGTCCCATTTTCCCAGCACCACTTGTTAAAGAGATTGTCTTTTCTCCATTGTATATCCTTGCCTCCTTTGTTGTAGATTAACTGACCATAGGCGCGTGGGTTTATTTCTGGGCTTTCTATCCTGTTCCATTGATCTATATGTCTTTTTTGTGTCAGTAGTATACTGTAGCTTTGTAGTATTGTCTGAAGTCAGCAAGCCTGATTCCTCCGGCTCCATTCAAAATACCTGTCTTAAACAGGATATTGAAAAAAAAGAGAGTTTTACTATAAAAATATCTTGGAAATATCTAGACTATTATTGAGAAATTGCTCAGTTATTTATTCAGCAACATTTATTGAATATAAACTACTCTGCTGGATGCTATGAGAATACAAGGAAGGCAAAGATAATACTTTTTAAATAACATTTGCCTCAGCTTTACTCTAAGTCCTTTCAACTGATAGAATCAGCCGATCCAGATTATCTGGCATAACCACTCTTACTTAAAGTCAATTGATAATAGACTTTAATGATGTCTATAAAATACCTACATGGCAACACCTAGGCTAGTGTTTGGTTTAATGACTGGGCACCTTAGCCTAGATAAGTTGATACATAAAATTGACCAGCAAACATTATTTGTTAGATGGACAACTGAGAAATTCTAGAGTAGCAGTGATTTATTCCCTCAGTTGTGCACCATGTACCTCTCTATGGCATCAGACAGGTGAGACCAACATGTTAGAGGTGTTGAGGGATATTTTATTCTCATATCTCTCCATTTCTGATGAGGGTACAGTTGAGCCTGGTGTCAAGTTGCCAAATGAAATATCATTTTATATGGTTACAGCAATGACAATTTGAATGAATCAAGTAGATCAACTTTAGTCAGGAAGATAAGTCAAAGAAAAGATCTTCCTGTTCTCTGTGTTGCTTCAGAAAAAACCTGTAGACAACTCTATTTCACATTTTAACCAAATTGGCGTATGTCCACCAGGGATATGGCGTTACTAACTCATTATCCACTCGGAGTTCTGCCGAGAGTCAAGCATCTCCATAGGTCCAAATAAGAACACTCTGTATCCATAACCTTAGAAAAGCTGCAAAATAGTTCTGTCACCCCATCAACATTATTTTGCAGTTTTGTGTTGTTTACTCATAATTGAATCAAATTCCATTGCCATGCAAAGTGAAGGAACTGTTAAAGAAGTTCAAAGAAATAAAGTTGAAAGAACTCATCTTTATGCATTTCTATGTAGAATTGCATATGGACGAAATAATAGATACATTTTATTTCGAAGACTGTATGTTTGGTAGGTTGTTATTTTCCCATCGGGGAATGACAAAACTTCTCTAAAATACTAAGTCACCCAAGTAGCAGCTGGATTCTAATTACCCTGTTGTGTTTGCTTACTATTTACCAAAACCAGCAACTGGTAGTTTTTATGACAGTGATTAACGTTGCAGAGTGATAGTTGACTAGGAATGCCGCAGCCACTTTGACCTTCACCTCATATTTTAAATTCTCTTGAAGAAATGATGACTCTTTCTTTCTCTTGGTATTGGATCTGGAGTTCAGGCTAAATATATTGTTACCTATATAGTTGGATAAATAACACTTAAAAATAATTATCTCCAAATTAGATAATGATATAAGTGGAGGGGAAATGGCATTAGTATTAAACATTTACCATGGGCATTTACATATATTGGCTCATTCAGTCCACCCCCAAAACTTTGCAAGTTATATATAATACTTTCCATTTCATAACTGAAGAAACAACTTCAGAGGGGTTAATTAACTCACCACCGGAAAAATGGTAAATATTGTGATAAGCATCCAAACGAAGATTAAACTCTAGGCTTATATGCCTCTAGAACTCATGTATTTTCTTTTTTTTTTTTTTTTTTTTTTTTTTTTTTTTTTTTTTTTTTTTTTTTTTTTTTTTTTTGCGGTACGCGGGCCTCCCACCACTGCGGCCTCTCCCGTCGCGGAGCACAGGCTCCGGATGCGCAGCCTCAGCGGCCATGGCTCACGGGCCCAGCCGCTCCGCCACATGTGGCATCTTCCCGGACCGGGGCACGAACCCATATCCCCTGCATCCGCAGGTGGACTGTCAACCACTGCGCCACCAGGGAAGCCCTACTCATGTATTTTCTAACAAAATATTTTAAGAAATAAAAGGGAGGAAGGGGAGGAAAGGAGAAGTGGTAGGGGAGAGGCAGAGAGATGAGAGAGGGAGAAGGAAAGGAAGGGAGAAGGAAAAAGAGGGAGAGAGAGAGAGAGAGAGAAGGAAAGATAAAAATAAAATGGGGAGATTATCTACTGAAGACGGCAGAGTAGAAGGACATGCGCTCACTCCCTCTTGCAAGAGAACCAGAACCACAGCTAACTGCTGAACAAACATCAACAGAAAGACACGAACTCACCAGAAAAGATACCCCACATCCAAAGACAAAAGAGAAGCCACAGTGAGATGGTAGGAGGGGCACAATCACAATAAAATCAAATCCCATAATCACTGGGTGGGCGACTCACAAACTGGAGAACAATTATACCACAAGAGTCCACCCACTGGAGTGAAGATTCTGAGCCCCATGTCAGGCTTCCCAACCTGGGGGTCTGGCAACAGGAGGAGGAATCCCCAGAGAATTGGACTTTGAAGGCCAGCAGGATTTGATTGCAGGACTTCAACAGGACTGGGGGGAAACAGAGACTCCAGGCTTGGAGGGCACACACAAAGTAGTGTGCACACCAGGCCCCTGGAGGGGAAGGATCAGTGACCTCACAGGACACTGAACCAGAGCTACCTGTTAGTTTTGGAGGGTCTCCTGCAGAGGCAGGGGGTGGCTGTGACTCAACAAGGGGACAAGGACACTGATAGCAGAAGTTCTGGGAAGTACTCATTTGATGAGATCACTCCCAGAGTCCTCCATTAGCCCCACCAAAGAAGCTGTAGGCTCCAGTGCTGGGTCACCTCAGGCCAAACAACCAACAGGGAGGGAATACAGCCCCACCCATCAGCAGACAAGCAGATTAAAGTTTTACTGAGCTCTAGAAGCTGTCTACAAGAGACCCACTTCAGACCTAGGGACACATACACTCTGAAAGTGAGGGGGGATGGAAAAAGATACTGAATGAAAATGGAAATTAAAAGAAAGCTGGAGTAGCAATGCTCATATCAGATAAAATAGACTTTAAAATCAAGAATGTTAGAAGAGACAAGGAAGGACACTACATAATGATCAAGGGCTCAATCCAAGAAGAAGATATAACAATTATAAATATATACGCACCCAACATAGGAGCACCTCAACACATAAGGCAAAGGCTAACAGCTGTAAAAGGGGAAATGGAAGTAGCACAATAATAGTAGGGGACTTTAACACCTCACTTACACCAATGGACAGATCACGAAGACAGAAAATTACTAAGGAAACACAGGCTTTAAATGACACAATAGACCAGATAGATTTAATTGATATTTATAGGACATTCCATCTGAAAACAGCAGATTACACTTTCTTCTCAAGTGCACACAGAACATTCTCCAGGATAGATCACATCTTGGGTCACAAATCAGGCCTTGGTAAATTTAAGAAAATTGAAATCATATCAAGCACTTTTATGACCACAATGAGATTAGAAATAATTCTATGAGATTAGAGATTAGAAATAAATTAGCTATGAGATTAGAAATAAATTACAAAAAAAAAAAGGAAAAAACACAAACACATGGAGGCCAAACAATACGCAACTAAATGACCAAGAGATCACTGAAGAAATCAAAGAGGAAGTTAAAAAATACCTAGGCACAAATGACAATGAAAACATGACGAGCCAAAACCTATGGGATGCAGCAAAAGCAGTTCTAAGAGGGGAGTTTATAGCAATACATTCCTACCTCAGAAAACAAGAAAAATTTCAAATAAGCAATCTAACCTTACACCTAAAGGAACTAGAGAAAGAAGAACAAAAAACCCCCCAAAGTTAGTAGAAGGAAAGAAACCATAAGGATCAGAGCAGAAATATATGAAATAGAAACAAAGAAAACAATAGCAAAGATCAATAAAACTAAAATCTGGTTCTTTGAGGAAGGTAAACAAAATTGATAAACCTTTAGCCAGACTCATCAAGAAAAAAGAGGGAGAGGACACAATAAAATTCGAAATGAAAAAGGAGAAGTTACAACAGATACCGCAGAAATACAAAGCATCCTAAGAGACTACTACAAGCAACTGTATGCCAATAAAATGGACAATCTGTAAGCAATGGACAAATTCTTAGAAAGGTATATAACCTTCCAAGACTGAAGCTTGAAGAAATAGAAAATATGAACAGACCGATCGCAAGTAATGAAATTGAAACTGTGATTAAAAATCTTCCAACAACAACAACAAAAAATCTTCCAAGAAACAGAAGTCCAGGACCATATGCCTTCACAGGTAAATTCTATCAAATATTTAGAGAAGAGCTAACACCCATCCTTCTCAAACTCTTCCAAAGAATTGCAGAGGAAGGAACACTCCCAAACTCATTCTATGAGGCCACCATCACCCTGATACCAAATCCAGACAAAGATACTACAAAAAAAGAAAATTACGGACCAATATCACTGATGAATACAGATGCAAAAATCCTCAACAAAATACTAGAAAACAGAATCCAACAACACACTAAAAGGATCATATACCATGATCAAGTGCGATTTATCCCAGGGATGCAAGAAGTCTTCAATATACATAAATCAATCAATGTGATACACCATATTAACAAAAAACCGTATGATCATCTCAATAGATGCAGAGAAAGCTTTTGACAAAATTCAACACCCATTTATGATAAAAACTCTCCAGAAAGTGGGCATAGAGGAAACCTACCTCAACATAATAAAGGCCATATATGACAAACTCACAACAAACATCATTCTCAATGGTGAAAAACTGAAAGCATTTCCTCTAAGATCATCAGTAAGCCTAACACTCATGATCTGCCCGACGATGCATTCTTATCTTACTAATTTGCTGTTGACAGATTGTTCAGAGACCCTATTAGAACGGGGAAGGACAGGGATTGCCAGGTCTACCAGTGGGTGGGCAGGGACTGAGGGGTGGGCCCTAGGACACTGACATAGACAGGAAGTCAACCAGCAGAGACAAAGAGATTTGTTCTCTTAGGATAGGGAATTGTTTTCTGTCAAAAGAATAAAGTAACCCTCAGTTCAGTCTAGTAAGTGGGAGGGAGAGAGGACCAGAGGAGGTAATTCCACAATGAGTAACAGGAGGGAGAGGACTGAGTATGAGGGGGTGGGGGGGGGGAGGCAGGAGGGTGAGGCCAGAGAGAACAAACGAAAATAAGTAGAACAAACAGCCCACTCCATGTTATGTCCTGCCAGACTGTTGATTATATTTAGTATCTCGTAATTTTTATAAACTCATATTAATCTTGTTAGCCCAAATGTTAAGATCAATGAATCTTTCTTCTTAGAAGGCAGCCATCTAAAGGTCTCTAGAAACCAAAAGTTTTTATTTTGTTTCATGTCAAAACATCAAAATGGTAAGGTGATCAGAGCAACAAAGTCAGGAGGACTGATAGTATGAGGTACTCAAGTCTACAAGATAAAGCTTTGTACGTACCATAGGCAGATAGATGTTTCAGCTCCATTAACCAGTCATGGATTTGCATAAAGAGAACTGATAGAATAATGTATAAGGGTTTCATGTAAAAATGGAAGTATTAATGAAATAATGCTGAGCAGAGAGGAAATGTCTTCTTCCCGAATGAGCAGTCATTGCACGTAGGTCTCATAGACTGTCACAGAGGGTTCGAATTTGGGAATCACTACACACACATACAATAGCAGCTTTGTGACGACCTAGGGGGGCGGGATAGGGAGGGTGGGAGGGAGGCTCAAGAGGGAGGGGATATGGGGATATATGTATACATAGAACAGATTCACTTTGTTATACAGCAGAAACTAACACACCATTGTAAAGCAACTATACTCCAATACAGATGTATAAAAAAAGAATGAATATAATAGATGATTTTAAAATTAATATTTGGCTTTAGATTGCTTTACCATAAATTTTTAGATAGGAGTAACCAATATCTAAAAACGTACTCTAAACATGATACTGAAGTTACAACATACTCAATGGTGATGACTTCTTTCTTCTTCTGTCCCTAGGCAATTTATTATTCCTTTTCTTTCCAATCCTGAAATAAATATTTTTCATATTAAGCAAAGCACCCACCATAACTATATATATACATATATATATGTGTGTGTGTGTGTATATATATATATTTTTTCATCCACTGAGGTATGTCCAGTGCATATGCTTCTGTAATAATGTACCTGTATATGTTTTAAATACATAAATACTGCACACACACGCACACACAAACACACACACACACACACACACACACAAAACCTCCGGTGGTTCCAAAAATAACCTAGTCAAGCTGAATTCTTCCATTGAACTGTCCCTGAAATGAGAAACTGGTTAGTTCTGATAGGCTTCCATACTATATGGCACAGACTTCTTGAAAATAATAATACACAGAGCTTATTTGAAATGCAAATGAAACAAATTACTTATATAGAATAGGTGTCTGCTGTTAAAGTTAAAAATAGCATTTGTGGGGAAAATAGTCAGGCTGGAGATAACTAAAAGTTGGCTGTAATTTACTAAATTGATAACTATAAATGAATTTAAAATTAAAAATGACAGAGGTGGAAAAAATTAAAACTAAATGTAACTCAATCTCGTATAGCTGAGGCCAGAGTATTTTACCAGGAACAGAGATGTATTCAGTGGGGAGGGGTAGGCTTTGGTCAAATATGAGAGATAAATGTCTAAAGTAACATAGACCAAATATAAATTTAAAAAGCATCTGGCATAAGCATAGTGTGAAAATATATAACCCCCAATTTTTTAATCGGTTTTTCTACTACCACTCAGACTCACTGTTATCCTGTCTTGAGTATCACCTCAAGATAGGGACAATGCAGTTCAGGCAAAATGTATAAAATATGTGTAGGCATGGTTCAGAGAAATAAAAGAAAGCACAAATGACCTGAGGAGGAGAAGTATAATTGGAGTTATATATGTAGGAGGAAGATCTATAAAAAGGAAGTCCTTGAGAAAATAAAAATAATGTTGAACTGCTGGGGAAATTTCATTTTTAATGAGAAGGTAGAAAAACAAAGAAATTGGGTTTCACTTATATTAGAAAGGATTTAGTAGAGATTTTATCTGAAGCAACTTCTTAGGATAGTATAGATGAAATGCTTGCCTATGCATAGAAGTTTCAGAAAGGAAAAGAAGCTTAGCTTGCTGCATCAAATTCTGGGAGCTGAAATTAGATCACATGGAGAGGTCTTGAAGGCTGTCTCTCAAGATATCTGACATTACCTTAATGAGTTTTCTACGATTCAAAGTCAGATTCTTGTGAGAGAACTTGATTTATCAGTGTACTCTAGTTTGCTCTCAAATATAATCAGAGCCTCTGAGATTGAGATCTGCAATCAGAATACTGTTACATTAATTTACGATGAGAAGAGTGACTGCTGATGGGATAGGATGGACTGGCCGGCACATTCTATGCTGGCAAGGCACGTGGAGAGCCAAATTGTAAACCAGGATGCCAGCGGATCAATTTGTAATGAAAAATGTAGTGCTAGAGGGACTGGACACCTGTGTTCTCTAACCCGCCAACCCCCCCCCCCCCAGAGGGTTACCATGTGAGGAGCCAAATTGGAATCAGACGCCTGCTTCCTGAGCATGGACCCAGAACAGGAGGTGTGAAGTATGACGTGAGAGCTAGAGAGAAGAGACTATTTGTGGACCATGGAGCCCTCTTCCTTAGACTGTAGCTGGATATAAAGTTCATCTTGCTCACCACCCTTTTGCCTCCATGTTGGCCCATCTTTCCAGCTTCCTTCTGACCCTGTCATTTATTATGAAGCTCTGCTAATATATGCAATCAGATTACAGTGGAGTCTTGCTAGCTTGGGAGCCATTTAATCTCGTACTAATTTTGTTCCAGTCCTTTAATGTTTATATTTGAGTTTAACTCAGAGGCCAGTCTTATTTTCAAAACTCTTCAGGGAAGCCGCCCAAGACCCCAACGCTGACAACCTAAGAGAACAGAGGTGATTTCTTAAGTCCTTTCCAATCCTATCTTTTTTTTTTTTTTTTTTTTTTTTTTTTTTTTTGTGGTACGCGGGCCTCTCACTGTTGTGGCCTCTCCCACTGCGGAGCACAGGCTCCGGACGCGCAGGCTCAGCGGCCATGGCTCATGGGCCCAGCCGCTCCGCTGCACGCGGGATCCTCCCGGACCGGGGCACGAACCCGCGTCCCCCGCATCGGCAGGCGGACTCCCAACCACTGCGCCACCAGGGAAGCCCCCAATCCTATCTTTTTGTCGGAAAAAAATGTTTCTAACACTGTATTATTGCACACGGATAACTGAATTTCCTTTTGAAAGAATAGGAGAAACAAATAAAAAGAAAATTGGGTAGACTTAAAGATGTGTCCTACATATAACTAAATCCTTAATGGTTTGTTTTTCTTTTTTCAGTTCTGAGAGGGGGGAAAATGACGATGATTGAGATGTTTACATTTATTGCTAGGAACCATGAATTTTGGCTCCCTATGGAGATTAAATGGAATATGCAGATACAGTACTTTATTTCATAGTAGCTTTTATAGATATTTTGAACATTTTCTTCATATTAGACTTCCAATTCGGAATTGACTGTGAAAATGAAGAAATACTTGCTCAGCAAAAAAAGTCTTAGGACAAATGAAACCACGCACTCCTTGGAAGTTTTTGTGGTAACAGATGCCACCAAGACAGGGAAACTGTTGTGGTGAATAGACCTTATCATCTAGCTGTGTGCTCTCGCTGAAAATACTAAAGGCAAGCCGTGTGTTTGCACGGGAGTCCACTGGAAAGTTACCACACGATAATATAAAGATAATGACAATGACTAGAGGGTAATACAATTAATTTATAGCCAGATACATTAAATCCAAGACTGATAGTAGATTTACCCCTGCGAAGGAAGAGGAAAGAATGGAATGGGTTTTGTTTTAAAGAACTCCTGAAACCTACCAGGATGTTGCCTAATGAGGTGATATAATATCACTTGATGCTAAATTTGCATAATGCCTTTTTTCCCTGAGAGAGTGCTTTGAAACAATAACAAAGAAAATGAAATGAGGTGGAAAACAGAATAACAAAACACAAATATTTTCTCAGTGTTTGCAAATATTAAAAATAACTTTCTATCTTCTGATTCATTAGTTCTCCTGAGAGCCCACCTAGATGTCCTCAGAATATAAAATATTTAAATTAATTAATACATTGGGATTTAGATTTCTTTATAACTATGCCACTTGTCTAAAAAATATTTATAGCTGTGTATGCATCACGCAGAGTAACAGTGGCCAGGTGCGTTACGCCATGTTGCTCAGGACCCGACAAACCCCTATGAACAGCTTTAAGTTATGCACAGGCTGCTGTAAATCAGGCCGCCCATTAAGAAGATTGTTCAAAGAAGTCTGTCTTTTGCAATTTATTTCTTTCATTTTGTACCTTTGTCCTTTTAATGGAGAACTTTCTTTTCCTGTAGGTATCTGTTTTCTGACCAACTGCTTATCCAAAAAGGAACAAGTTTTGGTGCTCTAATTTCTGGATTACTCTGTCACCCCAGGGTCCACAAATCTTCCCGTTATTGCTACCCCCTTCCCAATTTTACATGAGACACCTCGTGCTTACATTGTCCGTGTTTAAAATCCTCTCTACAGAAATGGAAAGACTCTGCTGTCAAACAGTTGATATTTGTTACTTAAGTTTTAGCATAAAAAGGTTTTAGTCGCTGCACCACCTTGTACATATTGTTTTGTATTTAAAAGTCTTCATGTTTAATTTTGAAATTGCTCATCATTCGTTCGTTTTTTCATTCATTCTCTGAACTAATGTTTATTGGCCATCTACTCTCTTTAAGGTATTAAGCTAACTTCTCTGGGAGATTAAAAAGTGAATAAGACCTGATCCCTTAAGGCGGTGATCTCCTATTAAAGGTGTTTTAAAACAGCTTCTGCCCAGAAAGAAGTAGGAGGGTGGGAGACTGGTGAGCCTTTGAAATCACATTGTACCTAACATTGGCCCTAAAAATACCCATCACGGAGGTCTTTGTTGAGGGAGCTGCCGAGCAGATGGAAGCTCCCTCACGCCTGCCGCCACCCAGACAAGCACATTAAGACGGAAGTACTTAGGTCCAGACGTCTGTCCTCAGGGCTCTGCTGCCCTGGTTGTGGTTGTTAGAAACCTATCTTAAACCTATTTCCTGATGTTGTATGTGCTCTCCTAGGCCCCTCCTTCCCTCCTCTCCCAGCCAAATCTTCGGTATGATGCACCTATTAACCCAGCCTCAAACTTCAGTGTTACAGTGTTTTCCCTTCCTTCGTCTCAATAACTCAAATGTTTTTATTGCATACCTGATATAATTTTTAGGGAGTATATGTCATTTACTGGGTAACTCTTTTGATATTCTTGCTTTTTAACCTTAAGCTGTATACTTTTATTTTTGGAAGCAGAATTTTGGTCAAAATGTTTAACCCAGTTCAGTAGAGGTCAGTTCCCCACTTTAAGCCACAGTCCATGCTGACTACAGCAGCCTCACTGAGCTCTTTATCAGTAGAATTTGGTGGTAGTGTGCTACTACCAGGCTTTGAAGAAAATTCCTCTGCTCTAACCTTCCAAATTCAGCTGCTTCCCAAGTGATTGCTTTTTGATCCGAAGCAATCACCCTCTAGTCTACCAGCCTGCACCGTTCCATAACACTACCCTAATAGAAAGTTGGACCTACATTCCAGTCACCAAAGCCATTTGCCCTTCACATCTGTGTCACTAATAGCAGTACCAAGGCCCTCTCCCTAAGTGGTCCATCATGTTAACCCTCAGGACACACGCCTTAGTCTTAGTGCTCTTGTAGGCTTTCAAGAAAGGCCACTTAATCCTTTCTTAGAAATGCAATACCAACTTTCAACTTATTTTCTCCAATACCCAGATGGCACATGTATTCATCAAATATACAACCCCCACCAAAGTCTGATGTCTATAATATAAATGCAACATCAGACACTTTGCACGATAAAATTTAACCCTCCCCTCTTCGAGGACCCTTTGTCCTGTACAAACCAGTTTCAGATTCTCCATCTCCATCACTGCCTGAAGGATAACATCCCAGTGTTGTCAGGGGTCATTTAGCCCACCGATGGGATGGCACAGTCCCTACATCTGCTCCCAAATCAAGGGGTAGATTAACGGTGCATTGTAGTTATTGGTAAGAATTAGAGTAGAAGATAAAATTAAGGTGTAGGAGTTAGGCAAGAAATTTAGATAGAACTACTTGGGAAATGTAGCTAAGCAAGATATAATTATCTAACTTATACTTAGCCCAGAACATCAGGCCTACCATCCCTAAAGGCTACTTTTTTTTTTTTTTTTTTTGCAAAGAGACAGTGATACCATAAAAGAGCAGATGGTACTCTTGTATGAGTGTGAGTGAGTAATGGACACTTCTTACCTTAAGAGTAGCCTGCACAGAATTTGGTTTAGGGATTCCTATTGGCACTAACTGTCAGCTTGATAGCTCATTATTTATGTGTCTCCTATTCCTTTGGGCTAATGCAATTATTACATTAAAAAGAAGAGTTCTGGAAAATTGTAGTAACATCTCTATAGACCTACTGGCCTCTATCATCAGATTACTTAAAACTACCTAGCAAATTAACACAACCAAGGAAAGCCAACAAATTCGATTAATTTGAACATGACTCCAACAATTTTTGCTACATTTCAATTTTCTTCCTTAGAAATTCTATGCTAAAGAAAATTATTCAAGTCTAGAAGTGTGACTTTTGCCCCATTGAATGCTCCTGCTTCTAAGGCACTTACATGTAACTCTGTAAGTAGCCCTATAATTAGAACGTTGTTTTTAAAAAAAGACTAAACAAAGTCTCCTACGTTCAAGAAATGTGCTGTGGAGAGAGTTCCCAATACCACAAAGGGTTTATGGCTTCTGTTTATATAGGCAAGATTAATGTGATGGACATTCTAGTTTGTTCTTTCCCTCAGTCTATAATAGGCATTTTATAGGCATCTTAGTTTGCTGAAAGCAACCTGGTCAAAAACATGCTGGCTGTAGGAAATGGTTTTCAATTGTGTTTCTCTAGTGAAATGGTGTCCTGGAATTACTAATCTGTATAATCTTTGTATGTATAACCACAAAGGAGTTTAGCTCTTAAAACCCTTTAGTTCTAAATGTGGACTTGTTCATTTATTTACCCATTCACCCTGTAACTCGTTAATTCTTTGTACCAACATTTGCTGAATATCTGTGCTATGTGACTTTCTAAGTCCTGTGGAGAATAAAAATAAAGTCCAGTTTTCTATGTAGCAAAATCTGTTTAATTGCTAAGACATTAAGAGCATTAAACTAATATACATTTTCCATTTCATTTAGGAGGTGGGAATGCATAGTGAAATAATTTAAAACAGAACAGGTTTTATACAATCATGTATACACAAATATATATATTTGTATATAAGTATATTTTTATGTGTGCATATATATATATATATAGTTTTATATATAGATACAATTTTAGAGGGGTAGTAAACATGATTTCCCATAATTACTTCTTTAGTGATAACAAATAAAATGTCTTAATGCTTATAAATGACTCAGAAGATATCCATTTGTCAAATAATCAAGCAGAGTAATTATTTATTTTTGGAATACAAGGAGAACAGCCATAACAAGTTACTTTAAACTTTAGGGCTTCCTAGCCGTTTTCTTTATTATTATTATTTTTTACTATATGATTCCATTTATTGAAATAACCAGAGTTGGCAAATGCTTAAAGACGTAAAACAGATTAGTGGTTCCCTAGGGTGGGAGGTAGTGGGAGAGGGAAACAGGAGTAACTGTTGATGGGTACAGGATTTCCCTTCAGGACGATGAAAGTGTTCAGAAACTAGATAGTGGTGATGGCTGTATAAATTGTGAATACATTAAATGTCACTAATGGTAAATTTTTCTGTTATGTACATGTATATATATTTTTAAATCTACAAACAGTAAATGCTGGAGAGGGTGTGGAGAAAAGGGAACCCTCTTGCACTGTTGGTGGGAATGTAAATTGATACAGCCACTGTGGAGAACAGTAGGGAGGTTCCTTAAAAAACTAAAAATAGAACTACCATATGACCCAGCAATTCCATTACTGGCCATATACCCTGAGAAAAGCGTAATTCAAGAAGAGTTATGAACCACAATGTTCACTGCAGCACTATTTACAGTAGCCAGGACATGGAAACAACCTAAATGTCCATTGACAGATGAATGGATAAAGAAGATGTGGCATATGTATACAATGGAATATTACTCAGGCATAAAAAGAAACAAAATTGAGTTATTTGTAGTGAGGTGGATGGACCTAGAGTCTGTCATACAGCGTGAAGTAAGTCAGAGAAAAACAAATACCGTATTCTAACATATATATATATGGAATCTAAAAAAAAAGCGGTTCTGAAACCTAGGGACAGGACAGGAATAAAGACACAGACGTAGAGAATGGACTTGAGGACACGGGGAGGGGGAAGGGTAAGCTGGGACAAAGTGAGAGAGTGGCATGGACATATATACACTACCAGATGTAAAATAGATAGCTAGTGGGAAGCAGCCGCATAGCACAGGGAGGTCAGCTTGGTGCTTTGTGACCACCTAGAGGGGTGGGATAGGGAGGGAGATGCAAGAGGGAGGGGATATGGGGATATATGTGTACGCATCGCTGATTCCCTTTGTTATACAGCAGAAACTAACACAACAATGTAAAGCAACTAGCTTTTTTCTGACAGAGAATGTTAGCTCCATAAGGACAAGGCTGCCGTCTCTGTAGTTCATCGCTGTGTTAACGAGCATGTAGAACTGTGCCTAGCACATAGGAATATACATTACCATACTAAACAGTAGTTGAATGATTGAAGGACAGAACACAAAACGCTTTCAATGATCTGCAAAGACACGTGAAGCATCTCCACAGGAAAATAACACGGGTCCACACATCATTTTGTGTACATTTCAGGGAAGCAATGGGCTCTCCTAACCCTCACCCACAGCTGCCAGGTTAAGATTCCCAGCCTTAGCTGAAGGTAAAGGAAAAAAAAGACAGGATATGTACAAAAGAACATCAACCCAAAGCAGAGAGTACAGCTGCTGTCATGGGCCAGGCCATCCCTGAAATGTCCCATGATACTAGGAGGTCTTTTTACCTACAGTAGACTTGGTATGAAGTTACTTATTTTTTAAATCAGTTGTAAGTGATACTCCAAGATTATTCCAAATATTCAGAGTAAAGACAGTGGGGGAGAGAGGAGCTCATGCTTTGAAGGACTGGGGATGGATAGTGAGTGATGTTTAACAGGAATTATTGTTCACCTTGAATAATGCCGTAGGGGAGAAGACTTCTCTAATAAAGTATCAATTTGCTCCTTCTCAGTATTAAAATTATTTAAGTATTTGAATATATTGAAATTATTCCTACATCCCTGCCACACTGTAATTCATGTGCCTGTAATTGTGTCCCCCAAATTCATCTGTTAAAACCTTAAACTCCAGCACCTCAGAATGTGACTATTTGCAGATAGAACCTTTACAGAGGTAATTAAGTTAAAATGAGGCTGATGGGGTCGGCTCAAGTCCAGTATGACTGTTGTCCGTATAAGAAAAGGAGATTAGGACACAGAGAGACAACAGGAAAGCACAGAGGAAGGACCACATAAGGATACAGTAATAAGACTGCCATCTGCAAGCCGAGGAGGGAGGCCTTGGAAAAAACAAACCTGCCAACACCTTAATCTTGGGCTTCCAGTCCCCAGAGCTGTGAGAAAATAGATTTCTGTTGTGTAAGGCACCCACTCTGTGGAGTTTTGTTATGGCAGCCGTAGCGAACACATACGTCATCTTTCATCTTACAGAACAATGTACTATCTTTAAAAAACATGAATAAGATTCATCATCTTACTTCAAATCATGTGGCTTTAGTGTCCAGTTCCTAAAACTCTACTTTGAAGAGCAGCTACTTTGACAGTTGTATTGTGAATAAATAATGCCATAGTATTGTTGTTTCCTTTCTGTATACAAGGGAAAGGAGGAAAATAATATTTATATAATGTCAACTCTTTGCTAGACAACTTCATGTTTTCTGGTTTTTGTTATCTGTTTTATCATTCAAAGAATGTTAGGAGGTAGATATTATTAGTGATGTTATATGGATAAGAAAAATGAGGTTCTAGGTGGGTTTAGAATGTGTTGGGAGTGCCCTTAAGCTACTCACTGGCAAAGCCAGTGCTCAAAGCCACATGTGGACTCTGACACCCACACTCTCTTTGGTACACCACACTGATAATGTCTCTGGGTCACCATGTTCTAAGGTATACCCAAGATGCTTGCTTGTTAAAGAGCTTGGAGTGTTTGTTGTCACTTCATGTTAATGTGCGAAGTGATGACACTGGAAATGAAAAAACAGGTTTTCTTTTCTATCTGTGATGACACCAAAAATTAACGTTCATTTCTTTTTTCCTCGCTGAGAAACATACCCAGCAATTAATGTAAAAAGAAAGAAATGTGACTCTCAGGTTCCATTCTTGTCTTTGTGTAAAGGTCAGAGAATATGTAATCAAAACTAATTGATTAAATTTTTCATCTTGCCCCTAAGAATTAAAAGGTGATCAGTTCGTAAAGTCAGTTTAGCATGAGATAATTTTTAATAGTGAAAAGATATAGGTTTAGCATATTTTATCAATGTTTATATTTTATATACCTCACATTGACAGTAAGAATACTATGCAACTGTTTCTCATTTTCTCTGAGAACAAAAATTGCCTGTTTATATGTCTATAGAAGTAATAGAACCTAATGGGTATTATACGAGTTCTTACAATATTTTTTTATTAGCACATATGTCAAGGTTCCTAGAAGTCAACATAATGGTTGGTTTTCTTTTGTTGTAATACAAGCACAGCTCTGATTTTATTTCTCTGCAGAAATCCTTTATATGTTTGGGGATTGTTTAGAAAGCTGTAACTGCTAATCTGGTTGAATAGAATTTCTTTATCCATCTTATTCTCATTTAATACAGTGATTTCTCAACATATTCTATTATTTACAGTTGTCAAATAAGGATACAGGTTTTCAATTGAGTCAAATTATATTTTTCATTTTATACTTTTAAATTGCCATCCTCATTGTTAGTTTCAATTATGTATTATTTTCTTAGTACCTTTTTCTTTTAAAGTAAACTGCTAGATTAGGGGAGGTTTTTATCTCATTGTACAAAATACGTATTTCAATTTCCATGATTATCATTATAAAATCCTATTTATTTTCAAGTGGGTATGACCAAGTAAGAACATTGTATTTCTGTTAAGTGCATATCTGGCAAAGAAATAATGCGAAATGATTTTAGGTCGTCTGCCAGCACGGAGAAGAGAATATTTCACTTGGCTGTTTGTCTATGACAGCAGTGAGAGGACAGTGAGAGGGATTTTTTTTACAATTTTTTCTCTTTTTTTGAGGGGGGAGGGGGTGGAGAGAAAGCAGTGTCTCTGACTGCCGTGAAGACAAAGATATTTTCTTTCACCCCAAAATAACATTTCACCTGTTTCTAAACCTGCTGCTGGCTCTGCAGGCTCTTACATGATGTGAAGAATCTGTCGCAAGATCGTGTGGTCTTGCTCTCCCTGCATCCTTTTGGTTTTCTGCCACAATTTTCAGATTTATTCTCAGAATTCAGTTCAGTCTTTTTTCTCCTTCACAATAAGGATGTGTATTGTGTAGAACATGAAGTGAGCATTTAGAGATTTTGTTGTCTCTCTACCAGTATAGTACAGCTCCTGTTCTGCTTTTATTCCTATGAAATCTCCTTGGACCTATGCTGTAAATAGGTATAACTTCCCATCACACTTAGAATGAAAACCAAAAAATTCTTATCTTGACTGTAGAGTCTCTCATGGTCTGGCCCCTGGCTGTATTTTTGGCCTCATCTTTGGCTCTTCCTGTTCCTAACATAGCCAGGAGCCAAGAAACAGAGATTCAAATCCAGTTCTATCTGGCTCTGAACCCAGTGCTCTTAGCCAATGCCCTACACTACCTTTGTAAGCTCCTGACCTCTCTCCCACAGAGTGTAGGTGCCAGGTAGCCCACAGGTCTCACCCCAAGTCCTGTCTCCACCTCAAAGCAGCTCTTTTCTTAAAGTCAAATTTTGCTAAAGTATAATATCCATCGAGGTATGTGTAAAAATCATAGGCATAAAGCTTGATTACTTTTCACAAAGTAAATATACTCAGTCAACCAGGACCCAGACCAAAAAAATGAAATATTACCGTGTCCCAGCAGAGCCCCTGACCACCCTTTCAGAACCTACTTCCCCCAGGGCAACTACTCTCCTGAATTCTGAAACCACCAGTGTGTTTTCCTATTGCTGAACTTTATTGGTACTCCCTTGTGTCTAGCTTCCTGTGATCTCAGTAGCGAAAACTGGCCCTTCAGCTGTAATCACACACCGAAGAGCTGCAGTTTTCAAATTACCTCTCACGAAAAGTTAGTGTCCAATGATGTTCGTCTCAGAATTTAAAAGTTATTTGGTCAGAATAACTGGGTTGATTTACTTTACTCTAACAAGCGTTTTGAATTCCTGAGAGTAGAATGCAATATAGAGTGTTTCCTAAGATGTTTCCACAGAACAGCTAATAACACGTGGAACACCAGTATTATTCATCACGATATGGCGGGTGAAGCTCGAGTCCAGGGATTTTCTGTGGGGCCTAAAGACTTAATCCATCCATTAGCTCCTCTGGCAGTGACCCAGTCCCTGCTAAAGGGAAGGAGAGGCTCACTAGAACGGGATGGCCCGAAACTTAATTGACCAGTGTGTGCTTGTCCTGGGATATGGGCTGCACCTGCCTACAGGACTGGTGATTCAACCTTCAGCTCATTAGCCATAGCAGATAGTATTGGGTGGGCCAGAAGTGCCTTTGGTTTTTAAGTAAGGAGAAAAGACACATGTTTCATTTTCACCAAGAAGTGTATTCAACAACGTGGTCACCCTTTTGTTCCACAACCTTCTGCCATTTTTCAGGCAACTTCATAATTCCATCTTCCCAAAACTTTTTGTCCTTTTGAGCAAAGAACTAACTGTTCCAGGTGCCTTTTACAGTCTTCCAGGAAATGGAAATTTTTTCCATTTAAGAGAATTTTGTAAAGACCGAAATCAATGGAAATCTGAAGGTGCAATGTCTGGTGAATACAGAGGATGAATCAGAACTTCCCAGCCAAGCTGTAACAGTTTTTGCCTGGTCATCAAAGAAACATGCTGTCTTGCATTATCCTGATGGAAGATTATGTGTTTTCTGTTGACTAATTCCAGAGGCTCTTCATCGAGTGCCGCTTTCAGTTGGTCTAAATGGGAGCAGTACTTGTTGGAATTAATCCTTTGGTTTTCCGGAAGGAGCTCATAATAGAGGACTCCCTTCCAGTCGCACCACAACATCACCTTCTTTGGGTGAAGACCGGCCTTTGGTGTGGTTGGTGGTGTTCATTTTACTTGCCCCACGATCTCTTCTGTTCCACATTGTTGTACAGTAACCACTTTTCATCGCCTGTCACAACTTGTTTGAAAAACGGAACATTTTTATTACGTTTCAGTAGAGAATCACATGCAGGGATACGGTCAAGAAGGTTTTCTTCGCTTAACTTATGTGGAACCCAAATATCAAAGCGATTCACATAACCAAGCTGTCGCAAATGATTTTCAGCGCTTGATTTGGCTATTTTCAATATGTCGGCTATCTCCCACGTGGTATACCATTGATTGTTCTCAATTAATGTCTCTATTTGTTCGTATCAACTTCAACTGGTCTACCGGACTGTGGAGCATCTTCCAGCGAGAAATCTCTAGCGCAAAACTTTGCAAACCATTTTTGACACATTTGATCAGTCACAGCACCTTCTCCATATATACACTGTGCAAATCTTTTTTTGCTTTTCAGTTGCGTTTTTACCTTTCCTGAAATAATAAAGTATAATATGCCAATAATGTTGCTTTTTTTTCCATCTTCAGTATTAAATTGGCTACATAAAAATTCACCAATTTTGATGTTTTTTTAAAAATGCACGCTGATATGACAGCTGTTACATACAATCTAAAAAAATCGTTTCAAATGAAGTTAAAGACAACTGTGCTGCTAGAGCCAGCTTACAGAAAAAAATGAACCGAACCAACCTTTTGGCCAGCCCAATATGAAGGTCCATTAAAAGGGGGCTGTTATATGTTTCCCCAAATTAAGGGAAGCCGTCTGGGTATCTGTGTCTCCTTTTTGTAGAGAATTCATTGGAAAATCATATATTGGTCTGACATGAATGCTGGTTTGGATACTCAAGAGATTTTTTTTTTAAGTACTTTAAAATGCCAGGATGAAATCATTGAAGGGAATCCTTAGCATTAAGGTGGGATAAATTCCTGGACAAGGTGTTGTAAATTGAAGTGATGTGTCAAGTCTGATTTTATTTCCATAGGAAAAAATGTGTCATAGGGAGATATAGTCGTGACCACATTCCTGATACCAAAAAGTTAATAGGAATTACCACAAATTATCTACTTATTCAAATATAAATAAAACACAAATATCCCATTAAACTTTATAAATTTGAATTGTTTAAACAGGATAACACAGTAAACAGTAAGAAAATGACATTAAATATGACCCAATATTAGAGGCTTTTGTATTAAACTTTTGTCTTCCTTATGATTTCTAGGTTTTTTTTCTTTTTCTCTCTTTTTTCCTTCTTTCTTTCCTTCCTTCCTTCCTTCCTTCCTTCCTTCCTTCCTTCCTTCCTTCTCCCCCCTCCCCCTTCTTCTCCCCCTCCTCCTCCTTCTTCTTCTTTGGATTGAGGAGGGCATGTGGCAAAGCAGTTAACATTAACAGGGAATACTTTTAAGAGGTTCAGGGAATTCAGAAAGTATTCTTTGGAAAATTTGGACTGACTTCTCAGCAAACACTTTAGAGAGACTTAAAGCTAGTAAATGACTTCTTGAGAAAGTAATCCAGAGAGCTGCTCTTTTGGTTTCTATTTTTTAAATATATAGTTCCCTGTTAAAATATACGTATGAGACAGATCACATTTTTAGATGCTCTTCAGACTTCAAAACATTACCTTCCTGCTTTTAGAGAGCTATTCCTGAAATTATTCAGCTTTAGTGTATTCACTGTGGACCCTGCTGTCCACTGTCGAGGCACCATCATGGCTTAAAATTCACAAGACCATTCTTATTTGTATTTTCTCCTTCTCCTTCTCCTCCTCCTTCTCCTTCTTCACAATGTTGTTGCTTCTGTTTCAAAAAAATCTCATAGCTTTGGTTTGAATGTAGCTGGATTCCAAGCTAACTAAAACCAAGTTTGATCCTGAATCCACAAAGTAAAAAATATTTACATTTCAGCATGTGTTCTGACCTTGGCCATGTAATAATAGATAGCAACCATCACTAGAGGTAGTGTTTTTCTTTTTTCTGATCAGTAATTTTTATGACTTGAAAATAATAGGAAGAAGACTCCTATTCCAGACTAGGAATCAAGGATTTGATTCTACTACACATTTGCCAATAAACAGCAATGTTATAAACAAAGCAACTGGCTTAAGTCTTTAAAATTTCTGTTGTTTTATGAATTCCACATGAAGTATGATTTATACAGCCATCTGATCACTCTGATATACTGTTGTGGTTTTGCTGTTGGCATTATCTTTTCTAGAAGGAAAAGACAAAGTTGTGGGAGTGCAGGAGTTCACTGAAGGTAATTACCACGTAACTGAGTATCATCCCTGTTCTGAGTGCTGTGCTACTATTACATTATCTTATTTAATCCTTGCAACATCCTTATTCCCATTTTCCAGCCAAGTAAAAAATGAGGCTCGGAGAAGTGAAGTAACTATTCATGGAGAGGGCAAATCCGCAGTTGGGAATAAGTTGGAATGAACGTGAAGCTCATCCTCATTCCACTAGAGCATGCTGAGTCCTAGCTGTACGAGAAAAAATAACCTCATTATTCTACTACCCCGTTGAGAAACTATTATTGCCTCTTGTCCCTGCTCCTTCAGCCACGTGCTGTACTTGGCTCCAGTTGAATCTAAGTTAAAACCTGCTGCTGTTGCTGATGATTGCAGCCCTAGGGTGGCACTAACGGTAGTTCTAGGGAGCAAATGGGGAGAATGACCAGACTGGAGACGGGGATATGAAATTTCCGGAGGCAGATCAACTGAAATCAGACTATGTTTTAAGTTACTAATATGAGTTTAAATGAATCATTTAAAAGAATCAGAGGAAGCTGAAGAGATAGGCATCGAAGGTGACCTGTATTTCCTTATGACTTTCAAAGTAAAAAATAATTTTCAATATATATTAAGTGTTATAATAATCAGGTGAAGCTTTTTAAAAAATTGAAGCCTTATGAGATAAAATAATAAAACATGTACCAAAATATATCTGAATACTGTTAAAGATAAGTGGTGTATCATTAAGTGGTGTTTCAGAGAGGTTTAATAAACAAGAGATATATTGTTGCTATGACTATTTACTTTTATTTATTCTAAAAGGAAATTTCAAACTGTGAAATACATAAACAGAAAGGAAATGAATAATGCATCTGAATAATTGGATAGCATGAGATGCTAAACCTCATCCCCATTGCGGGCAGATAATATGGAAGAAAAGATTTTGGTGGAAAGATGTAAAAGCTGTTTAAATGGAGGATTTTTGTTGCTGTTGAAAATATACCCAGCAACATCTGAAAACCAAATAAAGGACTTTACAGTTTCATCTCTCCTTTGAGAGAGATGGTGTTGGTGTTTTGTTTGGGAGAAAATTGCAGTTAAGGTTTACAAACCACTTCATTTGCAAACTACTATTTCATTACTTTCTGCCTCTGAAAATGTTTAAGCTGCAGGCAATGAAAAGACATGGTATTAGAGTTTTTCCTTGTAAAGAAAGTTCTCATTCTGTTGTTAAAAAAAAATGAGCAGTATAACAATACAATATTACTTATAGAGAGGTATTCATATAAGTAGTATTTTAAAGTGCCTTGCTGAGTTTTTCAGATATTAGGTAGCGGAATCTTGGAGAAAACGTGTTTTACATGGTTGTTTAAATGTGATAGAGTTCAGGTAATTATCTTCATCATGATAAGATCCAAAGAAATTCACACTGCTAGTTGGATCTTGTACATCATAAACGTTGTCACTTATTTTTCACATGTAAGGAAGGTTAGATTTTCACTGTTTAGAGTTAAGATTCTCTAGTTGATATTTGAAAAGTCCTTAAACATTGAATTTGTTCTTTGAAGACTTTCTTGAGTTCAGTTGTGTCTTATAATAATATGCATGATCAGCTGTTTTTTTCTACTTTCTTGTCATCTTTCACCTTAAGAAATTATTCCTTTTGCAGGGCCATGTTAGTTTGCTGGGGCAGCCACAACAAATTACCATAAACTTGGTGGCTTATAACAAAAGAAATTTATTCTCTCACAATTCTAGACGCCCAAAGTTTGAAACCAAGGTGTTGGCAGGGCCAGGCTTCCTTCAGAGGCTCCCGGGGAGAATCCTCCCTGCCTCTTCCAGCTTCCACTGGGTCCAGGTATTCCTTGGCTTGTGAGGACATCACTCCAATCTGTGCCTCCATCTTCACATGCCTTCTCCTCGGTGTCTCTGTGTGTCTCAAGTCTCCTTTCTCTAATAAAGACGCCAGTCATTGGAATTACAATTCATCCTAAATCCAGATGGTTTTATTGTGAGATCCTTAACTTAATTACATCTGCAAAGACCCTATTTCCAACAAGGTCACATTCACAGGAATCAGGGGTTAAGAAGTGGACATATCTTTTGAGAGGATACAGTTGAATCCATAACAAGAGGTTAAGAACAGATTTTGGAATTAGGCAAAACTGGGTTAGAAGCTTGGCTCTAATCAATGCCACTTGCATTGAAGATATGTCATCGTGTTCATAATTCCTCAGTGTATCGGCTCCCTTCTCTGTAAAATGTGGGTGATTGTATCAGCTTCACGTGTGTTGTATGAGATAATAGATAGTGCATTATGAGATAGTATATATAAAGTATATATAAAGTGGTTAGCCCAGTGCCTTGCTAATAAATGGTAGTTGCTACTGTTTTTGATATTTTTTTTCTAGTGAGTAATTCTATTGGCTTCAGTTTCTTTAGAGTTCCTCTCTTCTCTCCATACAGAAGTTACAAAAGAAAAAATTACATGAATTATGTCTGTATTGAAAGTCAGAAATATGACGACTAATTGTGTTCAAACAGAAGGATGTGATTGTTGTTAGGATTAAATGGAAATAATGTATGTAAAGTGCTTTGCACTAGTGTTTAGTGTTAGCTACTATTATCTGCAATTCCCTAAAGCCTTCTAGATTTACAAGGACCATGGCAACACAAATTGCTTTTTAAACCTCATAATCCTTTAGGATATACAATATAATTAATAATTTCTCAGGTATAATTTTGCACCTTTTCAAATAAACCATATATATTCCAAAAATTGATAACCAGTCATGGTTTTAACTACCAACTGGTGGTTCCTTTCTAACTTGCCCTGGGTTCTGTTATTTTATACACATACCTTCACAGGCTTGCTACGTGAGTCTTCAGTTAAGCTCATCAAAACTCAACTCTCCAAAAGTTTTTACTCCCTTCCAGCTGTCTTATACCTATGCCTAATACCAAACTATGGTTTAGGTGACTTTGAAAATGTTCTGAAGATATATCTTCTCCAGAAAATCATTTTGGACCCATCTCCCTGCATATTAATTACACTAGAATTATTTTACTAATACTTGAGCTTTATTCTTCTCTGATGATTGTTCTCTTTGTTACTGGTTTCTTTTATGGCATTAATCAAAAGATGCTGGATATCTGAGTTGATTCTTTGCTATATTAATAATATGTATTTAAAGGCCTCAGCTTTGTTAATACTGAATAACAGACCACAGAATGAAGGTTTCTAACTTGTAGATAAAGTCTCTGCCTTCTTTGCTCAGGGTAGGATCCAAAAAGATGGCAAGCTAAGAGCATGGGGAGTCACACGACTGCAGGCGATGGGGTTAAAGTTGTTCTCGCTTAGTTCTCATATGCAAATTATAATTTGCATTTTAATTTTAATGTCTCTAGAACCATGAAAGCATATTTAGGTAAATGTGCTAATTAGATCTTTGTAAACAACCATATGTTATTTTGGTTTATGAAATTTAAAGAGCAATTAAAAACACATACATTTTACTACTTATAAGTGGGGGTGGGGATGGATTCAATCTGTGAAGCATAAGTGAATCTGAGGGAAGAGCTAAATTAGAGATGTGCTTAATGATCTAATGGGAGAAACTCAAAGACGTTTGAAACTTTTCTTCATAAAACCATAGGACCAAGTAGTGCTACACATTGAGCCTTGCCATAATTAAATAGAAATGTTTGAAAATTACATTTCAAACTTCTTTTCAACTAGTGTACCTACCTTAGAAGAATTTTCAAAAGAAGTCAGTGGCATGTTTTTTTTTCTTTTTTTTGTGGTACGCGGGCCTCTCACTGTTGTGGCCTCTCCCATTGCGGAGCACAGGCTCCGGACGCGCAGGCTCAGCGGCCATGGCTCACAGGCCCAGCCGCTCCGTGGCACGTGGGATCCTCCCGGACCGGGGCACTAACCTGTGTCCCCTGCATCAGCAGGCGTACTTTGAACCACTGCGCCACCAGGGAAGCCCAGTATGTCTATTTTTAATGAGAGCATGTCATTCAATCTGTGGTGCCTTATCCGTTTTTAGCACTTTCACTGTGAAGAGCACAGTGATGTATGAATGTGTTAGCTTGAGGTGACATCTTACAGAGTAATCCATTACCTGAAAGATTTAGGGAAAGAGCTCTCTGAAAAACAGAACTAAGGAAGCAGATGTTTTCAGAAATATAATAAAAACCTTTTATGGTTTTGGTTCAGGAACATCCATTTCTATAATATCATGTACTGAGGAGTAGTCTGCTGATCATGTAAATAACACTTGTATTTTGATTTTTCTTGGTTTTACTTTCCCCACAGAGAAACTAACAAATCATAAACAGAATAAGAGGGAAAAAGTGTCTGAAGTTTGCTTAAAAGTTCCTTCCTAAAAGCTATTAATTGGGAAATAGATTTTTAAAGTATATTAAAAGTGGACTCAAAAAAACACAAAAACCGGACAGTGTTTTCCAAAAATACAGCCATGCTGTAAAGATGTATTTGTTTCCTCATCAATAAAAATAGGAACTGGGGCTTCCCTGGTGGCCTAGTGGTTAAGAATCCATCTGCCAATGAAGGGGACATGGGTTCGGGCCCTGGTACAGGAAGATCCCACATGTCGTGGAACAACTAAGCCTGTGCGCCACAACTACTGAGCCTGTGAGCCACAACTACTGAAGCCTGTGCACCTAGAGCCCGTGCTCAGCAACAAGAGAAACCACTGCAATGAGAAGACTGTGCACCGCAACGAAGAGTAGCCCCCGCTTGTTGCAACTAGAGAAAGCCCACATGCAACAACAAAGACCCAATGCAGCCAAAAATAAATAAATAAAAATTAAAATAGGAACTGGATTGCTTATTGTCAGGATGCTTGGTCTCCTGTTTTTGGCCCCTGCCTCTTGGTCTGGGTCTATGGAGCTAACAAAAATATTTTTAATCTGCCTCTTAATTACCCCGATTGACCCCATTTAGGGAACCAAAGAATTCAATTTTTCAACAGATGCTCTTGTGCTTTGCTTTGGAATGATATAATTTCCTTAACATTTACCTAGTTTGATTTAAGAGGTCTCTAGTTTCCAGGCCAGGATTATAATTTGAAGGTACAGAACTCATTAAAAATGAACCCAAAATCTCAAATCAGCATTGCAAAAATGACCTGAGTTAAATCAACCAAAGTGAAAGTTTAAACGATGCTATTCACTTGAACTGAGAGTTCAGCCTGTATCTTCCCCCATATGCAGAGCAAAACCAGTGGCCTCACCAGATCAGGGAACAGTGCACACTCTGGCCAGATTCAGCTCCCCAAACAATGAGTTGTACTGACCCTGGGTCCCATCTTGTTGCTCTACCAGGGCAGGGAAGCTAATTCATGGCTCTGTTTAATGCTGAATATAGTACCCAGTCCTGACCATCTAGTAAGCCTGATCAGAGAATGTAGGCAACTGTAGAGCCCACCCTACAGGCTCATTTGGGTAGGAAACCAAGCCAGCAGTATATCCAACTGTTCTCATCCAGAGGCACAAACCACATCCCCTAATCCTCAAAGATAAAACTGTTGCCTCATCCAAAAATAGACCATGATAGCAGGTCCCCTGCCCAAGGACATTACCAAAAGACATACGCAGAAACCCAAACTGAACTGATTGGTGTAGAACAGTTTCTGCCTAAACAAACCTGTAAAATCTGGAGCCCAACTATTCAAATGTGCAGATAACAACGTAAGGAATCAAGGATCACGAAATATTAGGTAACTATGACACCACCAAAGGAAAATAATAAAGCTCCAATAACTGACCCTAAAGAAATGTAGATCTATGAATTGTCATACAAAGAATTCAGAATAATTCTATTTTAGAAGTTTAGCGAACTACAGGAAAACTCAGACAAACAACTAAACCAAATTAGGAAAACAGTGCACAAAATGAGAAGTTCAACAAGGAAATATCAATCATAAAAGAAAAAACAAAACAAAACAGGTATCCTGTTGTTGACAAATACAATAACTGAACTGAAGAATTCAGTAGAAAGTTTTGAAAGGAGACTTGACCATACAGAAGAAAGAAGCAGTAACCTGGAGGACAAGACATTGGAAATTATCCATTGGAGGAGAAAAAGAGTGAATAAAGCCTAAGGGAATTATAGGACTCAATGAAAAGAAACAATATTTATATTATGGGAGTTCTAGAAGGAGAAGAGAAAGAGAAGGGACAGAAAGTATACTTAAAACAATAATGGCTGAAATCTTCTCAAACCTGCAAAGAGAAATGGACATCCAGATCCCTGAGGTCCAAAAGACCTCAAATAGGTTGAACCCACATAGGGCTACACAATGATACATTATAATTAAATTGTTGAAAATCAAAGACAAAGAAAGGATTGTAAGAGCATCAAGAGAAAAGAGAGAAGTTACATACACGGGAACCCCAGTGAGACTACTGGCAGATTTCTCAACAGAAGCTTTTCAGACCAGGGGAGAATGGGATGACATATTCAAAAATATTGAAAGAAAATAACTGTTAACCAAGAATTCTATACCCAGTAAATCTGTTCTTTAGAAATGAAGGACTAATAAAGACTTTCCTGAACAAACAAAAGCTAAGGGAGTTCATTATCACCAGACCTTCTTTATAAGAAACGCTAAAGGGAGTTGTTTGAGTGGAAGTAAAAGAATGCTTAGTAACATCATAAAAACATAAAAAGGTAATGTAAATATCACTGGTAATGGTAAATATATCATTATATTTAGATTCTACAATATAGTAATAGTGTGGCATCATTCACTTACACCTCTAGTTTAAAAGTTAGAAAAAGAAAATGTAGAAAAATAAGTATACAATAATGTTTTATTAGTGACACAATATAAAAAAACATATAAATTATAACAGCAGTAACCTGAAATGTGACAGGGAGGAGAAATGAAATGTAAAGTTTATGAATTCTATTGAAATTAAGTTGATATTAGGTTAAAATAGGGTGTTATATGTTGAAGTTATTTTCCGTAAGTCTCATGGTAACCACAAGGAAAAAACCTGTAGTAATTACACAAAAGAACACAATAAGGAAGTCAAAGTAAAGTGATACCAAAAAATATCAAAACACACACAAAAAAGGCAGCAGGATAAGAAACAAAGAACAGTGAATCTATAAAATAAACATAAAACAATTAACAAAATGGCAAAAGTAAGCTGTTACCCCTCAATAATTACTTGAAATGTAATCAAAAGAAGCAGGGGTATCTGTAGTTATATTAGACAAAGTAGAATTTAAACTAAAAATGGGAAAAAGAGATAGAGAAGGTCATTATATAATGAAAAAGAGGCGATTGTAAATATTTATGCCCCAACATTGGAGCACCTAAGTATATAAAGCAAAAACTAATGCAGCTAAAGGAGAAATAAACAATAATACAGTAATAGATGGGGACTTTGATACCCCACTCTCAACAATGGATAGATCATCCAGACAGAGAATCAGTAAGGAAACAAAAGATTTACAATACTATAGACCAAATGAACCTAACAGACATATATAGAACATTCTATCCAACAACAACAGAATACACAGTTTTCTCAAGCACATATGAAACATTTTCTAGAATAGACCATATGTTAGGCCACAAAACAAATATTAACAAATTCAAAAAGATTGAAATAACACCAAGTATCTTCTCTGACCACAGTGGCATGAAACTAGAATCAATAATAAGAGGAACTTTGGAAAATACACAAACACAGGGAAATGAAACACACTTCTGAAAAACCAGTGGATCAAAGAAAAAATTAAGGGAAAATAAAGAAGATCCTCCTTGATAATTGAAATCGTATCAAGTATCTTTTCCGACCACAACGCTATGAGACTAGATATCAATTATAGGAAAAGATCTGTAAAAAATACAAACACATGGAGGCTAAACAATACACTACTTAATAACGAAGTGATCACTGAAGAAATCAAAGAGGAAATCAAAAAATACTTAGAAACAAATGACAATGGAGACACAACGACCCAAAACCTATGGGATACAGCAAAAGCAGTTCTAAGAGGCAAGTTTATAGCAATACAATCATACCTTAAGAAACAGGAAACATCTCGAATAAACAACCTAACTTTGCACTTAAAGCAATTAGAGAAAGAAGAACAAAAAAACCCCAAATTTAGCAGAAGGAAAGAAATCATAAAGATCAGATCAGAAATAAATGAAAAAGAAGTGAAGGAAACAATAGCAAAGATCAATAAAACTAAAAGCTGGTTCTTTGAGAAGATAAATAAAATTGATAAACCATTAGCCAGACTCATCAAGAATAAAAGGGAGAAGACTCAAATCAATAGAATTAGAAATGAAAAAGGAGATATAACAACTGACACTGCAGAAATACAAAAGATTATTAGAGATTACTACAAGCAACTGTATGCCAATAAAATGGACAACCTGGAAGAAATGGACAAATTCTTAGAAATGCACAACCTGCCGAGACTGAACCAGGAAGAAATAGAAAATATGAACAGACCAATCACAAGCACTGAAATTGAAACTGTGATTAAAAAATCTTCCAGCAAACAAAAGTCCAGGACCAGATGGCTTCACAGGCGAATTCTATCAAACATTTAGAGAAGAGCTAACACCTATCCTTCTCAAACTCTTCCAAAAGATAGCAGAGGGAGGAACACTCCCAAACTCATTCTATGAGGCCAACATCACCCTGATACCAAAACCAGACAAAGACGTCACAAAGAAAGAAAACTACAGGCCAATATCACTGATGAACATAGATGCAAAAATCCTCAACAAAATATTAGCAAACAGAATCCAACAGCACATTAAAAGGATCATACACCATGATCAAGTGGGGTTTATCCCAGGAATGCAAGGATTCTTCAATATACGCAAATCAATCAATGTGATACACCATATCAACAAACTGAAGGAGAAAAACCATATGATCATCTCAATAGATGCAGAGAAAGCTTTTGACAAAATTCAACACTCATTTATGATAAAAACCTTGCAGAAAGTGGGCATAGAGGGAACTTTCCTCAACATAATAAAGGCCATGTATGACAAACCCACAGCTAGCATCGTTCTCAATGGTGAAAAACTGAAACCATTTCCACTAAGATCAGGAACAAGACAAGGTTGCCCACTCTCACCACTCTTATTCAACATAGTTTTGGAAGTTCTAGCCACAGCAATCAGAGAAGAAAAAGAAATAAAAGGAATCCAAATAGGAAAAGAAGAAGTAAAGCTGTCACTGTTTGCAGATGACATGATACTATACATAGAGAATCCTAAGGATGCTACCAGAAAACTACTAGAGCTAATCAATGAATTTGGTAAAGTAGCAGGATACAAAATTAATGCACAGAAATCTCTGGCATTCTTATACACTAATGATGAAAAATCTGAGAGTGAAATTAAGAAAACGCTCCCATTTACCATTGCAACAAAAAGAATAAAATATCTAGGAATAAACCTACCTAAGGAGACAAAAGACTTGTATGCAGAAAACTATAAGACACTGATGAAAGAAATTAAAGATGATACAAATAGGTGGAGAAATATACCATGTTCTTGGATTGGAAGAATCAACATTGTGAAAATGACTATACTACCCAAAGCAATCTACCGATTCAATGCAATCCCTATCAAATTACCACTGGCATTTTTTACAGAACTAGAACAAAAAATTTCACAATTTGTATGGAAACACAAAAGACCCCGAATAGCCAAAGCAATCTTGAGAACGAGAAATGGAGCTGGAGGAATTAGGCTCCCTGACTTCAGACTCTACTACAAGGCTACAGTAATCAAGACAATATGGTACTGGCACAAAAACAGAAATATAGATCAATGGAACAGGATAGAGAGCCCAGAGATAAACCCACACACATATGGTCACCTTATCTTTGACAAAGGAGGGAAGGATATACAGTGGAGAAAAGACAGCCTCTTCAATAAGTGGTGCTGGGAAAACTGGACAGCTACATGTAAAAGTATGAAATTAGAACAATCCCTAACACCACACACAAAAATAAACTCAAAATGGGTTAAAGACCTAAATGTAAGGCCAGACACTATCAAACTCTTAGAGGAAAACATAGGCAGAACACTCTACGACATAAATCACAGCAAGATCCTTTTTGACCCATCTCCTAGAGAAATGGAAATAAAAACACAAATAAACAAATGGGACCTAATGAAACTTAAAAGCTTTTGCACAGCAAAGGATACCATAAACAAGACCAAAAGACAACCCTCAGAATGGGAGAAAATATTTGCAAATGAAGCAACTGACAAAGGATTAATTTCCAAAATTTATAAGCAACTCATGCAGCTCAATAACAAAAAAACAAACAACCCAATCCAAAAATGGGCAGAAGAACTAAATAGACATTTCTCCAAAGAAGATATACAGATTGCTAACAAACACATGAAAGAATGCTCAACCTCATTAATCATTAGAGAAATGCAAATCAAAACTACAATGAGATATCATCTCACACCGGTCAGATTGGCCATCATCAAAAACTCTAGAAACAATAAATGCTGGAGAGGGTGTGGAGAAAAGGGAACCCTCTTGCACTGCTGGTGGGAATGTAAATTGATACAGCCGCTATGGAGAACAGTATGGAGGTTCCTTAAAAAACTACAAATAGAACTACCATACGACCCAGCAATCCCACTACTGGGAATATACCCTGAGAAAACTATAATTCAGAAAGACTCATGTACCAAAATGTTCATTGCAGCTCTATTTACAATAGCCAGGCCATGGAAGCAACCTAAGTGTCCATCAACAGATGAATGGATAAAGAAGATGTGGCACATATATACAATGGAATATTACTCAGCCATAAAAAGAAATGAAACTGAGTTATTTATAATGAGGTGGATGGACCTGGAGTCTGTCATACAGAGTGAAGTAAGTCAGAAGGAGAAAAACAAATACCGTATGCTAACACATATATATGGACTCTAAGGGAAAAAAATGTCATGAAGAGGTTAGTGGTAGGACGGGAATAAAACACAGACTTACTCGAGCATGGACTTGAGGATATGGGGAGGGGGAGGGGTGGGCTGTGACGAAGTGGGGGAGTGGCAGGGACATATATACACTATCAAATGTAAATTAGATAGCTGGTGGGAAGCTGCTGCATAGCACAGGGAGATCACCTCTGTGCTTTGTGACCGCCTGGGGGGGGTGGGATAGGGAGGGTGGGAGAGAGGGTGATGCAAGAGGGAGGAGATGTGGGAGCATGTGTGTATGTATAACTGATTTAGTTTGTTGTAGAGGGAAAACTAACACACTATTGTAAAACAATTATACTCCAATAAAGATGTTAAAAAAAAAAAAAAAAAAAAAAAGAAGATCCTCCTTGAGACACACAAAAATGGAAGCACAAATACCATAACTTGTGGGATGCAGCAAAAGCAATTCTAAGAGGGAATTTCATAGCAATAAGTGGATACATTAAGAAGCAAGAAGGGGGAGGTGTGGGATGAATTGAGAGATTGGGATTGACATATATATGCAATTATGTATAAAATAGATAACTAATAAGAACCTGCTGTATAAAAAAATAAAATTCAAAAAAAAGGAAGCAAGAAAGATCCCAGATAAACAACATAACTCTATGCCTTAAAGAACTAGGAAAGGAAGAACCAAACCAAAACCAAAAATAGCAGAAGAGAGAAAATAATAAAGATTAGAGCAGAGATAAATGAAATAGAGAACAGAAAAACAATAGAAAAGATAAATGAAACTAGGAGTTGGTTCTTCAAAAAGATAAACAAAATTAACAACTTGTAGCTAGACTAACAAAGGAAAAGTGAGAAAGGATGCAAACCAACAAAACTATAAATGAAGAAGAGACATTACAGCTGATACCACAGAAATTCAAAGGACTATAAGAGACTACTATGAACAACTATATGCTACCAAACTTTAAAACCTAGAAAAAAATGAAAAAAATCTTAGAAACAGAGAACTTACCAAGACTTAATCATGAAGAAATAGAAAATTTGAATAGACCAATTATTTGTAAGGAATATGAATCAATAATCAAAAATCTCCCAATGAAGAAACGCCAGGACCAGATGGTTTCACTGGTGAATTTTACCAAACTTTTTTTTTCCCCAAACTTTTAAATAAGAATTAATACCAATTCTTCTCAAACTCTTCAAAAAAAAATTGAATATGAGTGAACACTCCCAAACACATTTTATGAGGCCAGCGTTATCTTGATACCAAAATCAGAAAAAGAGATTACTAGAAAAGAAAACTACAGGCCAATATTCCTGATGAATATAAATGCAAAAATTCCCAATAAAATACTAGCAAATTGAATTTAGTAGCACATTAAAAGGATAATTTACCATGATTAAGTGGAATTTATCCTGGGATGCGAGGATTGTTCAACATACTCAAATCAGTTAATGTGCTACATTACATTAATAGAGTGAAAGAAAAGAATCCTATGACCATCTCATTAAAAAGCATTTGACAAAATTCAACATCTATTCATGAGAAAAAACTCTTGGCAAATTAGGAACAGAAGGAGCATATCTCAACACAATAAAGGCAACATACGACAAGCCCACAGCTAACATCATACTCAGTGGTGAAAGTTTGAGAGCTTTTCCTCTAAGATCTGGAACAGGACAGATGTTCCCACTCTCACTACTCTTATTCAAAAACAGTACTAGAAGTCCTAGCCAGAGCAATCAGGCAAGAAAAAGAAGTAAAAGTATCAGAATTAGAAGGAAAACAAAGCTTCAGAATACAAAATTAATATTTAAAACTCAGTAGCATTTCAATACACTAACAACAAATTTCCTGAAAATGAAATAAATCAATCCCATTTATATAACATCAAAAATAATAAAATAATTAGGAATAAATTTAACTAAAGAGGTGAAAGATCTCTATTCTTAAAACTACAAGACATTGATGAAAGAACTCAAAGAAGACACAAGTAATTGGAAAGTTATCCTGTGTTCATGGATTAGAAGAATTAATATTGTTAAAATGTCAGTACTACCAAAAACCGTCTATAGATTCAATGCAATCACTATTAGGATTCCAATGGCATTATTTAAAGAAATAGAAAAAAAAAAAACACTCCTAAAATTTATATGGAACCACAAAAGACCTCAAATAACCAAAGAAATTTTAAGAAAGAAGAAACAAAGCAGGAGGCATCACACGTCCTGATACCAAGCTAGGTTATAAAGTTATAGTCATCAAAACAGTATGGTACTGAAATAAAAATACATAGACCAATGGAACAGAATCCAGATCCCAGAAATAAACCCAAGCATATATGGTCAATTAATGTTTGACAAAGGAACCAAGAATACTCAGTGGAGAAAAGGCAGGCTTTTTAATAAATGGTGTTGGGATAATTGAATATTCACTTGTAAAAGAATGACACTGGACCAATATCTTTTACCACTCACAAAAATTAGCTCAAAAGGCATTAAAGACTTTAATGTAAGACCTTTAACCATAAAAGTCTTGGAAGAAAAGATAGGAATAAAGCTCCTTGAAATGGGTCTTGGTAATGATTTTTTAGATATGATACCTAAAGCACAAGCCAAAGAATAAAAAATAAACAAGTGGGACTACATCAAACTAAAAAGCTTCTGCACAGTGAAAGATACCATCAACAAAATGAAAAGACAACCTACAGAATGGAAAAAATATTTGCAAACCACGTATCTGATAAGGCTTTAACAGCAAATATATAGTAAGAACTCAAGGAAACCATAAACAAGACAAAAAGACAACCCTCAGAATGGGAGAAAATATTTGCAAATGAAGCAATTGACTAAGGATTAATCTCCAAAATATACAAGCAGCTCATGCAGCTCAATATCAAAAAAACAAACAGCCTAATCCAAAAATGGGCAGAAGACCTAAATAGACATTTCTCCAGAGAAGATATATAGATTGTCAACAAACACATGAAAGGATGCTCAACATCACTAATCATTAGAGAAATCCAAATAAAAACTGCAGTGAGGTATCACCTCACACCAGTCAGAATGGCCATCATCAAAAAATCTACAAACAATAAAAGCTAGAGAGGGTGTGGAGAAAAGCGAACCCTCTTGCCCTGTTGGTGGGAATGTAAATTGATACAGCCACTGTGCAGAACATTGTGGAGGTTCCTTAAAAAACTAAAACTAGAGCTACCATATGACCCAGCAATCCCACTATTGGGCATATACTCTGAGAAAAACATAATTCAAAAAGAGTCATGGGCTTCCCTGGTGGCGCAGTGGTTGAGAATCCGCCTGCCGATGCAGGGGACACGGGTTCGTGCCCCGGTCCGGGAAGATCCCACATGCCGCGGAGTGGCTGGGCCCGTGAGCCATGGCCGCTGGGCCTGCACGTCCGGAGCGCAGCTCCACAACGGGAGAGGCCACAACGGTGAGAGGTCCGCGTACCACAAAAAAAAAAAAAAAAAAAAAAAAGAGTCATATACTACAATGTTCATTGCAGCACTATTTACAATAGCCAGGGCATGAAAGCAACCTAAGTATCCATTGACAGATGAATGACTAAAGAAGATGTGGTACATATATACAAATGGAATATTACTCAGCTATAAAAAGAAATGAAATTGAGTTATTTGAAGTGAGGTGGATGGACCTAGAGTCTGTCATACAGAATGAAGTAAGTCAGAAAGAGAAAAACAAATACAATATTCTAACATATATATATGGAATCTTTAAAAAAAAAAAAGTGGTTCTGATGAACCTAGGGGCAGGACAGGAATAAAGACGCAGATGTAGAGAATGGATTTGAGGACACAGGAAGGGGGAAGGGTAAGCTGAGACGTAATGAGATAGTAGCATTGACATATACACACTACCAAATGTAAAATAAATAGCTAGTGGGAAGCAGCCTCATAGCACAGGGAGATCAGCTTGGTGCTTTGTGACCACCTAGAGGGGTGGGATATGAAGGGTGGGAGGGAGACACAAGAGGGAGGGCATATGGGGATGTATGTATGTATATAGGTGATTCACTTAGTTATACAGCAGAAACTAACACACCATTTTAAAGCAACTATACTCCAATAAAGATGTTTAAAAAATAGTGATAATAAAAACCCAATTAAAAAATGTGCAAAGGACATGAATAGGTATTTCTCCAAAGAAGACATACAGAATGCCAACAGGTATATATGAAAAGATGCTGAACATAGCTAATAATTAGGGAAATGCAAATTAAAACCATAATGAGATATCATCTCATGCCTGTTAGAATGGCCATCATCAAAAATACAGAAAATAATAAATGCTGGCCTGGATATGGAGAAAAGGGAACATTTGTACACTGTTGATAGGATTGTAAATTAGTACAGCCACCATGGAAAGCAGTACGGAAGATCCTCAAAAAGTTAAAAATAGAACTACCTTATGTTCCAGCAATTTAACTTCTGGGAATATATCTAAAGGAAAGCAAGACACTAAATTGAAAAGATATCTGCACACCCGTGTTTTTAGTAGCATTATTTAAAACAGCCAAGTCATGGAAACAACCATCTGTAGATCAATGGGTAAAGAAGTTGTGGTATATACAGTTGACTCTTGAACAACTTTAAGTTATACATGGATTTTCAACTGTGTAGGGGTCAGTGCCCAAAACCCCCAGTTGTTCAAGGCTCAAATGTATATACAATGGAATATTATTCAGCCATAAAAAATGAGGAAATCTTACCATTTGGGACAAGATGATGGACCTTGAAGGCATTATGCTAAGTGAAGTAAGTCAGACAAAGACAAATACTGTATAAACTCACTTATGTATGGAATCTAAAAGAAACAAAAACAGTCATAGAAAAATAGATCAGATTGTGGGAGGGTAGGAGGAGGCGGAATTGAAGGAAGGTGGTCAACAGGTTCAAACTTCATGTTATAAGGCATTAAGTACTAGGGATGTCACGTACAACATAACTATGGCCAACACTGCTCTATGATATATTGTTAACAGAGTCAATCCTATGAGTTCTCATCACAAGGAGGAATTTTTCCCCTTTTTCTTTCATTTTTTTTTTTTTTTTTTTTTTTGGCGGTACGTGGGCCTCTCACTGCTGGGGCCTCTCACTGTCGCGGCCTCTCCCGTTGCAGAGCACAGGCTCCGGACGCGCAGGCGCAGCGGCCATGGCTCACGGGCCCAGCCCCTCCGCGGCACGTGGGATCCTCCCAGACTGGGGCACGAACCCGCGTCCCCTGTATCGGCAGGTGGACTCTCAACCACTGCGCCACCAGGGAAGCCCCTCTTTCTTTTTTTATTGTATGTATATGAGAGGATGGATGTTAGCTGAACCTACCGTGGTAATCATTTCACAATATACATAAATCAAACCATCACATTATATGTTTTAAACTTATGCAATGATGTATGTCAATTATTTTTCAATAAAATGGAGTGGGGGCTGGAAGATGCTCTTAGCTGTGCTAATTCCAATTGGTCATCTCTGAAAGTTCTAATATCTTTCCTTTTTTTAAAAAAAATTCCACTGGGTATATCCATTCCTTCCGGCCATAAGCTGTAATCTGTAAACTGTGCCTTCACTCAAATTCTCAGCGGCTTTATACAATTATTATCCAATAGCAATGGGTAATAGGGATATTGTATCCAACTTGCCTAAATCAGAAATAGAAATATGCATGGCAAATTCAGGGGACCATGGGCAGTATCTTTGTAAAGAAATAGTAGATGTGATATATGAGAGAACACTTACTCATCATTCGGTCATAGACTCTGTAGAGCTATCATATTCTTATTCCTTAAAAATATATGGGCTACTTTGCATGTTTATATTAAAACTGTAGTGCTTCTACAAAGCCATCACTATAACATCATGAGAGTATCTTCTGTTTTTCTTGATGGTGGTGGTTTTAATGAAGAATATCAGGACATTTCAGGAAGGGTAGTTAAAATATTCAACCACCAGTAAGTATGTCATGGACATTGACCGTTTAGAAAGGACACTGGCTGTGCACTAAAACAACACTAAAGCAACTTCTTGGGTACCCCAAGTTTCTGAGATGTGGAGACATTTGAGGGGATTTGTAGGGAGAGCCAAGGACAGTAAGTACAGTGCATATCATGACTAGATTCAGGGAGCTTAAGCAGTAGCTGTTTACCAGTTGTACAAAAATATTTCTGTATTTTAACAACTGTTAGGGCCAAACCAGGGCATATTTACTAAACATCAGCTGTGGATCATGTACATCAAAGTAAGTGTACAACTAAGGAAGTCACTCTGAGAAAGTAAAGTCATTCCGAAACTGCCATTGCCTGTATAATAATAAATAATACTATATATTAGATATATATATTATAAGTACAAAATCTAGAATAACATCAAAGCATATTAGAAGTATTTTTTCAACCAGTTCAGGATTTTGTTTTACTAGAATAAGAATACTCATAAGGCTGGAGTAGAATTAACAAAGAATAATATATATGTGTTACTATTATATTATGTTGTTATATATTTTACATATATTAATTGTTATGTATTTTATATATAGAGAGAGAGATGACAATATTGGAATATTATATTGCTATATTCTTGTTTGGAATTGCTTTCAAAATCCACTTTTGCACTGGATGAGAAAATTAGTATCCAGTTTTCATAATCATACCTCACATGTATAAAAGGACAAGGGTTTTTTTTAAAGATTTTAAAAAATATTTATTTACTTATTTTATTTATTTATTTGGCTGTGCTAGGTCTTAGATGCGGCACGCAGGATCTTCTTTGCAGCATGCAGGACCTTTAGTTGCAGCATGAGGAATCTTTTAGTTGTGACATGCAGGCTCTTAGTTGCGGCATGTGGACTCTAGTTCTCTGACCAGGGATTGACCCCAGGTCCCCTGCACTGGGAGCACGGAGTCTAAACCACTAGACCACCAGGGAAGTCCCCAAAGGTCAAGTTATATGTCTATGAGATGAAAGTCTAAAGAGTCTTTATTGTTATCAGTGGTTTGTGTTTGTTTAGTTTTTTATAGGAGTAGACTTATACTGGAAGCTCAGTATAAACACTGAGAAATGGTAAAGACTTAAGAAGCTTTTCTCAAATCTCTAAACTGCTTACTTCTGGAATAGCTAAATGATGCCCCCTTTTAATACCTAAATGAATACAATTCTCCAGTGAAGCACTGCATAAAAGTCAGTGGGCTGCATTTGCGCTTTTGGGAGTAAAGGCCTTAAATATGAACCCCAAGAACCTAAAGACATACCAGCACTTCCTGAAGGGTATCCCCAGTACCAGATGGCATTTGGACCAGGAGAAGCTACACTTCTCTTCCCAGAGAGCATCATTTTAGAACTTTTTAGGCTGGAGTAGAATTAACAAAGAATATATATGTTACTATTATATTGAGTTGTTATATATTTTACACATATATTATTGTGTATAATATATATAGAAAGAGAAATGACAACAATATTGGAATATTATATTGTATATTCTCAAGTTCATCTTCTATTCTGAGTATTACATCTAGTTTCTGACATGCAGAAGTGACTGAATAAATGTTCTCTGAATTGATATCATTTGCTTTATGAACATTATTACCTGATGATATGGGAAAAACCTATTCTTTCAACAGAAATCTATTCTTATATCTGACTTTTGAGAGAAAGATAGGATATTAGAAAGATTCTCTGAAAGAGGGAAGTAGGAAGGGTTGTTGGAGAAAAACAAAAAATATTAAAGTAATTCACTAAAAGCAAAGGTTATTAACAAGTACAAAAATTTTAATATAAAGTAGGTAAGTGTCTAAGTGGCCAGAACCTGTAATTTAAATGAGATGGAGTTTTTTAATCTTCTAGCTATTACTCTAATAGATAAACTGCTAAAAATTGTATATCAAAGCAATGTAATAAAGGATTACAGTGGTGAATTTTATGAGATTAAGCTGCAGTTAATTTCCTTATGCATTTAAGGTCAATAAACTGCTAATTAGAATACACAAATAAAGGCTTCTGAAGCCTTAAAATATTTTCTAGCACCTTAGCTATAAATCTCACTCAATGACTATTTTGTTTTGTAATTGGGGAATAACAGATTGATAGGCCAATCTAATTAGGTGAAATTTACATGTGTACAGGATTTTATAATAAAGGACGTGAAACTAATGTTAAAGTAGGGGGAAATAGTTGTAACATTCTAGTTATTAGCTGCAAATTTAACTTAGTTTGAAAGTACTTTGTGCCGTACAAAATATCAGCCACACCAAGTAATTTGTACTACACATCTGATACATAACTGTAGGGTGAACACATCAGCTGTTTTAACAGTTATTGGGATTCTTATGTTTACATTTCGTACACATTATCTGCAAACACATATTTTAGGAATACTACTGATTATTCAGAGACCTGGATAACAATGAATTGCCACATTATGCTACGTGAGGAAAGGTATTTGTATTTCTTAAATTGTCAGGTCTACAATATACAGATGGAGATGTCTGTCTTATGGCAAGTACCGTATAAGAACATATTAGAATTTTTCTTATGCCCAGTTGAGGTTTGTTTGTTTGTCCTTAATAGAGTAAGTACCCTCATAAGGCCGGGGGACAGAAAGCAACTTTGAAACTGTCATGGTTAAAAAACGTCTAAAGAGTTTGTACATACACACATGCACACACACACACACAATGAATGAATTAGAAGGGACTCTTGATAATATTATTTACTTCTTTGGCAAGATCTCAAATGGGATGAGAACAATAACCCTATTGAAAATTAATGCAACTGAGTTGCCAGCTCACCACAAGTATTTTGGACGTTCTTTTTCATTTAAGAGTTAACATATCCTAACATATTCAAATAACATACACTATCTTTATACAGTTTATCTATATTCTATGTATTTGTCCAACATTCCCATGAAGAACAAATGTAATTAATTTAATCTCAACTTAAACAGGTAAAATTATGAAACTTTGAGATATGCAGACTTTGATTCATAATTAATAGTGAGAAAAGGGAAACTGAAGGCTTTGTATTTCGGGTCCTGTGGTCTTTATATCAGGGTTGTTGTCTGAACTATGTGTGTAAATAAAATTCAACAAAGAAATATCCAAGGAGAGTGGTTGTGGGGGCATTTTTAGCACACTTAAAAGAAATATTGGGGCTTCCTTGGTGGCACAGTGGTTAAGAATCTGCCTGCCAATGCAGGGGACACGGGTTCGAGCCCTGGTCCGGCAAGATCCCACATGCCGCGGAGCTACAAGCCCATGAACCACAACTACTGAGCCTGTGCTGTAGAGCCTGCGAGCCGCAACTACTGAGCCCATGAGCCACAACTACTGAAGCCCCTGCACCTAGAACCCATGCTCCATAACAAGAGAAGCCCGCACACTGCAATGAAGAGTAGCCCCGGCTCACCACAACTAGAGAAAGCCCGTGTGCAGCAACGAAGACCCAATGCTGCCAAAAATAAAAATTAACTGATTAATTAATTTTAAAAAAAGAAATATCATACCCCAACTCTTCCATATTGGGCTACTTTTTTTCTGATTTTCCTTACTTTCATCAATATTTTATTAGATTTAGTTTAATTTTGTCTTTCTGCATGTATGAAGACACTGGTATCAACAGCAACAATTACCTTGTCAATATTTTCTCTTTCCAGTGTTTTCAGAGCAGTTCAAACAAATGAATAAGAACTTGAGAAGCATAAAGGATGCCTGAGTAATAAATCAGGTATATGCATAGCAATTTTAAAAAGGATCAATTCCCGCTTTCTGTGTACACATTCAAGCTTCCTTTGAGTATTCAATTAGCATAATAACTCCACAAAATCCCCTGCTATCCCTTGCCCTGAACAGAACAGCGAGTCGGGCTTCTTTTCTCTTCATTTTTGTTCTCTGCATGCCAAAATCCTTGCATATAGTAAGCACTCAATTAGTGTTGATTAATTACTAATTATTAATATTTTAACAGAGTAAGTCAGATCCAAATTTTAAAAGGCACAAATGAATTAAAAGTGTATTTTTTCATTCTTTGATAGTTTCTCTAGGAATGGATGATAAAAAGAGATCATGAAGATTTGAAATTTTTGAGAACATTTAAAAACTGCTTTTATCCTATACGTTATACTATTCTTTTATCCTAAATGTGAGTAAAGCAGTGATAAGATCATCCTATTTCAACTACCACATCTTTAAAGAAAAAGTAACAGATACAATTTTTCAACAAATTAAGCTGTTTTCTAAAAGACTAACCAAATTTGCCATTTTGGAATAAAATGTTCTAAGAGTTCCTATTAACCCCTAATGAGCTCTTATCACCATGTTTGTTTTTAACGTGGTAGGGTTTAACATTCATTCCTGCTTCACTCAGAGATTGTCAGATGTTTTATCACCATGGATTTTAAGCACATTGAAAACAATCATTTCTCCTCTTAAAATTATTGAAGTTCCCAAAAGGAACTTTAAACCTTCAAAGAAATATCATTTTCAAATATAAACACTATTTCGTGTCTTCACTTTCAGTTCCCTACAAAAGTCAACCAAGCACATTTGATCCAATAGGAATTCTTTAGTATTGGCAAACATATTACATGCATATACCTATTCACTTTTCAACTGCACCCTGAAATACTTCCCAACTTATTAATGGACAATAACACAGTAGGCCACTGTTATCTAAAATTATTCTATTTATTACTTTTGCAAGTTCTAATAGAATGACCGTTGATGGCCCTGAGAGACTGCATTATCCTGAATTACTTTCTGCATTATTACACACATTCAGGAAAGTTGTAATGTTAATTGCATCATGCTCTATCCTAAGTTTTAAGAAATTGGTAAGAGAAATATGATATATAACCTAGCATTCTATTAAACTAAATAGTTGATTATTTATGAAACACCTATGTTAAATGGGAGTTTACCATACTGACTTTTGACAAAAGAAAAATATAGATGAGTTAGCTATTAGTGGGAGAAGAAGTTATAACTTACAGGTTAACAGTTACACCAAGCTTTTGAATAAGTACCGTGTTAATTCACCCTGATTGTCTATTGCTCATTAAGAATTCGGGATTTTTTATGCATGGGTAGATTGTTTCCTTTTCATGTAACTTTTAAAAACACAACTAGAAGTATGAACTGGATGAAAGATGTCTTTGAAATACAGCTCATTTTATATTGACATATGAGGATCTAAAATATCATTTTTTCACATCTTATTTCACCTGTCGTTGCCATCACAAAATTCTATTTCCTTTTGCATAAAACCACAGTGTTTAAAACTATAAAAGCAAACACAGCAGTGAAGAAATTTTCCCCTGGGAATGTTTGCCATATTCTTAAAACAGAACTGTTTTAATACCAAAAATTAGCATTCCTGAATTTGAAGATAGAGACTGTTGTTTTGTTTTGTTTTACCACCTGCATAAGGGAAACTGATCTGAAGAATATTCTTCAAATTCTAATGGCTTGCTGAAAAATCATTTTTACATTTCAGAGTGATGATTCTTGCCACATTCTTATGATTGGAAGAGTTTCCAAGAGAAGCAGAATGGATTTGACTTCCTTTGAAAATATAATCCAAAATGTTTGAGAGATTTAGAAGTGTGTTCTCATTCTGTGTCTTTCCAGGTCCCCATTCTTAATCATAAGTAAAATATGTTCCAGATCCAAATAATGGTGAGCTTCACATTATTCTTTCAGTCATTCAACAATGAGTTTTTATTAAGTGTTTACTCTGTGTCAGGCATGTTCTTTGCCTATCAGATACAGCAATGAAAAAACTGAGAAAAATCATTACCCTCTGACGCTTATATTCTACAAAGGGCAGCAAACAAACAAATGAAAAACAAACAAATGCATACATAGATACTTAAATTATATAGCATGACAGATCATATTATTGCTATAGAGAAAAATGAAGCTAGAAAGAGGAATAGTGAGTACAGGATTAGGTTTGGATTGTTACAATTTCAACAAAGATCTGAAAGAGATGAGAGTGCAAAATATAAAGATACCTAGTGGAAATTTGCTCCAGGCCCTGAGAGTTGGAGATATGAGTCCTGACACTGGAACACAGCTGGGGAAGAGCAAGGAGTTCAACATGGCCAGAGCCAAGTGAGCCAGAAGGAGAAGCTGAGTTACCAGAAGTGCTGGGGGCAGACTTACTGGGCCTTGTATGCAATTATAAGGGCATTGGCTTTAATTTAGGTGACAGGGAATGCCATTGGTAGCATTTGAGCAGATAAATAAAATTTCCTGATTTTTAAAAATAACTTCTGGGATTTCCCTGGTGGCGCAGTGGTTAAGAATCCTCCTACCAATTCAGGGGACATGGGTTTGATCTCTGGTCCAGGAAGATCCCACATGCCGTGGAGCAGCTAAACCCATGCGCCCCAACTATTGAGCCCACGTGCCACAACTACTGAAGCCCACATGCCCAGAGCCCTGCTCCACAACAAGAGAAGCCACCGCAATGAGAAGCCCGCGCACCGCAATGAAGAGTAGCCCCGACTCGTTGCAACTAGAAAAGACCCGCATGCAGCAGCGAAGACCCAATGCAGCCAATAAATAAATAAAATAAATAAATAAATTTAAAAATAAAATAAAAATAACTTCTTAAAAGTAAATAAATAAAATCAAGAATAACATTTTTAGCTGCTATAGACAAAAGAAGCAGTGTGGGGGTATCACTCGGGAGACTGTAGGAATGATGTGTGTGGGACATGGATAATGGTGATGTAGGTGGGGAGTACTGGTCAGATTCTGGATATATGCTGACATTTGAGTCAATCGGCTCAGTTGGTGTATGGTTTAGATATGAAAGGTGAGCGAAAGGATGAGTCGCGTATAACTTCAAGGCCTTTGACTTGAGCAAGCATGGGATGGCTATTTGCTATGATACAGAAAAATGTGGGAGAAGAAGGTTTGGAGCAAAACATCAGAAACTTAGATTTAGATTCATTAAGTTTGAGGTTCAAAACCAAGTGGGAGTGTTGAGTAGATAACTGTATATCTAACTGGATTCTGAGAAGTGGTCAAGACTAGAGGTACATACTTGAGTGTTGTTAGTGTGGAATTGGTATTTAAATCTATGTGTCCAAAAGAATCACCAAGAGAGTTATAAAGATAGAGAAAGGGAGATATTCGAAGACCAAGCCCTGGGCTCTGCAAGATCTGTAGTTTGTAGAAATGAGAAAAAATAGAAGAGAAGACTGTAGCCAATGAAGAAGGAGGAAAATCAGGAGAGCGAGTTGTCCTGGAAGGAGGATGGATGTTTCTGTTGGAGTTATACAGTGAAATCATGGATGCAATGGATTTGTAAGACAACAGGAGGAGAGGAATTGCATGCAATGAAGTTTTGCTTGACGGGAAAGCGGGGGAAAGGGATAGTATCTAGAGGGGAAATAGGTTAACAAAAAGTCTTGTGATTTTTAAAGTTGGGGGAAATAGCACCACTTTTCTTGGAATGAATCAGTAGAGAGAAAAGTAAATGATGTATGAGAAAGAAAGAAAAACTTCTGGATAATTGACCTTGACTGTGCAAGAAATTATGAAATGTAGTGTACAGTGGATGCACTGCCTTATATAGAAGCAAGGACAATTGATCCAAAGTGATAGGAGAGAAGGCAGAGGCTGTGGGCTCACTCGCCAGTCGGTTAAAGGATATTGTGGTGAAAGCTTTGGAATATTTCTTCTGATTCCTTTTATTTTCTCAGTGAAGTAAGAAGCTAAGACAAGAATGTGCCAAGACTTAAGAAGGAAAAGCGAGGCAGTAGCCGTCACAGAGAGAGGGGAGTGAATGGACTCGATGTGTATGGTGGGGTTGCCAGACGGCAACAGCAGTGGCCACATGAGTATAGTGGCCATGAAATTAAAGTAAGACCATTCTTCATGTTATTGTTTTCTCAAAGTCATATTTGGCCTAGGTAGAAGGAATAATTCAACCATTGTTTGGGGATTATGCAACTGTATACAACACATGAGAGGGGCAAGGGAGTTGTATACAAGTGAGTGAATGCAGTGACTAAGTATGGAACAGGAAGTAAGTGAGGGCATGAGGGAGAGAGAGAGTGCAAAGGCGGTGACAGCAGTGATGCTGCAGTGCTGGAGTTAAGAGAACAGATCTGTGTTTGCACGTGTTATGATACAAAAGAGCATTTTCTGTTCTCCATCGAGAATGATTCTCGTCGTTTGTGCTATGCCTCATTTTGCAAGGAGGGCATTCATATGTAGGGAAATCTTAATAACTCTAAATGCTTTGCATATGGTTCATGCTGACAGAAGCCATGTTTCACCGAAGGAAGGATGTGTTAAATGTCATGGGGAAGAGGGCTGCATGACCCCTTCCCAACATTTTTCTTCAATATCTCTCTCCCTTTTAAAAATATCTCTTTTTACCATGGGTCCTTTGAAAATTCCAGGGAGGTTGTTTTTATCGGTAGATGTTTCCAGGGATAGGTAAAGGATGGGAACTACAGAAGAGAGACCAATGATTAAAGAATAAAGTGTCTATAGCCCAAAAGGGAGGTCTAATTTTAAAAAAACAAAACTAAAAAGAAAACTAGGAAAAAACAGACATCAAAAGCCCTAAAAGAAAATAAATGCTTAGAAGATTAATATTTTTAATGGAAGAACTCATGCTAACTCCACATTGCCATCCTGATCTCTCTCACCCATATGTCAGTCTCACAGCTCACACTTTCCCCTTTCCCCTGAGTGTGACCTCAATTCCCAGCCCATTCTATCAGGTCACAAGCTGTAAATGATTATTTTCATGTGCTTCTTCAATTCTGTTTGCCTGGCAATGGTTTTTCTTTTAACATTATTTTTTCCCGTAAGGAGGGGAGTGGAAGAGCGGGAGATAAAAACGTTAGCCTAAAAGAGACAGGGTGAAGATACAAGTGAGCCTAGCACCAGATTGTGTGTGAATCTTTCGGAAATGACGGAGACCCCATAAGCTGCGGTGGTTATCTGCAGTTTCAGAGAAGGGGGCAAATTAAACAGAATGCAATCTCATAAGAATTTTCTGAATGGCTGTAGGTTCTAGTAGTTGCTTTAGCCCAGTTATAGCCATTATGATGACTATTATAAATATCTGTCCCCTAGCTTTACCCAAATGATACCCTCGAATTCTCTACTATAAACATATTTATATTGAGGTTTTAGTGATTTTCTTTTTTTCTCTCTCTTTCATCCTGATTTTTTTTAATTTTTAAATTTTATTTATTTTTTTATACAGCAGATCCTTATTAGTCATCCATTTCATACACATCAGTGTATACATCTCAATCCCAATCCATCACACCACCACCACCACCCCCTGCCACTTTCCCTCCTTGGTGTCCGTACATTTGTTCTCTACATCTGTGTCTCAACTTCTGCCCTGCAAACCGGTTCATCTGTACCATTTTTCTAGGTTCCACATATATGCATTAATGTACGATATTTTTTCTCTTTCTGACTTACTTCCCTCTGTATGACAGTCTCTACATCATAGAGAAATGACCCAATTTCGTTCCTTTTTATGGCTGAGTAATATTCCATTGTATATATATACCACATCTTCTTTATCCATTCGTCTGTCGATAGGCATTTAGGTTGCTTCCATGACCTGGCTATTGTAAATAGTCCTGCAATGAACATCGGGTGCATGTGTCTTTTTGAATTATGGTTTTCTCTGGGTATATGCCCAGTAGTGGGAATGCCGTGTCATATGGTAATTCTATTTTTAGTTTTTTAAGGAACCTCCATACTGTTCTCCATAGTGGCGGTATCAATTTACATTCCCACCAACAGTGCAAGAGGGTTCCCTTTTCTCCACACCCTCCCCAGCATTTGTTTGTAGATTTTCTGATGATGCCCATTCTAACTGGTGTGAGGTGATACCTCATTGTAGTTTTGATTTGCATTTCTCTAATAATTAGTGATGTTGAGCAGTTTTTCATGTGCATCTTGGCCACCTGTATGTCTTCTTTGGAGAAATGTCTATTTAGGTCTTCTGCCCATTTTTGGATTGGGTTGTTTGTTTTTTTAATATTGAGCTGCATGAGCTGTTTATATATTTTGGAGATTAATCCTCTGTCCATTGATTCATTTGCAAATACTTTCTCCCATTCTGAGGGCTGTCTTTTTGTCTTGTTTATGGTTTCCTTTGCTGTGCAAAAGCTTTTAAGTCTCATTAGTTCCCATTTGTTTATTTTTGTTTTTATTTCCATTACTCTAGGAGATGGATCAAAAAAGATCTTGCTGTGATTTATGTCAAAGAATGTTCTTCCTATATTTTCCTCTAAGAGTTTTATAGTGTCTGGTCTTACATTTAGGTCTCTAATCCATTTTGAGTTTATTTTTGTGAATGGTGTTAGGGAGTGTTCTAATTTCATTCTTTTACATGTAGCTGTCCAGTTTTCACAGCACCACTTATTGAAGAGACTCTCTTGTCTCCCTTGTATATCCTTGCCTCCTTTGTCATAGATTAGTTGACCATAGGTGCGTAGGTTTATCTCTGGCTTTCTATCTTGTTCCATTGATCTATGTTTCTGTTTTTGTGCCAGTACCATATTGTCTTGATTACTGTAGCTTTGTAGTATAGTCTGAAGTCAGGGAATCTGATTCCTTCAACTCCATTTTTTTTCCTCAAGACTGCTTTGGCTATTCAGGGTCTTTTGTGTCTCCATACAAATTTTAGGATTTTTTGTTCTAGTTCCGTACGTAATGCCATTGGTAATTTAATAGGGATTGCATTGAATCTGTAGATTGCTTTGGGTAGTATAGTCATTTTCACAATATTGATTCTTCCAATCCAAACACATGGTATATCTCTCCATCTGTTGGTATCATCTTTAATTTCTTTCATCAGTGTCTTATAGTTTTCTGCATACAGGTCTTTTGTCTCCCTAGGTAAGTTTATTCCTAGGTATTTTATTCTTTTTGTTGCAGTGATAAATGGGAGTGTTTCCTTAATTTCTCTTTCAGATTTTTCATCATTATTGTATAGGAATGCAAGAGATTTCTGTGCATTAATTTTGTATCCGGCAGCTTCGCCAAATTCATTGATTAGCTCTAGTAGTTTTCTGGTGACATCTTTAGGATTCTCTATGTATAGTATCATGTCATATGCAAACAGTGACAGTTTTACTTCTTCTTTTCCAATTTGTATTCCTTTTATTTCTTTTTCTTCTCTGATTGCCATGGCTAGGACTTCCAAGACTGTGTTGAATAATAGTAGTGAGAGTGGACATCCTTGTCTTGTTCCTGATCTTAGAGGAAATGCTTTCAGTTTTTCACCACTGAGGATGATGTTTGCTGTGGGTTTGTCGTATATGGTCTTTATTATGTTGAGGTAGGTTCCCTCTATGCCCACTTTCTGGAGAGTTTTTATCATAAATGGGTGTTGAATTTTGGCAAAAGCTTTTTCTGCATCTATTGAGATGATCACATGGTTTTTATTCTTCAATTTGTTAATATGGTGTATCATATTATTTGATTTACGTATACTGAAGAATCCTTGCATCCCTGGGATAAATTCTGCTTGATCATGGTGTATGATGCTTTTAATGTGTTGTTGGATTCTGTTTGCTAGTATTTTGTTGAGGATTTTTGCATCTATATTCATCAGTGATATTGGTCTCTAATTTTCTTTTTTTGTAGTATCTTTGTCTGATTTTGGTATCAGGGTGATTGTGGCCTCATAGAATGAGTTTGGGAGTTTTCTTTCCCCTGCAATTTTTTGGAAGAGTTTGAGAAAGATGGGTGTTAGCTCTTCTCTAAATTCTTGATAGAATTCACATGTGAAGCCATCTGGACTGGAATTCTGTTTGTTGGAAGATTTTAAATCACAGTTTCAATTTCATTACTTGTGATTGGTCTATTCGTATATTCTATTTCTTCCTGGTTCAGTCTTGGAAGGTTATACCTCTCTAAGAATTTGTCCATTTCTTCCAGGTTGTCCATTTTATTGGCATTGAGTTGCTTGTAGTAGTCTCTTAGGATGCTTTGTATTTCTGTGGTGTCTGTTGTAACTTCTTTTTCATTTCTAATTTCATTGATTTGAATCCTCTCCCTCTTTTTCTTGATGAGTCTGGCTAATGGTTTATCAATTTTGTTTATCTTCCTAAAGAGCCAGCCTTTAGTTTTATTGATCCTTGCTATTGTTTTCTTTGTTTCTGTTTCATTTATTTCTGCTCTGATCTTTATGATTTCTTTCCTTCTGCTAACTTTGGGTTATGTTTGTTCTTCTTTCTCTAGATCCTTTAGGTGTATGGTTAGATTGTTTATTTGAGATTTTTCTTGTTCCTTGAGGTAGGCTTATATAGCTATAAACTGCTGTCTGAGGATTGCTTTTGTTGCATCCCATAGGTTTTGGATCGTTGTGTTTTCATTGTTATTTGTCTCTAAGTATTTTTTGATTTCCTCTTTGATTTCTTCAGTGATCTCTTGGTTATTTAGTAACGTATTGTTTATCCTCCATGTGTTTGCGTTTTTAATGTTTTATTTTTCCTGTAATTGATTTCTAATCTCATAGCATTGTGGTCAGAAAAGATGCTTGATATGATTCCAATTTTCTTAAATTTACTGTGGCTTGATTTCTAACCCAGGATGTGATCTATCCTGGAGAATGTTCCTTGCGCACTTGAGAAGAAAGTGTAATCTGCTGTTTCTGAACGGAATGTCCTATAAATATCAATTAAATCTATCTGGTCTATTGTGTCATTTAAAGCTTCTGTTTCCTTATTTATTTTCATTTTGGATGATGTGTCCATTGGTGTTAGTGAGGTGTTAAAGTCCCCCACTATTATTGTGTTACTGTCGATTTCCTCTTTTATAGCTGTTAGCAGTTGCCTTATGTATTGAGGTGCTCCTGTGTTGGGTGCATATATATTTATAATTGTTATATCTTCTTCTTTGCTTGATCCTCTGATCGTTACGTAGTGTCCTTTCTTGTCTCTTGTAACATTCTTTATTTTAAAGTCTATTTTATCTAATATGAGTATTGCTACTCCAGCTTTCTTTCGATTTCCATTTGCATGGAATATCTTTTTCCATCCCCTTACTTTCAGTCTGTATGTGTCCCTAGGTCTGAAGTGGGTCTCTTGTAGACAGCATATAGATGGGTCTTGTTTTTGTATCCATTCAGCAATCCTGTGTCTTTTGGTTGGGGCATTTAATCCATTCACGTTTAAGGTAATTATCAATATGTATGTTCCTATGACCATTTTCTTAATTGTTTTGGGTTTGTTTTTGTAGATCCTTTACTTCTCATGCGTTTCCCACTTAGAGAAGTTCCTTTAGCATTTGTTGTAGAGCTGGTTTGGTGGTGCTGAATTCTCTTAGCTTTTGCCTGTCTGTAAAGCTTTTGATTTCTCCATCGAATCTGAATGAGATCCTTGCCAGGTAGAGTAATCTTGATTGTAGGTTCTTCCCTTTCATCACTTTAAGTATATCATGCCACTCCTTTCTGGCTTGTAGAGTTTGTGCTGAGATATCAGCTCTTAACCTTATGAGAGTTCCCTTGTATATTATTTGTTGTTTTTCTCTTGCTGCTTTCAATAATTTTTCTTTGTCTTTAATTTTTGCCAGTTTGATTACTATGTGTCTCGACGTATTTCTCCTTGGTTTTATCCTGTATGGGACTCCCTGGGCTTCCTGGACTTGGGTGGCTATTTCCTTTCCCATGTGAGGGAAGTTTTCAACTACAATCTCTTCAGTTATTTTCTCTGGTCCTTTCTCTCTTCTCTTTCTGGGCCCTCTATAATGCAAATGTTGTTGCATTTAATGTTTCAGAAGTCTCATAGACTGTCTTCATTTCTTTTCATTCTTTTTTCTTTATTCTGTTCTGCAGCAGTGAATTCCACCATTCTGTCTTCCAAGTCACTTATCCGTTCTTCTGCCTCAGTTATTCTGCTATTGATTCCTTCTAGTGTAGTTTTCATTTCAGTTATTGTATTGTTCATCTCTGTTTGTTCATTCTTTAATCCTTCTAGGTCTTTGTCAAACATTTCTTGTATCTTCTCAATCTTTGCCTCCATTCTTTTACTGAGGTCCTGGATCATCTTCAGTATCATTTTCTGAATTCTTTTTTTGGAAGGTTGCCTATCTCCACTTCATTTAGTTGTTTTTCTGATGTTTTATCTTGTTCCTTTATCTGGTACATAGCCCTCTGCCTTTTCATCTTGTCTATCTTTCTGTGAATGTGGTTTTTGTTCCCTAGGCTACAGGATCGTAGTTCTTCTTGCTTCTGCTGTCTGCCCTCAGGTGGATGCAGCTATCTAAGAGGCTTGTGCAAGTTTCCTGATGGGAGGGACTGGTGGTGCATAGAGCTGACTGTTGCTTTATTGGGCAGAGCTCAGAAAAACTTTAATTCCCTTGACTGCTGATGGGTGGGGCTGTGTTCCCTCCCTGTTGGTTGTTTGGCCTGAGGCCACCCAACACTGGAGCCTACCTGGGCTCTTTGGTGGGGCTAATGGCAGACTCTGGGAGGGCTCAGGCCAAGGAGTACTTCTGAGAACTTCTGCTGCCAGTGTCCTTGTCCCCGTGGTGAGCTGCAGCCACCACCCACCTCTGCAGGAGACCCTCCAATACTAGCAGGTAGGTCTGTCTGGTTCAGTCTCCTGTGGGGTCACTGCTCCTTCCCCTGGGTCCCAAAGCACACACTACTTTGTGTGTGCCCTCCAAGAGTGGAGTCTCTGTTTACCCCAGTCCTGTCGAAGTCTGGCAATCAAATCCCATTAGGCTTCAAAGCCTGATTCTCTAGGAATTCCTCCTCCCGTTGCCAGACCCCCAGGTTGGGAACCTGACTTGGGGGTCAGAAATTTCACTCCAGTGGGTGGACTTCTGTGATTAAGTGCTCTCCAGTCTGTGAGTCACCCACCCAGCAGTTATGTGATTTGATTTTACTGTGATTGCACCCCTCCTACCGTCTCGTTTTAGCTTTTCCTTTGTCTTTCAATGTGGGGTATCTTTTTTGGTGAGTTCCAGTGTCTTCCCGTCGATGACTGTCCAGCATCTAGTTGTGATTCTGGTGTTCTCACAAGAGGGAGTGAGAGCATCTCCTTGTACACCACCATCTTGGTTCCTAATTTAGTGATTTTCTTAAACAAGAAAATACCATTAAATAGCCATTGAAAATGCACAGTACTGGAAATATTTTAAGAAACAGTTATCCACTTGTTTAACCAAATTTTCCATTACAAGCTGTATAGTTCCAAGTTTGTGAATGTCATTCTACCTTTGGAGGAAAACCAGAATTTGAATCAAGCATGCCATCAATCCTCAAGTTTTATAAGATATTCATTTTTAATTCTTTGAAAGCATTTTTGGTTTTTTTTGTGTGTTTTTTTTTTGCGGTACGCAGGCCTCTCACTGTTGTGGCCTCTTCCATTGCGGAGCACAGGCTCCGGATGTGCAGGCTCAGTGGCCATGGCTCACGGACCCAGCTGCTCCGCGGCATGTGGAATCTTCGTGGACCGGGGCACGAACCTGCATCGGCAGGCGGACTCTCAACCACTGCACCACCAGGGAAGCCCTGAAAGCATTTTTTATTCTTTGACCTACCTCAAATATAATTAACGAAAGGATCCTGTTGTCTTTTTTATCTCCCATGTTTTCCTCTTCACACATCTGTCCTGTTTCTTTTTGCTCCTCTGTAGTAACCTATTTTAATCTTCATATCTCACTGTGTTATAAGTAGCTATAAAAAACATTTAACAAAAATCTACTTTGTGCTAAACATCTTACATGTACTGTGAGTGATTACAAAAGAAATTAAAACTACACCTTTAATTCTGAAGGTGTGAAAATCTAGAAGGAGGTCATAGGCATACATAGAGGAGTATGAATTTATGAAAATCCTGTGTTTATAGAATACATGTGATTAAAGTTGGATAAGATTATTTAAGAAAGTAAGTTTTTGTAGAGGAGCCAGGATTTGAATAAGTGGATTTTCATGGAAAGAATGAAAATTAAATTTCAAATTGGAGAGGATAACAAGAGGAGAAGCTGGGCTTGGCCACAATACCTTGCTCCCCTTTTTACTTCAGTGATGGTTTCCCCTTAAACCAAAAGAGGTGCTCAGATAAACGTTGTGACTGATGCAGTTATGCCATGTTTTCCTCTCTGGATCACATGGCACTAGGAGCTAAAGTGTAGGAGCCACGTAATCATAGCACCACTCACCAAATTCACCTTCCAGCCCCCCTTCCTCTCCTGCTTCCTCACTGTCTCCAGAGGGTGCTTCAACTTAGAACCTCATCTTAGTTCTTTTCAATAAATAGCCAAAAGTGGATTTGCTAGGTCACTTGGTAATTCTATTTTTAATTTTTTTAGGAACCTCCACATTATTTTCTTTAACTGCTACACTGCTTTATATTTCCATCCACAGTGTACAAGTGTACACAGTTTCTCCACACTCACCAACACTTATCTTTTTTTTATGTGTAGTTGCCATTCTAACAGGTGTGAAGAGATCTTTGCACTCCTATGTTCATTGCAGCATTATTTACAATAGCCAAGATATGAAAACAAACTGAACATCTACCAATGGATGAATAGATAAAGAAATTGTGATATATACATATAATGGAATATTAGCCTTCAAAAAGAAGGAAATCCTACCATATGCCACAACATGGATGAATCATGAGGACACTATATTAAGTGAAATAAGTCAGTCACAAAAATACAAACACTGCATGATCCTACTTATATGCAGTATCTAAAGTAGTCAAATTCATAAAAGCAGAAAGTCATGGTGTTTCCAGTGACTGGGGGAGAAGGGAAGGTGGAGTTGTATTAATGGGTATAAAGTTTCAGTCATGCAAGATGACTTAGAGATATGCTATTCAGTCATGCCTCTAGTTTACAATACTACAATGTGCACTTAAAAAATCTGTTGAGAGGGTAGATCTCATGCTAAATATTCTTGCTATAATAATACAAAAAGAATCAGATCTCACCGTTTTCTCAGAGGTGAATTCCATATCCTTAGTATAGTCTACAGCCTTCTCCATGATATGGACCCTTCACTAACCTTCTCTCTCTGCTGGCAGTTTCCTTTCTTTAAAATGACTATCTTCTCTGTCTCTGGCAAACTGCCTATTTTCCACGATCCAATTCAGATGCCGCATTTTTTATGAAGCCTTCCCCTAGGTAGAAAACATGAATCTTTTTGCACGTCTTTCAACCTAAACAGACTCCCTTTATGTTATTGCATTTAGATGTAGCCTTCCTTCTGCTCTGGAAGGTCCTTGAGGGGAAGGGCTCTTCACTCATCAGTACTGAGCAGCTACTGTGTCTCAGACATTGCACCTGGTGTTTGTGACAGTGGTGACCAAAATTAGACATAGGCTGTACCTTCTCGAAGACTATTGATTAATCAAAAAATAAATGTTCATCATGTGATTATGCAACTAATCATTTTAAACATGTCATAAAGGAAAATTACAGGACTATATGAGAGAATAGAGCAGAGAGTTGGACTAGAATCTGGGCTGCTGGGGTAAGAGGTAACACTGGGAGTCAGGAGAGGCCTCTTTGCATATGCAGGTTTGTATATATGTTTTTCTTTTGATAAGCTGGAATCATTTGTAAAACATTAATTTTTCTACTGGTTACCATTATATATCTTAATAATATAGCTATATATATATATATTCTAGCTATATTAAGCTTAAACTCTATCAGTTGACTCTTCACTATGGAAGATAAGGAAATTAAATTGTATTTACAGTATAATTTTTATAATTGATTTTTTGTTTATATTTGTAATGTAATTATTGCTTACTATGTTTATTTCCCCTTTGCCTCAGTATTTTGGTTAGTTATGTTATCATTTTAGGGTTTTTTTTACGGTTATCTTCATACAGTAGGGTGCTGCTAACTGGCTCTCCAAGTGTAGTTCCAACATGGGTGTTCGTTGATATTTTATTTTATGAAAATATGTAAAAGAAAAGGAAAACAATGAAGGAAGCTGAATGTCAGGACATCTCTTGTTTGTCAGTGAATTGAGAGAATTATTCACTAAATCAGATAGTAGTATTCAAAGTTTGGAAGAATGTTTTCTGAATGTTTTGTTCTATTCAGAATAGACACAGACACAACACAAGTTAAATCTGCATGATTAACATTTTATTACTTAAGTTTGACAATCAAAAAAGCAGTACGTCAAACCCTGATTTGCAGCATTTGTTAATACTCCCACCTTAGCTGATTTGAAGCTGCCAGTCTATCCTCACAGAATGCAGAGTAGAGAAGAGATGGGCAGAAGCTACCGTTATTAGGATTTCCATACTTCAGTTGCAATAACATAAACAGCCTTAAAAGCATAGATAATAGTAAAATATAGCATATAGTACTATATATAGTAAATATAATATAATTGACATGATTTTTGAGTGTTTGATACATTTGCTTTGATACAATTTAACCATAAATGTATGTAATTTAATTTTTAATAATAGCTTTAACAACCAGCTTGCAAATTTCCTGAATATTTAACAGTTATCTCTTGTGAACCAGTTTGGAGGTGGAGGGAGAGTAGAGCCCCAACACACTACCACCTTCATACCATTACATAACATACTTAAGCATCTTTGATTGATTTGTTTTTCAATAGTGTCCAATACCAGATTTCTATTAAAGATGAGAAAATTAGTACATGTGCTGTTTTTTTCTCACTCTTCCCCATTTATCCTTAAGTTTCTCAGCTCACTGCTAAGAAGTGAGCTGAGAAACTTAATTCAACCATGTAACTCCCTATAAAACCAATGGCAGGTCATTGATGCACATTATCATGTATCATCAGAGATACTAGCCAATGTAATTAGAAAAGAGAAATAAATAAGAAAAATTAAAACCTTAGGGGAAAAGAATCATCAACAACAACAAATTTAACAAGTGTTGGAGTGAGAAAGATCTTTCCAAGCAGAAAACAGAGCCCAGACATTATAAAGCAAAAGATAACAAATTGAGTGAAAACAAGAGCCTGATAAATTTGACTCCATTATAAACTTTAACACATGTGAGAGGAAAAGGGCTAATGGCCTTAATAATTGCTCATAACTTAATTTTTAAAACTGTAACTTGATGAAGAAATGGAACAAAAATATGGAGGTTTTCCACTGTACCTTAAACCAAATAGGAGTCAAAGTTCATGCCCCCTCCTCACTAATTCCATTTTTAAAAAGTAATTTTTTTTCTTAGAATAACTTTAATATTACAGAAAAACTACAAAGATTGTTTTCCTTTTATTTTTTAGAACTTTTTTCTATCAGGGTGAAATTTTCATAACAAAATTAGACATTTTGAAGAGAACAATTCATTGGCATTTAGTGCATTCACAATATTGTGCAACAAGAACCTCTATCTAGTTCCAAAACATTTTCATCCCTCAAAAGGTCATCACCCCATACCCACTGAGCACTCACTCCCCATTACCACCTCCCCCAGCTCCTGGCAACCACCAATCTGCACTCCATCTCTATCGGTTTACCTATTCTGAATATTTCTGTATATATGTGGAGTGATACAACATGAGACATCTTGTCTCTGGATTTTTTCACTTAGCATGTTTTTGAGGTTCCTTCACCCACTAATTCTTTTTTTTTTTTTTTTTTTTTTTTTTTTTGTGGTACGCAGGCCTCTCACTGTTGTGGCCTATTCCGTTGCAGAGCACAGGCTCTGGACACGCAGGCTCAGCGGCCATGGCTCATGGGCCCAGCCACTCTGCGGCATGTGGGATCTTCCCAGACTGGGGCACAAACCCGTGTCCCCTGCATCAGCAGGTGGACTCTCAACCACTGCACCACCAGGGAAGCCCCACCCACTAATTCTTAATGGCTTTTCAAATTCTGACACAAATTGGGGAATTTATTATTTTCCTGCTTATTTACAGCTTTTCTTTGCTCCTTACCCTGTGTTGTTAATGGCCTGAATCATCCCTAGTCCTAAGTGGGGCTGAAGATTTTTCCTTCGAAGACGTGTTTCTTTCCATTTTCTAGTTGTATCAAAAAAGTAAATGTAGACATATAGAATAAGTAATGGTATCAGTAAGAATATGAAGGTAAAATCTATTATGGATTAGAATGATTTAGAAACCTACCCAGAGAAGATTGTGAATTATTGAAATTCACCAAAATATAACCTAGGGCCACCATGGTGTTACTCCAGGGACGGCTATTCACATTGAGGTTCAAGCCGTACAAGGTAACTCAAGAATATAACTGTACCAGTCTTTTATGATCATGGTTGCAACTGTTTTTCTTTATCCAAGTGAATTTTATACCTATACACATCAAACTCATCCCTGGGAATTATTCTCACCATTTCCCACTTTTATTCTCAGAGGGCAAGTAGTTGAAAAGTCACAAAACATATGCCTAAAAGATTAAAGAATTGAGTCATAGTGTAAGTGCTAAACTGAAGAAACATCAGAAGGAAGAAATGAAAGCAGAAGTAAGGCGATTGAAGCTTGGAAACTTATTGGTGTTTTATGAGGAGACACAATTGCTCCCCCTGCTCTATACTGGAGAAAGTGCCAGCTTCAAAATAAGACGCTGAAATAGGAACAGTGTGAGACCCATGTTAAGTGTTTTGCTTGAGAGAAATTGCTCAAAACGAGAGCAGTCCCTAAACTCCTAGTATCATTTAATATGTTTACTCATAACTATTACTCATCATTTGGCCCACTGGGTCTCCTTTTTTACTGGAATGGTACCGTCGAGTGGACTAATTCTGGAAGGAGAGGCACTGCTGGAGGCCTTGATGTCTGCTGTGAAATGTGAAGCTCAGAGGATGGATGGCATTTAGTCCACCATATTCCTCTGGGATCCTCATGTAGAGAAATCATTTAATTTTTAAAAATATCTCAAATTGATATTAGGGTTCTTCATGGAGCTTCTCTCATTCACGCACTTAACTCAGAGATGAGTTTTGTTAGTGAGGCCTTTCAGTATGTCAGGCTCTTTTCACTGAAACTTAAGATGTTTTGATGTTGGACCACTGTAGCTGAACATTTTTCTTTCTTTGCCTTCATAGAAAAATGCCCCTTGTGTAAAGTATAAATGAGGTTTGTTTGTAAGGAAAATGTACTATTCCATTACATGTTTCTGGGTGAAGGAATCTGTCAAGTGCTGCCTTTAGCTAATGGTAATGGTAGCAAAATCAGCTTCTTTTACTGTAACGTTAATTTATCAGATGACTTAGTGAGTGTGGGAATACAGCCCATAAAAAGCCATAAAAATAAGTTATCAGCTAAGAGGCATTTCAGTTCTTTAGCAATTCACTGAGTAACTTGACCATAGATAGATTTTTATTAAATTACATATCCAAACAGAGCACTATGGAATTCAGGTTGGAAATTTGTCTTCTAACAGTTTTTTTCAAATTCCCTTTAATCCATACTCAACTGGGATTCTTATTTGAGACCATTTTAAGTCTTTTAACAGAATCAGATATTATATTTAATTACAGACATATAGACTTTTCTATAGAATTAAGTATAATTAATTAATTCTAAGTTAATTTCTTAGACTTAACAGTAATTCTAAGTTTCTCCAACTAAACAAACATGATGTATTAAGCTGAACACCAAACACATTTCAGGAAACTTCATTCTGGTCACGAGGTGCAACTTTTCACAAATGTCAATATCTAAAATCACTTGGCCCTCCAACTAAAATATTCAGAGTCATTAATAGCTTTACACATCTAACCCAAAATTGATACTATAATAAATGTTTCATAATGATGTACATCTGAATTGTCTTTTCTTTGTTACATTTTCCCCTGAACTAGTAAATATGAAAGCAGTTTGAAAACTCTGATACAGTGCAAAGAGCTCTGTCAGGGGCATCATATACCTGTGTTTTGGGTCCAGCTTTAACTACCGGTGTGAACATGAGCTTGTTCCTTACCTATCTATGCCCCACTCTCTTATCTCGGGGGAGCAAAAAAAAAAAAAAAAAAATGAAATAGCATAGTTCTTGACCAGGAGACTGTCAGGTCACCTTGGGAATTTTTCTTTCTTCTTTTCAAAATCATCTTGTCCACACCTCCCTGCTTCCCTCCGACACTATTCTGATACTGTAGACTTTGGTGGCTCATTTCTACCTAAATTCCTTTTGGGGAAGTGATATCCCTCCCCCGACCCAGCTCTGCAAGCTCTGGCTCTGCAATCACCATAGCCGTGGCTGCTGCAGCCTCAGTGGTATCAAGTATTTATGTTCAGTTCTAGCAAAGGAAGTCTTGGTCCCATGACATTTCCTGATGAGAAGTGAGTTAGCTCTTCTCAATCTATTATGACAACAAACCAACTTTTGAACCCCAAATCTTGCTGTGTTGTGTCAGATATGGTCTAACATGTATTTCAACAAGGACACAGAGTATTTAAAAGAAGAATGCTGCTCACTCAGCTCCACTGGTTGTGAAGTTGGGACTGACCGGAGATTTTGTAGCCACTGTGTTCATTGACAGCCTCCCCTCCCCAGGGCCCAGAGGGCTAACAGGCTAGACCAGGCTAAGGACAGAGTGATAGGAGCGGAACTTTCTCAGGTTTACAGTGGCGGTGTTAATCAGTGATCTGAGGGAAAAAGTCTCCGTCTTTCTTATAGTTACCTTTTGAGTCTGTAAGCAGGGCCAACCTTGTGGACATGTGACACATGCAGTCACACAGGGACCTAAGCCCAGAGGGCCCCATGCTTGTTTTAATGCTCTGCTGTTAGTCTTGAAATTCTTAATAATTTTTGGACAAGCATCCTACATTTTTATTTTGTAATTTGCCTGCAAATTATATAGCCAGGCCTGCTTATAGCAATAAAACCAAGCACTCCATATCATCTTCTTTGGTTCCTTTCTTTTTCCTTTGAGGATTTCTCTATAAGTACATAGTTTAGTCATGGTCAGGGACCATCCCCTTCCCTGGGTGCCACCGCACTTCAGCCACAGAGCAGGTTCGTCCTCCTGGGTTCTGATGACCGGCCCATTCTGGTCAGTATAGCTTTGTCCTGGAGAGCAGCCCTCCTCACCGCTTGTCCATACATCGACCTCATTACCAGCCCTCTTTCCCACCACGAAAGGAAAATTTGCTTTCGTAATGCCCAGGTCACAATAATTATGATGCTGCAAAAACTGACAAGTAAGGCAAGTCACTGCCACATAGTCTTCATGTACTGGTCCCTCCAGCGGAAGTGAATTTCCGAGTGATCATTTCCTTGTTACTAATAAAGCACTAGCAAGAAAAGGGGGAAAGTGAGGAGCCAGCCCCCAGAATTTTATTGCTTCTTTATGTTTTTAATAGACAACTAGAGGGTCCTGGGCCTTTACTGAAAGGAACTTTCAGATGTGTTAGTAAATATCTATTTAGGATGACAGATCAATAATATTATACAGATGATTAGATTTATAATTTAGGTATTTATAGAGTAGGGACAAAAAATATATATTTTTTTGCATTCAAAGGAGTTAATTGATGATCCTCTCTCACTTTAGAGTTGGATCAGATGAGGCCCAAGCTAAGATGCAGTCTAGTCCTTATTTCTTTTAAAGATGTTTTCATGTGGACCATTTTTTTTAAAGTCTTTATTGAATTTGTTACAGTATTGCTTCTGTTCTGCTTTTTTGGCCATGAAGCATGTGGGATCTCAGCTCCCCAGCCAGGGATCGAACCCACACCCCCTGCATTGGAAGGCGGAGTCTTAACCGCTGGACCACAGGGAAGTCCCTAATATAGTCCATTTTGTATCATGATCCATGATGGTATCCCACAAATCACCTTATGGAAAGGTAGTTCTACTTAGAGATCTAGTCTTTGGCTAAAGTAATTTATGTGCTTTCTAAGTAAAAAGGAAATGAGAAATGGATAATGCAGCAGGTATGGTATTAGTATTCAAAATATATTTTATGAAATTCTATATGAACCCCGTAAATTTAGCTCTGAGCTTCATAGCAGCCAATGCACAGAAGAAAATCTGACCAGTGATGTGGATACCAGTGTCCAAACTACAGAAGCATATCCCTTGTGTGTGTTATGCACAGCTATGCCAGCTACCAAGAGCTATTTCTCCCATGGGGCTTCATAAAAAGGGTATTACGTAAACAAATCTTTAAGGCCTTTGTGGCAACACAGAGATACATCACTCAGATCCTACTTCAAGAAAGGACTAGATGCCCAGCTGAAAGGACTGTGGTCAGCTGATGCATCCAGTCATTAGCTCCTTCAGGGTCTGTTCCAGCTTTTAAGATGAGGTCACATCCTCCTCCAGGTGGCCTCCAGGTAATGACAGCAGAGTAATGGTACAAGGGCTAGGTCATCTCCAACCCCTGTGGGGCTCCTCCAGCATGCCATCTTTGCTCCAGAGCTCTTCCCTGGGCTGACAAAGACTGGGTGAGGTCTAAGTTAGGGTCTGTCGGCACCACATGCCCAACCCTGCCTCTTGCTCTTTTCTTTCACTGGTGCTACTCCCAGCAAAACTTGTGCTGCTCTAATTCCATCTTAGCATCTGTTTCCCAGAGAACCCAACCAGTACAACATCGTTATAGTGGATGAAAAGATGGATTTTACAGGGCTCCTTTTTATTAAGATGCTGGTATATAAAGTCTGAGCAAATTTAATGGAAGCAACACAAGGAGGGCAGCATCACAATAAGATGGGACAAAGCCCTCAGCTTGGATTTATTCCAGAAGAACGGATACCCCACCTAACTTTCTAGCAGTTTCCTGTAAACACTGTTCCTCTGGACTGATCATTTGATACATACTGAGCAGCCTTAGGCTCAAGGTTAGAGGCCCTGGAAAGTAGATGTTGTCCAGAGACAAGCCCCACGAGGTACCTAGAACTCTGCCTTGAAGTCTCATTGTCATCTTCAACTGAGCATGTTTGTCGATTCATCTTCACCACCTAAGTATTCTTTCTTATTTTATTATTTTTATAAATCACTGAGTATCTTAAAAGGTCCAGTGACTTAGAATCAAAATTTCAGTTACTCATTTTTTTTAGCCCCTTATATCCAACTTATCACTGAGTTCTGTTTATGTTTTCTTTGAAATCTCTTACTTTTCTCTTGATCATACCATGCCTGATGGATCTCTCCTTTGGCCTAACTCTACAACAGAGGTGAGCTAGTCGTATACCAACTTTGTTTTCTTTTCCTCCTGGGCAGTATAACCTACTGGCATCTTACAAAGCATGAATTGTAAATAGAAGTTCGTAAGGAGGTATTGTTTCTGCCTGTTTGAGTTCCTATAAATTATGTTTACAACTCCTTGTTGATATCATGGTGCTGATGGAGTTGTGGGTCTCCTGTGAATATGTGTGCTGACCACTGACCTGTTCCCTTGGCTAGAGCATTTGGTACACATTTTAAGCTCCTTAGTTTAGCACATACATCACATTCTAATTGGTGGCCTCCTTCCCCCTTGCACTATTCCAGCTACTGGCAATTATAATGCTTCATGCGTTGTCTGTGCTATTTGTCTTATACGGAATCCTTTTCCTTGCTTTCTGCTTAAAGATAACTCCTACAAGCCTTCAAAGCTTGGCTTAAGCATCTCTTCCTGTGTGAATTTCCCCTGATCCCCTAGTTTGATTCTCTCCCTCTCATGTATTTCCATCATACTTTTATTATACTATGATCACGGCACTTGCCATACTGTTCCCTAAATGTTACTCTAAATGTATAGTGAATACCTTGAGAAATGTAACACTGTATTATTATTTAACTTTAAATGATCCCCCAAATGTTGAATGAATATGGTTTGTTTTCCATTTTGACGTCTTCGTGCTCTCTCTCTTTTACTCCAAGGCCTAAAATTAGCTCTCAGAACAGATGGCCGATAGGAACTGGCCTTAAGGATGCTAAGGAGTAGGTTTAGTCGTGATCATGGACATGCTTCTTTCTCAGGGTTCCATTTCTGAAGTGGAAATTACTTTGATGCTTCTCTGGAGTGATGTTCAGGTTAATGTTATGCCATTTGTAAAGACCTCTAGGGCTCTCAGATGAAGGGCACTTGATATTAGCCTCATTGTTAGTTGAAGCTGTTTGTAGGTTCATCTGTTTGCTGCTCAGCAAGACATCCTGTCTTCATACAGCCCACCCCGGAGTTAAGGGATTTCTGGAAGAGACTCAGGGACACACCTACTTCCATATCAATGTGCTTTGAATGTTGGTCTTGACATCTTTACTTGGAATAGTTATGGGGTATTTATTTTAGTATTTTTCCATTTCTTCTAAATTTGAGAAACATTACAGATTTATTCCAGAAAATTTGATATCCAGTTTCTAATTCTTCAAGCTATCCCTTTTTTTAACATCTTTACTGGAGTATAATTGCTTTATAAAGGTGTGTTAGTTTCTGCTTTATAACAAAGTGAATCAGCTATACATATATCCTGATATCTCCTCCCACCTGTGTCTCCCTCCCACCCTCCCTATCCCACCCCTCTAGGTGGTCACAAAGCACCAAGCTGATCTCCCTGTACTATGCGGCTGCTTCCCACTAGCTATCTGTTTTACATTTGGTAGTGTATATATGTCCATGCCACTCTCTCACTTCTTCCCAGCTTACCCTTCCCCCTCCCCGTGTCCTCAAGTCCATTCTCTATGTCTGCATCTTTATTCCTGTCCTGCCCCTAGGTTCTTCAGAATCATTTTTTTTGATTCCATATATATGTATTAGCATACAGTATTTGTTTTTCTCTTTCTGACTTACTTCACTCTGTATGACAGTCTCTAGGTCCATCCACCTCACTACAAATAACTCAATTTCATTTCTTTTTATGGCTGATCAATATTCCATTGTATATATGATAACCTAACATACAATCAAGACTCCCTCATCCCTGTAAGGATTCTGAGTAGAATTTTATAGCAATAGACAATGAATAAATTCTCCACGATTTTCTACTAAATTGAAAAAGAAACCCAAGTTCTTGAGATTTATTCACTTTACTATAATGTCTTTCTCAATAAAGTCTCTTAGCTAAAACCATGGATGAGAGAGCTGAGGCATTCATGGGCACAGATACTGGCCAAAGCAAGGATGCAGAATTGTACTCTCCTATACTCACCCTGAGGCTTCCAAGGAAGGAACGGATGCCCTTTCTTCAGTGACTTCATATAGGGGTCAAAATGTATTTGAACTCTGGATAGAGCAGAAAAGCACTGTTCTGTAGGATTTCTGAGTGTTCCTTATTTCTGACATCAGGAATGACTTGAGCATGTGGCAATCCAGGCAGCTGCAGTCCCCAAGGTGTAAAAGAAAGCAACCGCTGAGCAGCCCTCCCTGTAGATGGTGTAGATGGTGCGCCATGCCCAGAAGCTATAGATACAAACCGCTGGAGGCAGCTGTGCTTCCTCCCTTCTGCTAAACATTCAAAGATTCCATTTTTAACACAGGATATCTATTTTTAAGGCAATCAGCTAAGATGTCAGTTCAGAAAGCCACAAAGGACTCTCGGTCTGCAACATAAATAACACACTGATTCCCCTTTCCTCTTGTGCCAGGACGTGGCTTCTCTCCTTCTTCTAGAGGGAATACTGCTTCCAGAATGATCATCTGTACAAACTGCTTTTGATGATCACCCCCATTCAAGAACTTACTATAACTGTCTTATGAAAAGACTTTAATTCTGTCATGGGCTGTATTTGAAATTTAAGACCCTTTGCAATCTGGCTCCATCGTCTTTATCAAATCAAGTTCTCGTTACTCTCAACACCAGCTCGGCTCCATTCAGGTGAGACTCCTCATTCCTGCTCAGCATTTTTACTCACATTTCTTCGGGCAGAAATGCTCTTTCAGTTCTCTCTGCCCGACCAGGTTCTGCCCACCCTTTTGATGTTTGACACTGAGGTCCAGTCTTCCCTCTTCCCACATAAATCAGTGATCTCTTGAAATTCAATTCCTACCTATCCCTAAACCTCATAATTCAGCAACAAATTGTGTATGAGGACACGTGATTCCCTCATTCATGTGTGTTAGTCTCACCTCTTACATTATATCTGAAGGCACACATGGCAAAATCCGTGTTCTTAGCTTTTAGCCTACAATTCTGTTTTTTTCGATTGAGGTAAAAATTGCATAAGGTAAATTCACCCTTTTTGGTGTACACTTTTGTGAGTTTTGACAAATGCATACAACTGTGTAACTGTCACTGCTATCAAGGTATAGGACTGTTCCATTGCCGGAAATATTTCCCTCCTGACCTGTTGCAGTCAGTCCCCCTCCCATCTGCGGACCCTGATGACCAGTTATCTGTTTCCTGTCTCTATAGTTTTGCATGTGTGGAATCACACAGTATGTAGACTTGTGTGTGTAGATTCTTTTCCTTAGCATAATGCGTTTGCAGTTCATTCATGTTTTGTGTGTCAGTAGTACATTCCTTGGATTTCTGAGTAGTACTCCATTGTATGGCTATATCAGTATGTTTATACATTTAACCAGTTGGAGAACGTTTGGGTAAATTCCAGTGTGGGGCAATAAGACAGCTATAAACATTCTCATACAGATTTTTGTTTGAACATAGTTTTCATTTCACTTGGATAAATGCCTAGAAGTGGAGTTGCATGGTAAATGAATGTTTACCTGTATGAGAAACTTCCAGACTTTTCCATAGTAGCTATAGCATTTTGCATTTTTACCAGCAATGAATGAGATCCACTTGCCAGAATCTTAGTCATACTTACGGGTAGTGTCACATTAGGGTTTTAATGATCGTTTTCCTAATGACTAATGGCTCATGTTCTTATTTATGCTGTGTGCATCTTCCCTTTGGCTGTTTCATCGTACTGGCAAAGTACTAAGAGTATTTTAGATGCTTCATGAATGTTTCTTTGTGGACTGTTAAATTGCAGACCGCTATTACCACTCTCTTTTGTGTGCCAGTTGCTTCCTGTTACTTGCTGCTACCATTTGTTGAGCGCCTACTGTGTGCCAAGCACTGTACTAAGTGCTTTACATATGACATCTTATGTAATATTCATAACAACCCTTTAAGGGTGCTGGGGGTTATTAACCCCATTTGATAATGAAAAGGATAAACTATTAACGTGTTAATATTCAAATCTTCCTCTTTCCCCAAAGAGGTTTTTGTGTTTGCTTATTCAAGTTCTCAAGTTTTTTTGTACTGCTGCTAACGATGGCTGAAGAGGCAGTTAAAATAATCCAAAATAGGCTAAAGTTATGTACATAATAAAGAGATGACCCAGAGGTTTGCGGGGCCATGGGGAAGAAAAGGACCTGTACGTGGGGGAGGCAAGGGGAAGCGTAGCTATAGAGATCAGGAAAGGGGAAGGGTGGGGGTTAATGTTTGTGTGGTTATTTGTTTTTTGTTTTATTTGGTTTGGGTTGGGAGAAAAGACAGAGTATTGAGCCACAACTCTGAAGAAGAGACCTTGTGGAGCTAGACAGAGGGAGGCACGCTTAGGATGCTGGCTGCTTAATTATGAGCCGTAATTCTCTCTTTGGAGTTTTTTGAGTGAATTATGCAAAAACAAGGTTTTACGGGGAGAGGGCTGGATTTTTTTTCATTTTGATAATGGTACAAGTCATGGAGCTTATTCAGATTTCACCAGTTATAGAGGACCATGTGTGTGTGTGTGTGCTGTTTTATCAAATCTGTAGCTTCGCTTCACCACCACCACCACCACAATCAAGATATTTAACTGTACCATCACCACAAAGCTCCCATGTGCTACCCACTTTTAGCCATCTCCACCCTCCTCGTCCTTGACCCACAGGAACCACCAATTTGTTCTCCACTCCTGTGATGATGTTTCACAAATGTTATGTATGGAATCATTGAGTGTGCATCCTTTAGAGACTGGTGTTTTCATTCATCATAATTTCTTTGAGGTTTGTGAAAGTTGTTGCATGTATCAACAGTGCCTCCTTTTACTACCCAGTCGCCTCCTGGGGATGGATGTACCACCGCTTATTTGAGCGTCCACCTGTGGAGGGACATCTGGGTAGTTTCCAGTTTGTGGCTACTATGAACAAAGCTGCTAGGAATATCTGTTTATCAGTTTCTGCATAAAAATAAATCTTCATCTGTCTAGGATAAACGCCCAGGAATATGATTCCTGGATTTCATGGTAAGTCTATTTTTTTAATTTTAAAAGACTGTCAAACTATTTTCCAGAGTAACTGTACCATTTTATATTCCCACCAGCAATGTATGAGTGATCCAGTTTCTCTACATCCTCGCCAGTATATGGCATTTTCTCTATTAATTATTTCAGTTATCTGAAAGGTGTGCAATGATGTTTCTTTATGGTTTTAATATTAATGTCTCTAATGACTAATGGTATTGAGCATCTTGTCATGTGCTTATTTGCCACCTGTATAACCCCTTTGCTGAAATGTCTCTTCGTATCTTTTGCCCATTTTCTAATTATATTTGTTTTCTAATATCTAGATATGAGTTATTTATAAGTCTAGATACTAGTCCTTTGTCAAATATACAATATGCAGATATTTTCTGCCAGTCCATTATGTGTATTTTCATCCTTAACAGGCTCTTTGGTAGAATAAAAATTTTTCATTTTCATGAGGTCCAATTTATCAAGCTTTATTATTTTTTTATTTTTTATTTTTTGCTGTACGTGGGCCTCTCACTGTTGTGGCCTCTCCCGTTGCGGAGCACAGGCTCTGGACGCGCAGGTCCAGCGGGCATGGCTCACGGGCCCGGCCGCTCTGTGGCATGTGGGATCCTCCTGGACCGGGGCACGAACCCGCGTCCCCTGAATCGGCAGGCGGACTCTCAACCACTGCGCCACCAGGGAGGCCCAGCTTTCTTATTTTTAATGGACCATACTTTTGGTTTTAGTTCAAGTGTAAGAACTTTTTGCCTTGTCCTTGGTCCTGAAGATTTTCTCCTGTGTCTTTTTCTAGAAGTTTTATAGTGTTAAGTTTCACATTTAAGTCCATGGTCCATTTTAGTTGATTTTTACATTACATATAAGGTTAAGGTCAAGGGTCATTATATTCATTTATATATTTATTTTTTGCTTATGGCTATCCAAGTTTTCCAGCACCATTTATTGAAAAAGCTATCCTTCTTTCATTGAATTGCTTTTGTTTTTTTAAGAAAATTAATTGGGTAGAATTAGACTTTTACTTCTGTAAGATGCAACTTGTGCTGAGACTGTTAATAAGACAGCCCATTCTTCCTCCGGTTTCATGTGAATATGGAGAAACTGGAACTCAAAGAGTGTAAGTAACAGGTTATAGCAGCTATCTTTCTACTCCTTAACTGTCCTTCCTTTGTTGTTTCTAAATGCTGTATTACTAGAACCAGGAATTAGACTGTATGTTTTATAATTTCTTAGACATCAAAATAGCATTCATATGCTTTATTACCACAGCAAGGTCAGTCTGGTACTGAGGTTGAAGTGAACTTCACATTTGCACCTTCCGCTAATAACATCAGGAAGTTGGAAGCTGCAAGTTTGGCAAATACATAAGAATCCCCCCGGTGTCTTTGTGAAATTATTTTGACATCAACATCAGCAGAATTCTTAGAGACTATTACCTAAATGTGGGTGAAACCAGTCTTTTGATTTGTAAAGAAAAAGAAGGAAAAGCAATTGCCTTTCGTTTAGCTACTCTGCTTAGTATTAAAATTGCTGAGTAACCAAGATTTAAATGAAATGTCAAATTCGTAGAACACTGAAGGCTACAGTGATGATAGCCCTGGAAGGTTACTCATATTTAAGGCAGATCAGATCTGCAGAGGGTTCACAATAACCCCAGAGGTGTAGTATTGCAAGGTTTAAAATCTCCATCACTGATATTTAAATGTAGCAGAAAGGCAGCATAGGAAGGCTCAATTTACTAACAGTATCCTCACCTAACTTCACATATATTTCCTAAATTGACTTTGAGTTAGGTAATATCCCATTTCATGGATCTCAAAACCAAATTCAGAGGAGAAAAGTCACAAATTAAAATGGAAAATCTGTATCTTGACTCCATCACTAATGTTGCCCCTTGGAATTTTATTTCTTCCAATTTAGAACTTACAGTGATCTTCATTGTAACCTAAATTAGTATCAAATCACAGAATGTTTATCCTGGAAGCAACACCAGGGTCTCACTGGAGAGATTTCATGTTACAATATGCTTTCATATTATGGATGAAGAAATTTTTATGTAGAGTTTTAAAAGGCAGTGCAAAGGTAACACCAACGGCATAATTCCCTTGGTTTTTCTGAATTCATTCATATTTCTGTAACAGCACCAATTATACTTTATTATAACGATGCCTCCCTTAACTAAATAGTAAGCTCTATGAAAGCAAGTATAAGTTTATGGTCATCTTTATATCCATTTTGCCTGGTACAGTGCCTGGTTTATGAATACTAATGTCAGCATGATTAGTTGTAATTAAATGTGCTTAGCCAGATTAACTTATTTTACTTTGACCATATAAGGACAATTGTATTAGCCATGAAATAACTGTCTCAGATAGTTTTCATATGTGGGTGGTAAAAACTACACAGAAAATTATTAAACTCCAGCTTTCACAGTAATGTGAATGAGCACACACTGCGCAGGCAGTCGATAAAACTTTGGCTCTTTTTATAAAGGAAAATGCTCTTTAAAAAGATTATTAGTGGGCTTCCCTGGTGGCGCAGTGGTTGCGAGTCCGCCTGCCGATGCAGGGGACACGGGTTCGTGCCCCGGTCCGGGAAGATCCCACGTGCCGCGGAGCGGCTGGGCCCGTGAGCCATGACCGCCGAGCCTGCGCGTCCGGAGCCTGTGCTCCGCAACGGGAGAGGCCACAGCGGTGAGACGCCCGCGTACCATAAAACAAACAAACAAACAAAGATTATTAGCTTCCTAATTACCTTGTGATGCGATGATTGGTGATGTCAGAAAATATGTATTCTGCATGATGTTTACTGACTCCATAACATTATTTTATTAAGTCTCTGTTTTCATATAAGAATCAGAGCACTAATATTTTTTAAAGTGATAATCTCACAAAACAAAATACATTTCAGTCTTCAGAAGTTAAATAATTAGACACTGCAAGTTCAAAAAGCAGAATTTGAGATCATTCTTGGTGAGACCTGTTTTGCTGACTCTTCCTGTGTCTAAATGGTGCTTTCCTATTTCCTGCCATGAGTACCATACAAATGGATAAAGAATGTTCACTGAACTCATTTGGACCAACCACTGTCAGTTCTTGTAAAAAGTAATTACTAAAAAAAGGCATGTAGCCATTTACAAATATAAATGCTAAGTTTCTGCTGTGGAGCATCACTTCTGGAGCCCAATGTAATAGTGACATAATATAATTATACACATATATGCTTATAAACACATGTAAGCTTCCAATCAGCAATAATAAGGCTCTGGATCTATCTCAAGACCTGTAGTATCACCATTGCACTGAGACATAAACATTGTTAATAACCTTCTCTTAAGGGTTTTTAACGAAAAAGCTATGAAAAACTCCCACGTTAACATGGAGCTTTCCTTAGAAGGGCATAAAGAGATGCTGATATTTTGAGGTTGTCTTAATGGAAATTTTTTTTATTATAAGATACTTAAAGAGGTTATTATTTCATATTTGCAAATACAAATGCATGTTTCTCCCGTCCACAAGAATTTCAGGGAGCCAGTTTACTGTGGTGATTCTGGGTGCTTAAGCACCTCCAGATGTTCCAGCCAAGAATCTTACCTCTGGCTGTAAACAAGCTCAGCAAAGAATGTCTCTCTCATCTCTCACATTCAATGCAACTGCTGAACCCACTCCAGAAAATAGTGACTGCCATAGCGAATTGAAAGCAAAGTCTACCACTAGATTAATTAAAATTATTCTAAACTGGCTGGTATTCTTATTAATTATAATTTTACATGATGATGTGGCAGAATCTGGTGAATCTGCTAGGTTCTTTACACAGAACCTCTGCTGTCTCTAAATTATTTACCCAACTACCGGTGGTCATAAAGTAATAATATCAGCAGCAACAGAAACAAGAGCTGAATTGTTTGACACTGAATAATATTTTAGTTCAGCTGAGATTGTCGCTTAAAGTCATAAATTATCTCACGAGGAGTGTGAAAGTTCAACTCAAATTGTGAACTAAGTCTAAGCTATTTCATATATGAATAATATTAAAAACCAGAGTGAGATACTTAAGCATGTTTTAACTTCCCATCATTCATCTTGTCGCCACCCATACTGTGGTTTGTGCACCTCGATTTCTGAACTTCCATTTCCGCCTCTGTAATTGAAACACCCACATCTTTAGGTTTCCCTCACCAGACAAGGCTTTATTTTCATGTCCTTGTTACCGCTAGTATAATTGAAAATTCCCTACTTTCTATATTCCCATCATCCACATTGAAGTTAATACGCTCCCACCTCCTGACACATCCACCACGTGCGTTTTAATTAAGACAGACACCCCGTATTCTTTATATTCATCACATAAGCTTAACTCATGTGTTCTTTTTCTTTCAGTTCTTTCCCTTATACCCAATATCTATTAATCACTCCTCCCTGAGATGCACATAGTTTATGAATTCCAATTTTCCAAATATCACATGACACGTATGTTCCTTCCAATGTAAACCGACCTGAATATGAGTGAGTCCCAACTTTATTCTCATAAAAAAAGAGAGAACAAAAGCCTATGTGTTCTATAAACTATGGAGACATGTTGACTAAGCATAATACTGTTATATCTGTGGGAGAGAAGTTGCTCTAAAAATAACTCCTCCAAAGCAAGCGCATAGATGCTGAGGAAGGTTATTTCTGTCTCCTTTCTTCCTGTTGTGCTGAGGGTCACCAAACAGGCTGATAGCCCTTAAGTGTGGGATCACGTTAAACAAAAAGAGGGCACTTTGATTCGTGGATGTGCCCGGTTACAAAGCTCGTCCTTTGCGAAGTTGAATGCTGGGCTCCAAGGCCTCTCTGGCGCTCGTGAGGACCCTGAGTCCTGGCCCACAGCCAGTGGCTGTAGTACGGCTCGGCGACTCGGTTTTGATGGCCAATCTCAGGAGTTGCCAAATCTGCTGAATTTGTTAATTAGCACATCGATTCAACACAGACTGATTCAGTGCTTTCTCCCTATACTCAGCACTCTGTTAGATGCTGTCTGGTAAACAAAATTAAGTGATGACATAGTTTCTTTACTTAAACAGAGCCCTAGGGTCTTAGGTAGGCAGTGATACCTAATCTGTGATTGGGGTGGCGGTAGGATCAATGCTTTTTTTGGGGGGGGCTATGTATTTCTACTTGAGTTAGTCATGTTATAGCACTTTAAAAATTTTGTTCTCTTTGTGTTTGGTTGTGGACTCAGCTGGCAAAATCAAGATACATGTGTTCGGGGTTTATGGTTTTCAATCATTTTCTTTAACCCTGTTAACTTTACTCCCAAGTGGAAAAAAAAAAAGTCACTAAGATGTCTGTTAATCTAGATAGAGTTGATATCAGGAAAATGGTCAGGTTGTGATGTTTGCCTTTTGTGCTGCCCTTTGCCCTGGTATGTGGGCCTTCCCTGAGTCCAACAGGCTGACATTGGTCCCCATGGAAATGAGACTTGTAAGGAGCTTTCCTCTCTTCTGTTGATCAAATTTACCTCAACTTTGTGCCATTTCTTCAGGGAATTCCCTCTAATCTAGTAGCTAAAAATTGTGAATTTCTCTTTAATTTTATGTCTTCCTTGTTCCTTTGCCCCAAGGTATCCTGAAGGAAAACATCTGTAGGAAATCAAGCATAAAACTCAGATATTCATTAAAATAAAGGCTCATAGTGTCCTGTTAAGCTGGCTGCATTTTGAGGGGGACACTAGTTCAAGAGATACTTCTGATAGTGGTAATCTGCGTATTTCTGTGATTTCCAAGGGCCAGTCAAGTTCTGGAGCACTGATTTGTAAACTCATAGGCAACTGTTTACCAGTGCTCCAATTTATACCAGACATCCTAGTCCTGGGTAGGGCAGGCCTTTCTGATCTGCAGATCTGTTCAGTTATAGACCAAAAGGCCATGTGGTACAAGGAAAATAAAGACATAGGTGGAGGTATTTTAAAGAGATTTTCTACCAAGTGCAATGATCGGTTGTTTCCCACTATTGGCTATTTCTGTTTAAGGAACTGGGGCCAGTTTTGCAATACTAGTGGGCCCTCTCCACACTGACCGTGCAGGAGAGACACAGACAGATCCTTCCTTTGACTCTAGATTTCGTGCAGACTACCACACTTCTAATTTCATTTGTCAGTAACATGTTCCAGTTTCTGAGATGACAGTCTTTCATTAATTATATTTTAAATTAACCACAGTATGCTTTTACAGGAGCACTTAAAATATCAACAACACATTGCGTAAATCATTGTTGAGGGTGGTTTACTTTTGAGGTTTATGTGGCAGATAATTCCTTAAAAAGCATATGGATTCTTAAAACCCTTTTTTAAAGTATAATATTTCTGGGATTTGACCATAATTGAAGGGCATTGTATATTAGGCTGTTTCTACATTCCTTCGTCTAATTATGCCCACAAGCACATGGGGAGTGATATATTTTCTTCTCTGGTTGTCTTCTGGTATTTTGTCCATTTCAATAACCTGACTCCCAGATTTATAAACCTTATATGGCACAGTTATGTGAGACTATGATGGTTAATTTCATGTGTCAACTTGACCGGGACACAGTGAGCCCAGATTAAATATTTTCTCTGTCTGTGAGGATATTTCAGATAAGACTAGCATTTGAATCAGTGAACTCCAAAAAGCAGATTGCCCTCCCCAGTGGGAGTGGGCGTCCCCAGTCCCATTGAGGGCCTAAGTTGAACAAAAAGCCGAGGAAGGGAGCATCTGGCCCCTTCCTGCCTGCATGAGCTGGGATGTCAGTCTTCTGCCCGTGGACTGGGATTTACACCATTAACTCCTCTGATTCCCAGGCCTTTGGACTCAGACTGGAATTTTAGCACCGGCTTTGCTGGGTCTCAGGCTTGCAGACGGCAGACTGTGGGACTCCTCAACCTCCATGATCGTGTGAGTCAGCGTCTCATAATAAATAAATATATGTATATCCCATTGGTTCCGTTTCTCTGGAGAAGTCTGACTGGCACACAGACCTATTCCAACTCTCTGCCTTTTTAGTGCCTTGAAACCCCTAGTGACACAGTTACGAGGTCTCTCAAATAGGGTTATCACTTAAACCATTAAAGTCTCCAGAAGCTCATAGCATTATCTATAAATATGTAATATATTAAATTGCTAGCCTGCTACTGTGTAGCTGTGTCACAGGCCATTTCATCTCTCTGGGCATCAGTTTCCTCAAATGTCAGAATAAAGGAGAGCTAGAAGCACAGTAAGACCCCTTCCAAGTCTAAAGTCCTGGTTCTGTGAAGAGTGCCATAGATACTCTACTTTTGTGCTTTACTCACCGCACACTGATTCACGCTGATTTCTGTCTCAGAAAATAAGATTATATGGGATGAATTGGGAGATTGGGATTGACATATATACACTAGTTTGTATAAAATAGATAACTAATAAGAACCTACTATATAAAAAAAATAAATTAAATTAAATAAAAAATATAAAAAAATAAATATGTCAATTAAAAAAATAAAATTGTTAGCTCTGGAGGGACCTTCAAGATTATCAGCTCTAACGCCTTCATTTTGCTGACAAGGAAACTTAGGATTTGAGAGATGCGGTTACTTCTCAAAGTTTCCACAGTCCGTGAGTGGCTGACACACGATGTCAGCTCTCCTGCTGATGTAGTTCTCTCTCCTCTAAGCCACGAAATGTTGCCTGTATTTTCATTTAAATCAAAGATATTTTAAAGTAAATCTGATCAATGAGATGCAACTCCTATGCACAGATATTTCAGAATATTAAAGTCAGAAAACAAGCAAAGGGAGATGAAAAACAGCGTGTGTAATAGCACCCAGACACCCAAATTAGCGTTGATTCACAGTACTGGGGACTGAAATGAAATAAGGACAAGCCTAAAGAAATTCACAGGTTTTGGGCAAGTATGGAATTTAATAAAAATGGAAATAAGGCCTGGAGAAGTGCAGCTATTCTTTTGTCATTGACATTCAGTGCCCTTAAGTTCATCTTTACTGGACATCGTTGAAGAAAGGGGTGCGGTGCGGTCTCTCTGTAGACTGAAAGGCTTTTTCACCCCAGAATGACAGACTTCATATTTCTCTTTAGAACTGTAGTTTCTAAACTCTACTTACACATGAAAAAGGAACAATCTACATCTGTTGCTGTTGCCAATAGTAACCATCTTTCATCCACTGCTGCCTTTCTAGCAGGTAAACATTATGTCCCTTTCACTTTACTCCATTCAGTCTTCGGTGCTCACTTCGTTTCTCTCTACATTTTCAAGAGTTTTCACGACCTCCAAGAATGCTTTCTGAGTCCTCTCTCTGGTCTGTGCAGTGCTTTTTTTTTTTTTTTTTTTTTTTCATTTCATCTACTGCTTGTCCTACTCTCATTTCTTCACAGCCATCCTGCTGCATTTCAAGATCTTTAAAAGCACTACTGGAAGGAAATAATGGAGCTGTCACATTTACCATCTGTTCCACAGTCCTATAATTTATAGCATTTATAGCATTCAGGAATTTTCATACAAGAAGGTCTGTCAAAACTCAACTGCCATTAAATGTTAAATTGCATAAATAATATGTTTTTTAAATGCCTGCAGGCACTACTTCAAAAGGCTGAGCACACTGATTTGGTGTTAATAAAGTCATTCTAGCTCTATGTATAGTACATGCATCTTGGTCATACCACTTACTCAAACTTTCTAGGTCATCCTTTGACACTCAATCCATTTAATTCATGCTCAGTGTTCTTGTGATTTCTACAAGACTCCATGGAAACCTTGGAGAAGAAAGGTTGTACTGTACATAGAGTCCTCAAGCCTCATAGTTGCAGGTTCTGCTTTTCAATTTCATGTCCTCGTTCTACCTCCTTGCATTCCACTGCAAACGTGTCCACCCCACCTCTTTAAATGACAGCCAGATTCAATCCCTACTGAGGTGTTGACCTTGGTTAAGGCCTCTCTCTAGAGAACTTGTTTCTTAAAAGTCACCACAGGAATCCCTTATGATCCACACATAATATATATAAGAATCAGAGCATGACATTCATTCCTAATCCTTCTGGATAAATATACTGAATGTAATTTCTACTTCCAACATCATAGTTCAAAAGCTAGAATTCAAAGGTATAGTCCTTGTTACCTTTCAAAGATAATACAACTTCAAGACAGTATTGCAGAAAACTGTCAGACTAGATGCCACTATTGTAAAGTTGGTGAAAAGGTTAAATGCCAGAAACAAACATAATTAGATGACTTAGAAATCATCTAAGTGCTTTCTTCTAGTAACCACTTCTCTGTATCACAAACATGAGCAACACATTAACCCCGGGCTCTTCAACTCAGGGTTAATTAAGTCCAAGGAATTGCCATTCCATTTTATCTTACCTCTTCTCAGATAAGCAGATAAGAAACAGAAAAAGATGAAACCTGGCTGTAATCCCTGCAGAGATGGTTGTTTTAAAACTCTCCCACTCCAGCAAGGAGGAAGAACACACACAATTCCCTTGTTTGCTGCTCCATACCAGAGATCTAGAGGCGAAGCTATTACAAACTATTCAGCTTTTGAAGAGTCAGTATCTTTTCCATGGTTAAAAAAAAAAGGATCTTTTTGAACTTTTAGACTCATTGTTTAGCATGATTTTCAGACCAGGACATACAGTGATTGCACTAAAATCGACACTAGTCACCATTAAAATCTAATCATGTATTTGGAGGAATTAATGCTAGTTTCCTCTAAGGAACCAAAGGTAGAAAGTATAGCTGTCTTAAATGCAGTTCTTGAAATAAGCCTGTCTTCTTCATGCTTCAGAAATTGTTTAAGATCAAAGTGGCTTCCTGCCTTTTCAGATTAAAGCCCTGTCTTGGGCAGGGAGCAAAGAAGAAGATGCCACAATTGGTAGGAAGCTCAAAAGGGGCCCCTCCTCTCTCTTCCTCTCTCTGGAGTCCAACTTCAGTGGTGACTTTGGCTCTGAGAATTGAACAAAGAAGAAGGAAAGCTGGTTCCCCACCAGGATGTCATATGTGAACAGCCTCCATTACCCTCAAATAAGAGCCACCCCAAAGCGGGGCACATGCTTTGAATTGTTTTTCAGGTAAATGTCATAGGTTTCCGCTGAGCCAGTAACCTATACTTGTAGACCCAAACCAGGACTAGATAGGAGCCTTTCTATGTCCCTGTCTTCTTTCTGCCAAAAACCAATTTTATGAACTTGAGTAGATCACGTACCTACTCTAGGCCTCCGTTCTCCTCTCTGTCAAGTGGAGAATGTAGAGTGTGTGGTTTTTAGCTTTTTCCAGTCGTGAGTGTATGAAAACTACATTGTTCCTGATTGATGAAAGCTTAATATATCATCCCTCACAGAGGACATTTTCCTTTTAAAGAGAGGCCAATGAAAGATAGGTAACGTCCTGAGTGAGGTGGGGGAGCGGGGGTGTCTCCCCAACCTCCGTAACCCCTAGTAGACTGAGCTCTCCAGGTGTCAGTGGGACCAGGGCCTTCCGTCTCTGTCTTCCCGATGGCCAGCATCCTGGCACTTCGGGGGTGTTCTGTAAGCGTGGGTTCCTGCTCTGTATTTGAATCGAACCGCTCCTGAGAGTCGACTACGGGACCTAAATGACAGGTGCAAGCACAGAGACCACCCTGCACTGCTGCCTCTACACACACCGCTGACCTTGCCCCCGGCCACGCTAATTCCCTCATCAGTTATCTAATCTAGCGAATTAGCTGTCAGCTGTGTGATTTTTATCTGATTATTCCGATTCATCGCATTTAATTATGTTACTGTTTTGACCTTCCATTAGTGAGGAAGAGAGAACATTCGCTGAGAATTTTATGTGTGTAGGACTATGCTAAGCTCTTTACATACTCCATCGTATATAATTTAATAGTGTTCTCAAAAACACTGAGGTAGGAATTATGACACGTATTTCACAGGTGAGGAAAGAGACTGAAGAGTTTAAGTAACATGCCCAGATTCTCATCCCTGAACAGCAGCAGAGCTGGGACTGGAAATAAGTGTATCTCCAAAACCCCTATTTCTTCCATTACACTGCACGAGCTTTGTGTTACCTTGCCAAATGATTCAATGTTATTTCTGAGATCACATAATGGGGTTGTGGGGGGCTTTTGCAGGAAGCAGAGAAGGGCTGTCTGAAATGATTTTTTCTAACAGTGGTGCTAGATTACATCGATCCAGTGAGAAGAACATCTCACTGACGTCATCACCGTGATTTTATTATGTGTTTTGCTGCAGGTCATGGTACAAATAACAGCACAGATGATACTCCCTGTGTAAAGCAGCAGGCTGTTTTAGATGTACCATCCATGTCTTTTGTCTCATTAGGCCCATATTCTACCCAATCCAGTAAGCAAACATTAATAGATATCTTTCAGATAATAATGGCTAATGCTATTTTTTTTCCTATAAGTAATCAATTCTTTCTGTTGTTTATAAAAAAGTGCTATTTGATATTTGAATTTTTGCACTTAAGGGTTTTGACAGTTATAATGGTTAATGAACAGCTCTAATTCTTTTTCTCAGGTGAAGCCAAATATAAAAGTAGTCAAGTACTGATCACTGACTAAACGAGCAAGGAAATGTTTTAGACTATCATTTTGGAGAAAGGATTTTTACCTGAATTCTTAAAGTTATGAAAAGAAAAACTGAGATTCATTTCCTCTTTTGAGTTACAATGACACAAGGACATTAATCACTTAGTTTCCATAAATGTAAAATGGGGATCCTAGTGGCCCCAAAACGATGCTATAACACACCTTGCAGATTCTGCCATCATGAAATTAGTGAGGCTGATGACAGCTTTTCTCATGTTTCCAGGCAGCCCCTTTATTGCAAGATTAATAAGGGCAAAAGGAGGAAAATCAAGGAACTCAGTGGGCAATGCACACTATAATACCCAATCAATTTCCTTCTGCAAGTTTTATTACATTGAGACTTCTGGAGAAGAAAATTGATTGGGTTTATTCTCCTGGGAACCTTTAAGGAAACAATGTAGGTTCTTTTCGTTTTCTATCGCAACCTAATTTATAGGTCTAGAGCTAGGGGAAAATGAATGGTCCTGCTATATTCAGTTACTTTATTCTGGTTTTTATGCCAGGAGTTTAGAGAACCGTCAGAGAATTAAATAGGAGGGAAAGGTTAAAGAGGAAATAGTACGAAAAAGAACAGATCAAGTTTAATATAAAAAAGATGAGAGAAAAATAGGAAAATATGTTTTAAAGGAGATAATTCACCTCCATCTCACCTCAGGTATCCACACATTTATTGAGCACCTACTATGTATCTAGATTTAAGCTCGATGCTGGAAATACAAAGATGATAAATAAATCATTCATGCCTCCCATTCCAGCATCCTGTATGAGATAAGGAATCTCAGGAGATCAGTTTGGGGAATAAACATGGCCCATCACAGAAAACCACAGTTGCCATGTTAGGTGAAGTAGGTCAGACTTAGGCAACAGAAGACCAGAGTGCTTTTAAGCAGAGGATAATATGGTCAGATTTACATTTGGGTAGATGACTCTGGAATGATTATAGAACATAGATTTTAATAGGAAAAGACAGGAAACCAATGAGGATACCAGGGTTTACACTCTGTGAATGGAATGCCTCTGACAATTTCATTTAGAGGAGATCTTCATTGGTTTAAGTCGCCAATAAATTAAAAAGCAAATGAGTGAAAAGAATTTATATATATAGCCAACCATTTATATCTGTGGGTATGAAGATGGAGTTTGACTTCACTTAGCATACTGGAACATACTTTAATATTTGGGCTATTGAATTAGCACATCTGATCATTTATAATTCAATATGTACATAGAAGATCTTTTTCAGGGGTGCTGTTTTAACTGCTCTCATTGTAGTTGAAGCATTTGCAAAGAATTGAACCACTCAGATGTTCAAAGATATTGAACAATATGGTGCGTCGAGAAGGGCAGTTGAAATCCAATTAAGTGCCAAGGTTCAGGCTTGCTTTCAGTCACAGCTGTATTCTTTAGGCAAAAGTCACTTCATCACTCTGGGTCGTTTTCTTGTAAGAAGTGCTCCAGTGTACTTCCTATCCTGCTGACTTCATGGGGCTATTGTGATAGGGAAATGAGAAACTTTAAGAGAAAACCACATACCTGTACAAATCTAAGTGGTTTTTTTAATCATTTATTGAGAGAGAGAGAGAGAGAGAGTTTACTATTAATATAAATTTTCCCCTCCTTGGGGCAACCACATCCATTCTCATTTTCCTTTCATGTATCAGATTTTCCAATACCTTTTCTTTATCAAATACTAAGTGCAAAAAAAGGATACAGGTTATTAGCATGTGGAATAAAACCAGTAAGTTTCCTTTGATAGGAATTGCAAATCTTGTCTCAGCCCCATCAGCCATGAAACCAAAAGAAGAACTTTTAGTGTTCTTGTGGAAAGGCGGATCTGATGGTTTGGGGCAGGGTGCGATATATGTGCATGACATCAAGATTGTTAATTATGTTCTTCAGATCTTCGAGATACTCACTTTTTGTCTGGAAAGAGTTTTTACGTTATTTTTCAGCTTGGGGTTCTGGCAGCAGGTGGGAAGTGGTAACTTTGTGGTTTCCAGACTGCAAAGTGCAGGTTTAGGGGCCCAACATGGAGAACCAGTGTAGGGAAGCCCAGGTGTCCTTGACTCTTTCCTGGGATGGTAGGCAGAGCTTGTCCACCCAAACGGGACAGCCCTTTGGGGTTTGAGTGCTTTGCAGCCCTCTCATTCCCTCTCTCTACTGGGCCAATATCAGAGCCAATTCCATCCAGTTACTGTGGCCTCAGTTCCCAAGGTCATTGCCATGTCAGCTGAGTTCTCCATGTTGCCCAAGCCTGGCCATCCTTCCCGTAGTCTTATGACTCTCTCTGCCCCGTTACTCTGGGTTCCTGTGTAGCTGTGACTGGTGTCTCTGCAGAGCTGCCCTGCACCAGAGGATGTAGCTGGAGAGGTGCGGTGGGAACTCTGTCTTCCTCCAGGCGCCCGCAGAGGGCTGGCTCGGGCTTAGTTTAGTCCCCTGCCCACTGTGGGCCAGAGAAGTGGATTAATTAGCTTAGCGCCTATGTGAGATGTTGCTTTGCAGGTTAGAGCAGTTCTGATTCTATTCTGGTAATATGGAAGGGTTTTCAAAAGTTTTGTAAGATTAGGATGTGTGCAGCAAGCTTTCCTTTATTTAGACTTGAAAAAGGTTTTTTAAAACTAAATTTCAACTCAAAAGTGATTTTTAATATTGCCATTTAGAATGGACCAGAAAATAGTAAAAATAGATGTTTAAATGGAGGAAAACATTTATGCAGCAACCCCTCACCCCCATCACACCCCATTCCCTACCCCTGCCCCACGGACCCACTGAGGCTTGCTGCTAGAAATTGCCTTATTAAAGAGGCTTATAGGAGATCTGGAAGAGGTAATACAGAGTGAACTCTATGAGATTTTCTACGTAAAGACTAAACTGCTGAACCGATAAGGATAAGTAAGCTTCAGACAGTCCAAGGTAGGTTTTATTTTTATTTTTTCCAGCTTTGTAAAGATGTAAGTGGCATAATAACACTGTGTACATTTGTGTATCATATGATGATACATGTACATACTGTGAAATGTTTACCACAATAAGGCTAGTTAACACATCCTTCACTTAACATAATTACCATTTTTTTAGTGTTGTTATGATGAGAACATTAAAGTTTTATTTCATAGCAACTTTCAAGTATATAATACAGAATTGTTAACAATAGTCACTACGCTGTACATTAGATCCCTGGAACTTATTCGTGTTGTAAGTGAAAGTTTGTACCCTTTGACTAACTTCTCCCCATTTCTCCCACCTCTCAGCCTCTGGCAACCACCATTCTACTCTCTCTATGAGTAGATGTTTCTAGATTCCACATATACGTGAAATCATACAGTATTTGTCTTTCTCTGACCTATTTCACTTAGCATATTGTCCTCAACTTTCATTCACATTATTGCAAATGGCAAGATTTCTTTCTCATAGATGACTAATATTCTCATTTATATAAAACTTCTTTATCTATTTATCTATTGATGGAAACTTAGGTTGTTTCCAAATTTTAGCTATTGTGAATAGTGCTACAGTGAACCTGGGAGTGAGACAGCTCTTTGAGAGTGATTTCAGCTTCTTTGCATATGTACCCAGAGTAGGATTGCTAGATCATGAGGTAGTTCTGT